>NC_134105.1:27615606-27918636 GCF_040939455.1 Microcebus murinus | reverse complement strand
TGAGTCTCTGCTCCTGGGACTCCAGCCCAGGCCCTGTGCTTCGGACTCGATGCCCTCGGCCTTCCAGCCTGTGCTGGCTTTCCAGGCAGGCTTACTTGTAAGTCCTTCCTTCTCCCAATCTAGAGGGGCTCAGCGATCCAGAACCCATGTGCCCAGTTCCTTCTAGAGGCCCAGGGGCACACGGAAGCCCAGTTATGCCCCTGAGCCCAGGGCCAGCCACGGTGGCAGCTCATCCTGGTGCACTGCTGCCATGAAAGCTGCGAGGGGTGTGAGGAGCCAGGCCGATGAGCGTGCTGGACTCCGAGTGAAGTCTAGCGCCCTGCTCCTGCTACAGAAGCTGTATTGTGGGTGGTGCTTAACAGTTTGCAGAACCTTCCAAAACGCAACTCAGGTATAATTCACATACATAAAATTTATCCTTTTAAAGTGTGTAATTCAGCAGTTTTGTAGTACAAGGTTGTGCAACTATCACTACTATCTAATTCCAGAATATTCTCACCACCCCCAAAAGAAACCCTGTATGTACCCTTTAATGGTCACTCCTCATTCCCCTTCTCCTCAGCCCCTGGCAGCCACTGATCTAGTTTGTCTCTATGGATTTGCTTATTCTGGACATTTTATATAAATGGAATCATACAGTGTGTGGTCTTTTGTGTCTTGCTTGCAGCATGAATCATCCTTCCTTCCTTTTTATGGCTGAGTAATGTTCCATTGTGTGGATATGCCATATTTTGTTTATCAGTTTATCAGTTGATGGACATCAGTTTACATTTCTTGGCTATTATGAATAATGTTGCTTTGAACATTTGTGTACAAATTTTTGTGTGGACATATGTTTTCTATTCTCTTGGGTACAATTGACAGGTCATAGGCTAACTCTGTGTTTAACTTTTTGAGAAACTGACAAACTGTTTTCCTTAATGGTTGCGCCCTTTTACATTTCCATCAGCAATGTATGAAGGTTCCAGTTTCTCCACATCCTCACTAACATTTTTCATTGTCTGTCTTTTTGATGATAGCTATCCTGGTGGGTGTGAAGTGGTATCTCAGAGTGGTTTTTATTTGCATTCTCTTTATGATTAACAATGTTAATGACTAATGAATATCTTTTTATTTTTTTTGATAAATGTCTACTCAAATTTTTTGCTCATTGCGTAATTGGGTTATTTGTCTTTTTATTATTACATTGTAAGAGTTATTTATATATTCTGGAAATCCTTACCAGATATGTGATTTGCAAATATTTTCACCCACTCTGTGAGTTTTCTTTACTTTCTTGATAGTGTCCCTTGAAGCACAAAACAGAAGTTTTTAAATTTTGATCAAGTCCAATTAATCTATTTTTTTTCTTTTGGTGCTTGTGCTCTTTGGTATCAAACCTAAGAAACCATTGTTTAATCCAAGGTCACTAAGATTTGCATCTGTTTTCTTCTTAGAGTTTTGTAGTGTTAGCTCATATATTTATATCGTTGATCTATTTTGAGGTAATTTTTATATATGATGTGAGGCAGGGGTCCAAATTCTTTCTTTTGCATATGGATATCCAGTTGTCCCAGCATCATTTGTTGGAAAGACCATTCTTTCTCCCATTTAGTTGTCTTAACACCCTTGTCAAAATTCTATTGACTCACATGCATTTTTAAAGATGTTGGTTCCTCACTTCATTCTGAATTAACTTGTTGGGATCATAATTATTCTATGGCCTCACATGGCCAGCATATAGCACAGACCCTGGCACAGAGTAGACGCCTAGTAAGTGTTGACTGCAGTCTTATTGCATAAACCTATGAGATAGGCACATTCAGACATTCTTTGAGCCTCTACTGTGTTCAGGGAGCCCCATGGGATGGAGAGAAGTGACGTTTCTCTCTGGCCCCTGCTCTGCAACTGGCCGGGCTGCACATGACCGTTTTTACCAACCACATTTCTGATTTAGCTTGTGGTTGTGATTCTGTGTCTGCCTCCTGGGGACTCAGCAAGCAGGCAAGCCTTAGCTCCTCTGTAGACCTGAGGAATTTACTCTGAAACTCTTGATCCACATCCTTGGTAAGGACGCACAGTGCTGCAGGCTGGTATGTACATCTCTCTGCGGGTTCCTGCAGTGGCCTTTTAGGTGCAACCCTGTATGTACACGGGTGCTTTCCAGCATTCCCAGACCTTGCCTTGACAACACAAGGCAACAACATTAAAGATATGCTTGGGAAGTAAAACGTGCCTGCGGTACTCCCATTCCGCAGAACAAGTGTCTTAATTGAGGCATGGTCCTTCCTAGCCCTTTGCTGCATGCAGACATGTTTTCTTGCACTTGCCAGTACAGTGCAAATAGGATTTTGTGGCTTGATATTTTACTTTGTTGTCATAAATATATTCCGTGTCTCTACACGGTCCTCGTTTGTAAGACTTCATTGTGTTAATATGCCAATCCCTGCTTGTTGAACATTTAGGCTCCCCCTACCCCACTCTGGGCTTTTAAGCAATAAATGTTAAAAAAACAAAAGTGAAAATAAACCATGTCCCACTCACCCTGGATCCTGTGCAGATACATCCTGCAAGGCTTGGTGGTTACAGCCTGAACAGCTCAAATGACTAGAGACTGGCTAAACAGATTCAAAGAAGACTATGTATGAAAATTCATCTGAGACCTCACTGTACCCATGAAATATGAGGTTAAACAGTTTGCTTGTGTGGCCTAAACTCTTCCAACTCCTAGTAACATAACCAGGGTCATTGGTAGTTGTTAATGAGTCATGAGACTCGGAGCTGCATGGGAAAAGAGGAAGAAGCCCTGACAGCAAACTGGGGCCAGGACAGGGGAGGTAAGAAAAGCAAGCAAGGGGCACTGGGGGCGGGGGGATTCCAATTCTGCTTGGAATCTTGCAACGATCATTTGGTGCTTTGAAGAAAATGGGTGAATCTAGTCACATCTTGCATTCAGGATTATCAACCCACTCTGTGTACGGAGGGCCAGACCAGGTCCTGGAGAAATCCAGGCAGAATTAAAAATACACCCCCCAGCTCCAGGGCATGCTTCTGGGCGCAGAGGGAAAGATGGCCCGGGCTTGACGAGGAAACTCACTTGCACATGCCTGCGCTGCCTGTGACTTCTCTATCTGCGGCCCCCCTCTCCCCCACGCCCTGCTAAGCTCGCTTTCTGAGCTGGGTCTGCAGGGAGGCCGGGGTAGCAACCATTGTGCCCCCCGCAATTAAACAAGAATGCTCCGACTTGACAGTTCCACTGTGAAAGTTTTCAAATAGTGTTTGGAATGTTTACATAATTGTTCAAAAGAGGCTTTTTCAATGTACCTGTTTACACTCTTTCCTTTTGGAAATTCTTTCAGCAATCAGGCCGTGGAGGGCTCTCAGCCTGCACTTGCCGCCCTTGATTGCCGAGGGAGGAATGAAAGGCCCGCCGGTGAATCGCTGGGATCCGCTCCCTAACAAACTCCCTCTAATGAGGGGCGCAGCTTTTGCCGCGCCGGCGGCGGATGGGGGGCGCCGAGGGCGGGGGAAGGGCCGGGGGCCGGGTTTTGTTGCGCGGCTCCCGGGCGGGCGGAGGGGGCGCGGACCCGGTGTCTTTGTGTGCAAATTTCCCACGGGGCGAGCAACTTCCCACAATTTAATTAAGTGGCTTGAGAGTCGGAGTTGGCCTAACAAGCTTCTGTTCATGAATGAAAGATTCGTCCCCAGCAGCGGGGGCGGCTGGAAACAAAGTGGGCAGCAGATACGGCTGGCTCCGGCCGCGCCCGCTGCTCCCCGCGGACGCCCGCCCGCCCGCCCGCCGGGCAGCGCGGGGAAGGCGGCTGCGGGGGCTGGCGGCCGTCCTTCTGGGACACGTCTCACCTAGCTCGCAGCAAATATGCCAGCCATATGCCCAGGATCACAACCGAATCCGCTCCACCAGGCCTGGCAAAGAGGCATTTAAATTGCTAATATCGTACTGGGGAGTGATGACAGCACTGCCAAGGATCAGCTCTGTAGGATCCACAGAGACAGACCTGGGGGGGTAGGGAGGTGGGGAGGGAAGGTTCGGAAGGAGCCGAAGTGGGAAGCACTGGAAGCTGGCAGCTAAGAGGCACCAGAAGCAGAGATCCTCGGTCGAGAGGCGACAGCAGAAACCGAGGCGGAAATGAATGCACCCAGGATAGAGCACTGGGGCTGGTGGGCCACTCGGGCCCCTTTCTCATCCATTATTTCTGAAAAGGGGCCAGCTGGAGTTTCCACAAAGGCTGCTCTGCTCCAGAGAGGCATTCCACTCTTACCTTTTTGAACAAGACAGGTTTTCTAGAAAGACAAAAAAAAAAAAAAAATTAGAGTGCAGGCTGCTTGGAAGAAGGGAGGGCCGGCTGCAGCTGTGGAATGTTCCTCAGCTGTGGTGGATGACAGTCCCTGCCCGTGGTGGTCTGACGAGTAGATTTGGGATCGGTGGTCTTTTGTAGCCTCCTTCCAGTGGAGGGTTCAGTGAGTGTTTTTCTCTGACTGTATTTTTAGAAAAAATTATGATGACAGTTGTTAGGTCTCAGGCAGGCAGGCAGGCAGGCAGCACATTCCATTACAAAGTTAGCATGAAATCAATATGTAAATAACCCTTTCTAACTGGCAGCTATTTTTGAAGGCAGAACGCACCTGATGTTGCAGGTTTGTTCCAGCTCACTTTAAATACCTCGCTGTCCTCTGCGTCTGGGAATGTGCTCGCGTTCGGGAGATCCTTCCCTCCTTTCCGCTCAAGTTTTGCATCATCCTGGATAGCGGTAATGCCACCAGGAGCTCTGTCCTCAAACCTCCTCCATCATTTAGAAATCAGACTGACAAGACCTGCTCCAGGCTGGAAGTGTTAGTTCCCCTTCGGCATGGTCATTTTTCAAAAGCACGGGTTGCTGCAGGAAGGGTAAGGGCCCCAGAAGCCTTGGCCACCAGCGGGAGGAATTAAAGGAGAGAGAAAGCCCGAGAGGCTTGAGATCAGGGTTGAACCAGAAATTCAGACAGTCGCTGCCAAAATGCATAGAAGTCATTGCCAGGACAGAAAAGGTCAGAGGATACCAGCCATGAGAGAAAAACCAGGTTAGAAACCGTGACTGCAGCTCGGCGGGAAGAAACAGGTCTCAGGTACTCCTGAGTGACTGGGGGTCTGAGACCAAAGGCCTTTGAATAGTCCCTTGACAGTAGTGACAGTTTTCACTGTTGTTTAATTTTTAAACTAACTGTGCTACATGCATCTGCATTAAGAGAGAAATACTTCTAGAATATTGTAGCATGTCAGAATTTCCTTCCTTAGTGTGGTATTATGGAGTATGGGTGTGTGTGTGTGTGTGTGTGTGTGTGTGTGTGTGTGTATTTATTTTCTGAATTCAAAGAGGATCAAGTTCAAGCTGGGGCCTGATAATAACCATTGCTATCTATGAGTTTTTATGTGCTTAAACAGTTCGAGTCTTTTTATTTTATAATTGAGCTGAAATTGGCTTTTCTGTAACTTATATCCTATGGATTTACACCAAGAGCAAGGCTTCCTCTTCATAGAACGGACCTCAAGACAGGTAGTGTCTCACTTGGAGACATCTGTACTCCAAGCTAAACATTTCTAGTTCTTCAATGATCAGAGTCCTCTCTGCCAAGTAGACACCACTGGGTCCATTTGTTGGCTCCATGTTCTTGCCATTCAGTGAGGTTCTGGAAGGAGCCAGGATCAGATGGTACCCTGAAGACTTTGTAGTGGTGTCTCACGACAAAAGGACTGTCTCCCTGCAGGAAAAGATGCATTTGGGGTGAGGCTTTTAACTTTCATAATGCTCAGAGGTCTAGCTTTTATTGTGTAAGGGTGGTCAGGTGGGCTAGAAATTTGAAATGTTCTCTCTGGGCCCAGAAGGCAGAGAGCTATGATCACCAGGGAAGGGGAGATATTAAAGAAACACCATATTTCAGTTTATAAAGGGCATGAAGAAGAATTTTGTAATGAGGAATAAGTGACATACTTTGTGAGGCAGTGAGTGTCCTGCAACCTGGAGGTGTTTCATAAAAGGTGGAAGATTGCAGAGGCATTCATCCACTGAGTAGACTGTCCCACCAAATGGCTTCGAAGGTGCCTTTTTCCAACTCTGGGTACTGGTCATTCATTCACATCCACATCTATTGCTGCACGCTAAACATAAGGTGCTGTTCTAGGCTCGGAGGGGATCCATGCTTGATATGGGTAATGGGAAAAGAAACTATTTTTTTTTTAGATTGGGATAAAACACACATAACAAAATGTATCATTTTAACATTTTTAAGTATACTGTTCAGTGGTTTAAGTATGTTCACGTTGTTGTACAACCATCACCACCATCTATCCACATAACTCCTTTCATCTTGCAAAACTAGAACTCTGTATCCATTGAACAACCTCTCATTTCCTCCTACCCCCAGCCTCCACCATCATTCTACTTTCTGTCTCTATACATTGAACTACTCTAGGTACCTCATACAAGTAGAATCATATAGTATTTGTACTTTTTGTGACTGCTTTATTTCCCTTAGCATATATCCTTAAGGTTCATCCATCCTGTAGCATATGTCAGAATTTCCTTCCTTATGAAGACTAAATAATTTTCCATTGTAGATATATACCACATTTTATCCATTCATTTGTTGATGAACACTTAGTTTACTTCTACCTTTTAGCTATTGGGAATAATGCTGCTATGAATATGGATGTACAAATATCTGTGCAAGACCCTGCTTTCAATTCTTTTGATTATATACTCAGAAGTGTAATTGCTGGATCATATGATAATGCCATGTTTAATTTAATATTTTGAGGAACGACTATCTTGTTTTCTATAGCAGCTGCATCATTTTACATTCCCACCACCAATGCATGATTTTTCCACATCACCACCAACACTTGTTATTTTCTGAGTTTTTGTTTTTTGGTTTTTTTCATAGTATCCATTCTGATGGGTATGAGGTGGTATCTCACTGTGATTTTCCACCTGCTTTTTCCTAATGATTAGTGATGTTGCTTATTGTACACATGTTTATTGGCCATTTGTTTATTTTCTTTAAAAAAATGTTTATTAAAGTCTTTTGCCCACATTTTAATCAGGTTCAGTTCTTTTGTTGTTCTTGAATTATGAGTTTTTTATATATTCTAGATATTCATCTCTTATCAGACATATAATTTGCAAATATTTTTCCCCTATTCTGTGAGTTGCCTTTCACTCTGTTGGCTGTGTCCTTTCATGCACAGAAGTTTTAAATCTTAATGAATTTCAATTCATTAATTGTTTTTCTTGTTGCCTGTGATTTTAGTGTCTATCCAAGAAATCATTGCCAAATCTAATGTCATGAAGCTTTTCCCCTATGTTTTCTTCTAAGAGTTTTATAGTTTTAGCTCTTACATTCAGACCCTTGATCCATTTTGAGTTAATTTTTTATATGGTGTAAGATAGGGTCCAAGTTCATTTTTTTGCATGTGGATATTCAATGCAAAATACACAACATCGTTTGTTGAAAAGATTGTGCTTTTCCCATTTAATAGTCTTGGCACGCTCATCAAGAATTATATGATTCATATGAGGGTTTATTTCTGGGTTGTCTATTCTATTCTATTTATCTACATGTCTATCTTTATGCCAGTGCAACACTGTTTTGATTACTGTAGCTTTGCAATAAGCTTTGAAATCAGGAAGTGTGCTCAGAGGGGAATAGCATGGACTAAAACCTCATAACAGATGAACAAAATATACTATTAATATCAAAACAAATAGCCAAGTAAGCATTCTCCTTCAAATGGATCCTCTAGCTTCAAAAGTTACCCAGAACCCAGGAAAGTTGAGGAATTTACTCACTGAAGCACTCAAATGTTGTTATATGTGTGATTTAAACAGAAGCGTGTCACTGTTGCTGCCATTTGGGTGACCAGCACAGACATGTTTAAACAAAATTGCCCATAGCTCCACAGCTGACTTGGCATTGTGTGGGCTCAGGAACTAGCCACAGGAAAATTTGACCGAGTGTTCAGTGTGCAGGTTCTGCGTCTTTGAGGAACAAGGCTATTTGATCCCACAGCCTTTCAGCACTATGAGTATCTCATAGTTTGTGTCTCTAACAGCAGGCATTAAAAACACTGAGTGTATCAAGAGTGGTTTGAATATCCAAAGCTATTTTATCTGTATTAAAAGAATAGAAATGACTGTTCAAAAATAAGGCCATGGCTAAACACCTTATAGTCATCAACTCCATGGAATATTATACAACTATTAAAGATGATAATTTTACTGAAAATGTAAAACTTGGAAAGCTGTCTATAGAGTCATGGCAAATGAAAAATGAAATACAGAAAAAATGGTTTGCATACAATGACGAACTAGAAGGGTATAGTTGGTATGGGGAATAGTTGTTTGGAAGAGAGATGATGGGTAAGATTTTCTTTTCATGGGTTCTAATGCTATTACATTTTATTTTTATTTTTAAAAATCAAGAATTTACTTGGAGACAAAAGAATAAATACCAACACAACATTTCTAAGCTTCACCAATAGCACTTGGGGACCCCTAATGGGAACAAACACTATCAATTATGAAACCAAACCATTAAGTTGAGAAAAGTTGTCGTAACTAGAATATTGAGAGGAACCAAATATACAAACATTTCCTTTGGGAATTGGAAAGTCTAACTTGTTTTATGATAGTACACGATAGTGGCAATCCTATGAATTTTGGTTATAGTTGGTTTTCCTGATATTTAAAATTATTCCTTAGTTATTTTTAATGTTTTAAATCTCTAATTGTAAAAAACCCATAACATGAAATTTACTATCTTTACTTTTTCTAAGTGTGAATTCAGTAGTGTTAAGTATATTCACATTTTTGTGCAGAGGATCTCTAGAAATTTTCATCTTGCAAAACTGAAACTCTATACCCATTAAACAACTCATTTTCCTTTTTCTCCAGCACTTAGCAACCACCATTCTACTTTATGTTTCTGTGAATTTAACCACTGTAGGTGCCTCATAGAAGTGGAATCATATAGTGTTTGCCTTTTTGTGACTGTCTTTTTTCACTTAGCATAATGTCATCAAGGTTCATCCATGTTGTAGCATGTGACAGAATCTCTTTGCTTTTTAAGGCTGAATAATATTCTAGTGTATGGATATACCACATTTTGTTTATCCATCCATCCATGGATGGACATTTTGGTTGTCTTCCTTTTGCCTGTTATGAATAATGCTTCTATGAATGTACAAATATCTCTTCAATATGCTTCTCTTTGGTGCCCACCACCACCCCGCCCTGATTTGGACCCTTTTGGGAAATCACATTTCTCTATTTGGTCCACTGCTTACTCCTCTATGTTTGGAAGTCTGCAAGCTCTAAGGATTATGTTTAGTTAATCCCTGGACCTCCAGGGCTAGGGAGGCTTGTTCCAGTTGGTGAGAGCTGATCTTTAACTGCTATGTCAGAAGGTTATCTCCTCCTTGGTGATTGCCTCCTTATGGAGACTGTGGCTTAACAAGTCATTCTCAATGATATCACCAATGTCTAAAGAAGGTGCTGGAAGTTTTCAACAATAAAATGATGGCCTCAAAACAGCTTTATGTTTCTCAAGTGCAATTCAGGCTTGTGACTAATCTATCTTAACATTTGTCATATAGCCAGAGATGATTGCACCACTTAATAACTAGGTTTCCAGTGATATGGGATGCGTGATAATTCCGCTAGTGAAAGACTGATATTTATTTTTATACTGTTGATGAATTAAGAGACTCTGAAACAAAATAGCCCTATAAACAAAATTACATGGTGAGGGTGGAGAATGTTGCAACCACTTAAGGGGATAACATACATTCAAGGACATTGGCAGTTTCATTTGCATCTGATTGATGTACTAATTATAGATAAGTTTGTCTAGTAATTAAAGTAACATAGTTCGAACTTCTACTTAGAAATTTTGGTTAACAAGTACATGCTTCAAATTAATAAAATTATATTTCTTCTCTTTTGCATTTTAAATATGAACAATGTCTAATTTTGCTACAAGTTCCTGGAAGTTTTACTGAATGAATTATTAGAAAGTAGGTCGTATTTACCAATAAGAATGAAGTCAGTCATTCATTCAACAAACACTTTATTCAGCCCCTACCATGTGCCAGGAGTTGAACAAGGCTACAAATGGAATAGAGCAATGGATGTGACAAAGAAGAGCTCTGGTCTCCAGAGTTCGCCTTTCGACGGGTGGAAGACAGACAGTAGTAGACAAGTAACAGGTGAATGAGCAAGATAATTTCAGAGCGTGGGAAGTGCCGTGGAAGCAGGAAAGCAGGGCCATGTGACAGTGTGAGTGGGACACCTGCCACTGTACATTAGTAGGTCCATTTGAGAAGGTGACATTTGAGCTGATATCAGAAATACAAGAAGGAGCCAATGACGTAAATAACTGGGGCAGAACATTGTAAGACAAATCCTCTAGGATCTCTTGTGGCATAAGGAACAGCACAGAGCACGAGGAACAGCAGGTCACGGGACGGCTCGGCTGGTGTGCCCGGAGCACAGTCAGAAAGGGGCACAGAGGTGTGTACTGGAGCTGAGGGCAGGGGCGGGGGCCAGCTGAGAGGAGCACCGTGTGCCGTGGTCGGGAATATTTTATTCTAAATGCACTGGAAACCACTGGATGGTTTTAGCAGGGCAAGGACATGCTCTGATTTGTGTCTTTAAAAAACATTCTCTGAGCTTCGTAGAGGCCGAGTGGTCAAGGAGCGAGAGAGGCAGCAGAGCTTGTACCTGATCAAGGACAGGTACAGGAATTCAAGTCAGGCACATGCAAGATTAACAAAAATTTCAATCTCGTTAGTTTTACACATTTGTTTTCTCTCTGCATCTTCCTCTTTCTTTCTGTCTGTGCCCAGCAGTCCCTATAGCAGAGGTTCTTAACCTAGAGGTTATACCAGAGTCGCCTGGGGAACTGTCTGCAAGAATGGCACCCAGCCTCACTGGGAGATTCTTGCTTGGTGATGGGGTGAAGTCTGATCATATTTGTTTCATCGGTTGTGTAATCTACACAGGTGATTGTGTTGTGCACTGAAAATACACCAAATAACAAAAGGTGGCGATGGGTGTGGGTATTGTACAGAAAGTAGGGAAGGGAGGGGCAAGCACACTCCTACGCCCTAGGGATGTTCCACTTGGGTACAGACCATTGCTGTACACAACTGTGATGCTAAGTATAAACAAAAAGGTGCTGGGGCCAAAAAGGTGGGGTAGGGGAGGGAAAGCTACAGACAAAGGGCTCCTGGTATGCAGGAGAAGGGGAAATCTTCCATAATGGGGAGGGGTACAGGTCTGATTGCTCAGATTTTAGCCTCAGAGCTTCGATAATGACAATTGGTGGAACCACTTCACCCCCTCAACTGCCTTTGTCACCAGTGATGGCTGCCCATGTACCCCCGGCCATGGATGCAGAGAACAAGTAGGAGAAAGCCCCAGGGAACAGGCAGGGCTGTTGGGGGCTGGAGGAGGAGGGCCGGGTGGGAGACAGGGGAAGCTGTGAAGTGGGATTGCACTCACTGGGACCCTCTCTCCCGCTCCCTGCAGCCCAGGTCTGAATCCCTGAGCCTGTGGTCTTGCCATGGCACCTTTTCTCTGGGCGCTTGGTCACCAGTGCAGTGACCTAGGAGCAGTGCTGTGGATTCGTGGGCAAACTAAAAAACAAAAACAAAACCCCTCCCTTCTCAGGTACCCATTTGCCATTTTGACCCTCAACAGCACGGCCCTCAGTGGCTCATTTGGACGTTCACACAGGATCTGGCTTCTCCCAGAACTCCTATCCCGTGTTGAGGACCAGACAATAGAATTTGAGGTGGGAAGGAAGGGGTTGAGGAGGGAAAAATTAGGAGTTCTGTATATCTGCACTGAGTTTTTAGTTTTTAAAAAACACACTAAACTTACAAAGAGCTCAACCAAGGGGAGAGTATTTGCCTTACAACAGGGTTCCCTAAGGGTTTCTTTAAATTGCAAGGTCTCCCTCCCGCCTTCATTGTTGTGAATCATTAAGAGGAAAAGATACATGATATTAGGACTTCGGGAGCCACTGGTGAGCAGCTCCCCGCTCGTTCTCATTAGCTGTGAGGAATATGGGTCACCCGGTTAAGTTCCCACTTTCTCTGAGCTGTTTCCGAGCTCCCCGCTACTACTGTTGGCCTCCTCATTTGGCCTCTGCATCTTGTGGAAGGCACCAAAGCACTTGACATTTAAAATTTATCAGCAAAGTTAAAAAAAAAAATCTAACTCAAATTAAACAGGATTTTTAATCCCCTCAACTGTTGCCATCAGTATAATCACTAACAGAATGAAATCAGAATCAGTGGAGGAAAATATTAATCATGCATTTGCATCTATTAAATAGAATGCAAAAGAGAGCAGGTTGCATGCTCCTGGGTGATTTTGTACGATTTGTGAGGCAGGTGGCTGTGGGTCACTGGGAGAGAAGGGTGCCACTACTGAGTATCTGTATCTGTCCCCTTCCTACCAGCGGCCAGCTTTTGTGCCAGCACAGTCCTCGGGGGCCCAATCTCAAGGGCGATGAGGCAGAGAGCTGGTAAGGAACTCTTTTCCTGCCTAGAGCCCTGCAACTCGGTTTGGATCGTATGGGGAGCTTGGGGGAGATCTGGGGGCTGTATCTGATTGTTTAAAAATAAGGGTGTGTGTGTGCAGAGTAGCTCACCTTGGGCTGGGTGTTCAGCCCTGAATCTGTGAAATTAATTTGCTGCTGGGGACCAGGTCAAATAGCAGCTGGAGGCCAGAAGTGGGGTTCAGAGCAGGTCTTGGGAAGACAGCCTTCAGCAGCACGGGCCCTTGGTGCTTAAGAGCACGAACATGGCGTGGAAACAGACCTGCCTCTTATCAGCTGTGAGACTTTGGAAAAGTTGTTTAAACTCAGGTTCAGTTTCTTCATCACTAAAATAGAGGTGACAATAGCTGCTGGTGAGAATTAAATGGGATAATGAATATAGTGCACTTAGCTCAATGCTCTGTTCAGAGTAAGCACTTAATAAACATATTTTAAACGATGGCCTCTGTGCAGTTTATCTTTGGACAACACATTGTTTGTTCTGGCTGCTTCATCCACACCCGTGATTTCAACCTCTACTGGCCTGAAAACCTTTATCTCCGGATCTCTACTCTGTGCTCCAAAATCAACTGCATCCTAAACAGGACCCGTGGCTCTTCAAACCCCCCAAGTCCCAGAGCAGAGCTTTGCACTTCCCCGCAAACCCAGCCTCCTACTCGAGTCTCCGCTGAGTACAGGGCACCACTCTTCCCTTAGTGCCAGGCGACTAGAGGCCAATCTCATCTCCTTCTTTCTTACTGCCACCACCCAAATCAGATTAGGTTCTGCAGCCTGTTGATTCTACCTGCTAGATAGCTCTCACATCCATTTATTCCTCTTAGCAACCACTTGCTAGCCTAGGGCTGAGGCATCTCCAGTTTTGTCCCCCCAAATTCACCCACCCAGGGCCCACAGTAGGGGTTTCAGGCTACTGAAATCATCCATCTGACCATTTCTCTCCTGCTTACAGCCCCACAGCATTGTTCATGGCTAACAGAGTGAAGTCTAATCTTATTGGCTTGGGCACAAGACCCTTCGTGCTAGTCCTCTGCTATGTCTCCATCCTCATCTTCTGTTGATTTCTTTCCCCACTCACTGGCCCTAGAACTCTGGGTTCCTTGGGGTAAACAAAGGCATGAGTCCAGATCTGAGTGTTTTATAAAAGTTTAGTAGAAGTAAGCCAAGTAAAAATATCCTGGCCAGATATTTTTTAAAATTTCAAAAGTGCAATAACACATATATTTACTTATTCACCATTTTAACGAATATCAAAGTACCTAGTGTGTGCCAGGTACTGTTCTACCACTGTGAATACAATGATGGTATAAAATAACCCCTTCTTCATGGAGTTGTACTGCTGTTTCAGGAGCCCATAAACAGATCAATGAAACTAATTAGGAAATCCAGCTATGGGCTCAAGTATATTTAAAAATGAGGATATTATATTAAAAGTGACATTTAAAAGCAGTGGGAAAATGTGGATGATTCCGTATGTGTTATTAGGATAACTGGCTTGATATATGGGGAGAAAAACCATTAAGTTGGATCCCTGCCTCACACCATACATCAATAAATTTCTAAATGGATTGAAGGTCTAAATGTCAAAATTAGGCTTCTGTCTTTAGCTCCATCAGTTAGAGTCAACCCCCAACTTATATCTTTGTTCTCTTTTCACAGCAATGATCACAATCTCAGATGCTGACAAAGACCAGCAAGTCATTTGAATAAACAAAATTGTCCCACAGGGACTGGGTAATCTAGAAAGCGTTTGCTCCAAGGAAACATCTAATGATCACAATCAAAATCATAATCATAATACCAACAACTAACATTTGTAAAGCTGCTGTTTTGTGCTGCTATAACAGAGTAGTTGATGTTGGGTAATTTACAAAGAACGTAAATTTATTTCTCACAGTTCTAGAAGCTGGGAAGTCCAAGATCAGGTGCCAATGAGGGCTGGAAAGGGCTGCCTTTAAGATGGCGCCTTGAACGTTGTGTCCTCCTGTTGTGTCCTCATGTGGCAGAAGACAAAATGGCAAGAGGGAGAAACTCCCTTTGTCAAGCTCTTTGATGATGGCACTAATCCATTCATGAGGTAGAGACCTCATGACCTAAACACCTCCCCAAAGACCCCCCTTCCCAACACTGTTGCATTGAGTATTAAGATTAAACATGAATTTTTGGAGGGAACAAAAACATTCAAACCATAGCAGCTAGGCACTTTTCTAATTAATTTACATGAACTTACTAACTGAATTCTTACAACAATTCTGTGAGAAATGTACTATTATTATAGCTAAATTGAGGCACTAAGGAATCAAGTAATTAACTTGTTTCATTTGCACACTTAGTAAATGCTGAGCAGGATCTGGAATCCAGGTAGTCTGACTCCAGAACCTAAGCTCTGAACGTCTGTATTCCAGCCCATGATTAGACCAAACAAAACATATGCACAGGCCAGATTCAGTCCATGGGTTGCTAGTTTCAACTCATGCCCTGGGTTCTTGTAGAAGGCTTACCTTCTCTTGTGTTGTTTTACCTCCTCTCTGCTGACCACTATATGATTCTATCTCAAACCCAACCTAGAGTTATTTTCTGAGCTCCACATTTTTTAACTTTCTCTGGATCCCACCTGGATTTTCCCTAGGCCCCTCATACAGATCAGGTTGAAGCTGACCTCCTGTCAACTCTTACCCCAATCTGCTCCTTCCCCCGTAGCTCACTCCCATGCCCTCAGGACCTTTCTCATCCCTTCCTTGGGCTCCTACCAAATGTCACCTTCTCAGGAGGCCTATTCTGGCCACTGTATTAAAATTACAGCCCTCTAAACATGCATGCCCACTCACACATTTCTGCCAAAGATCCTATTCCCCTTCCTTCCCTGGTTTATTTTTCTCCATACCTCTTATTGCCATCTCACATAGCATATATTTTATTTATTTATTGTGGATTTTTTTTCTATCTCCCTTCCCTAAAATGTAAGCTCCATGAAGAAAATATTTTTTTTTCTTCACTGTGTATCTTCAGTGCCTGGAACAGAGAGTACCTGGCATAGAAGAATTCCACTGAAAGATGGAATGAATGAATGAATTAATCATGGTTCCTTCCTATACAACAATACAATTTTTTTGTGTTTTATCTTTGAAAGGAATCCAGGTTTGGCATACTACTCTATAATATATCCAATTTTATTTTGCTATTAAAGGAGATTTTGTATTGTTCCACCTACTTCCTAGACAAATCTTCCAGTAAAATCAATGTTCCAGGTCAATCCATTTTTCTTGTGGCTTCCTGTGTACCCAGCACACTGTCACATCCCTCCACTCCCAGCTCTTTGTCTTGCTCTTGCCCTGGCTTTTGTGGCAGCGACTGAAGATACCAGCTGTGCCAGTGAAGGCCTCGGGGTGTGAGGTGACTGCAAGTTCAGGAGCAGCTGACAGTAGGAGAGACCATGGGATGCCTTGAAGCCAAGGGCATTTCAGGCGTCATGGATAGGCATACTGAGGTCAGAGCAAGGGAAGGGATGATCCTCTGTTTTCACAAACCAAACCATAAGGTGTGTGTGTGTGTGTGTGTGTGTGTGTAGAAACCATTCTGTGCAGGTTAGATTTGGGAATTGGAGATTTTGTTCCTTGAGGAAGAACAGACCCAAGTTCCCCCAGGGATTTGAAAGACTGACGCGCAAGAAATGGATTTGGCGTTATTCTCAGTGGCTCCAGAAGGCAGGTGATAGCACTGAGTAGGTGTTAGAGGCAGGTGGGGCTTTCAAGCAGCACTGTCCCAAAACACAGTGCCCACCACGGGAGGGTTATGCCTTATGACTTCTCTAGGAAGGAGCTGGAAGATGTGTAACAGTGGTCCTTGCTGGAGAATTTGACCAGAAGATCTTTAGTGGCTCCTCCTACTAGAGGGTCTGTGACCCTGGGCCACTGTCCTTCAGGACAGGCCTCAGTAAGGAAAGCCCGGAACACATTTAGACGCTGCCTTGCTCTTGGCTGATAGAGAAGGGTCAGACCTGTGCCCTGCCCATGGGGAGCTCATACTCTGCGCAGGGAGAGAAGCCCATGCAAGGCTGCAGGTAACTCACAGATCACAGGAGCAAAAGAATTTGGGTAAATGAACTGTGCAAGTGGCCCAGAGCAATAGGGCACACACGGAGTGGAGTGAAGAGCTGCCTGGAGTCGATGAACTTGGGGTCAAATTTCAGTTGTGTTGCAAACTCACAGTGTGGCTTCAGACTAGCCCTCTCCAAGCCTTTGTTTGCTACTCTGTGAAATCAAAGTCACCATTTGAACATTAGCATTGTAGGTTCTGTGACCAGCATCCTGTAATAACCATTTCAGTAGCTCATAAGAGCATTCACTCATTCTCTCATTCACTCATTCGTTCAACACGTGCTTGCTGAGCCAGCCCACCGGTTGGCAGCCAGAGAAGTCAGAGGCAAACATGAAGATGACCAAGACAGTCCATAAGAGACACGTGCACAGTTGTTCATGGCAGCCTTGTCTGCAGTACCAAATACAAAGAAATCAAAACGGAAACAATTAAAATCCATCAATAGGGAAATGGACAAATAAATGTGGCTTTATTCATATAATAGAATAGTATTCATCTTTTAAAAGGAATAAACTAGGTCTCTATGTACCACATGAATAGATCTCAAAAACATAGCAAAGCACTGCATGAGAGAAGCACGCAGAACAACAGAGCATCTCGTTGCCTCCCAGCATCCATTCCCCCTTCTTTGGATATAACTTTGTGCAAGTATCCACAGCAGTCTGTGCAGCCTGTGTGCCTTGGGAGAGGCTGACTCTGCCCTCCCCTTACAGGGGGCATGTCCCAGGCCAGGGTTTACCAACGCAATTCCACCCTGGGGCCACAGTGTCTGCCTCAGAGATGTACAGACATTTTTAGGCCGTGAGACATGAGAAGATGGTTGGGGCTACTGGGAAAGAAGCTTCCTCACTTTTCTTACAGCCCTTCCTGAGTGATCCCTCTCTCCCTGGAGGTGCACAACAAGGCACGCAGTCCTAGGGCCGCTGGCAGCCTTCTTACAACTGTGAGGAGGAACGGGCCCTAGGATACAGTTGACACCGAGGAAAGAAGAGCCAGGAGTCAACAGGAAGTGGGTCCTTGATGACTCTGGTGAGCTGCTAATCAGATGAACTGGGAAAGCTTCCTTGCCACTACACTTTTGAGGTGTGGGAGCTGGTACATTCTCCCCAAAGGTTATGCCAGTTAGAGTTGGGCTTTATGCAGTTGCAACTCAAATGACACCAACCAATGCATTATTTATGTAAAATGAAAGAGCACATACGAAAAATACTATATATTTTTCATGGGCATATACATATGGAAGTAAAACCACAAAGCCTGGATGGAAAACCTATATACTCAATTTATGATACAGTTGCCTCTGTCAGGGGTCTGGAGAGGAGCACTGAGAAGTGGGTCCAGGGATGGAAGATGAACTAACAGCCGGCACTTACGGAGCACTTACTATGGGCCAGGCAGGTCCTGTTCTAAGACTTCTACACAGATTAACTCATTGAATCTTCATGACAACATCCCATAATTTTTATAGAAGTGGAAACTGAGGCACAGATGTAGAAACTGAGGCACAGCAGGGTTGAAAAGTTTGTCTATGGTCAACTGGCTAATAAGGGGCAAAACTAGGATTTGAGCTCATACACTTCAGCTCTAGGGCCACTTGTTAGCTTTATGTTCTTTTAACAGCTATGGTCAGGTGACATCAACTTTGTAATGTTTTCTGTTTTTGTTTTTTTTTTTTTAAAAAGAAGCAAGTGTGATAAAAATTTAGCAATCATTTTTCCTGGCAGGAGGTACACATGTCATAAGTTTATTGTTGTCTGTTCTTTCGTGTGCTTTTAAAAAATGTTTCCTAAAGGAAAATAAAGCTGGAGACAGCTCCTGTTCTTGAGACGTTCTCAGTCCACTGGACACAATGGCAGCAGCCCAGACTGACATGTGCGGGAAGAGATGTCGCTGCGGGAGCTGAGCGCAGGGAGAAGCCACATCGCTTGGGTGAACATGGAGCGCCGTGCAGCAGCCATGGCAGCGGAGGCTGGACGTGGAAACGTGCTGCAGAGTTTGCGCTGGCAGTGTCAGGGGCAAGCGAGCAACCAGGCAGCAGGGACTGGGCATAGAGGCCGGTTCAGCTGGAGCGGAGGACACATGACATGGGGCACGAGAGAGGATGTTGCTAGAAAGCAGCTGAAACCAGGCGGTGGCAGGGCTTATCCTCCCCACCCCAAAGGACGCCCTTTTGTTTGGCGGGGCCAGTTGATGCCTCCGGCGCTCGCTGCCTCCCGTCCTTGCCGACCTCACGAGGTGCCCATCTGGCTGTTTTTGCTGCATCTCCAGATGTTCTCTGGGCTCCTGCCGTGAATTATCTGCTGACCCAGCAGTAGCCCCTTCCCGAGCGCTGAGGGGTGCTGTCCGTGTAAAACATACAGTCACATTTAAACCGCCAAGACCTCATCTGGGTGGGAAGCCGAATCCGGACTCTGTTCTGGGTGCCGAGCCTGCCCGGGGTCACCTGCGCAGAAGCGGGTGAGATGTCCCGGGGCCGTCCACAATGGCTCCTGGCAGCCGCGGGAGGGACACAGATGCAGGCTAGCATGTAATTAGTGCCAGGAACGCAGCTCTCTGATCACTTTCCCTCAAGAACGTGCCTCTCTGGCTGAGAGGCAGATAATGGACAATCACAGAAGATCCTTGATTATGGCTTGATTGAGCTTATGGGAGCTCCAGACGGCTAATGCAATTGTGGCTTCCAAAGCGTTCAGTGGAGGGCATTTCCATATGGACAGGGAATTGAATAAAACTGTCCTGAACACTTTGCTGGGCTTGCGCTTCCAGTGTCTGGCCGGATATGATCTTCCGCTTCAAGTGACCTCGACAGAGACTCCTAGGAGTGGTCAAGACCCAGGACGGGGAGGCCAGCTTCCTCCTTAATTACTGTCACATTTCCCCTTTAGGGCTCTTGACCTGCCTGGCATTAGCTTTTTGCTCCCTTTCCTGGAGCCAGAGATCTACTCCCTGCCCCCAGCCCCTAGTCGGCACCACGGCCGCAGACCTTGGGCTTTTCCAGAAGCCTTGACTTTTAGTAAACAGAGAACTGTGCTGAACACACTTTGCACAGAGAGATGCTTCGCTGGTCTGGTGGGGGGAAGCAGGGGCTGGAGCATGAGTCTCAGGTCGGGGCCTCTGGGGATCGTCTCTGATCTTCTGGGCCAGGCTCTTCTTCTTCTGGGCCTCAGGCTTTCCTCTGCAACATGTGCAGATGGGGGCAGTTGGGCTGGGCGATTTCTCAAGTCTAGAAATTAAACCGATTACACTCATCTACAAAAGCAATGACTAACTGAAATAGGGTGCTGAACCGACTTTCCTGCTCTCTTGAAATGTTGGCTAAAGCACCAAAGATGGAAACAGTTGCTGCTAGATGCTCTCTGTGGAGCTTCCAGAAAGGGGGCTGAGCAGACCCCAGTCTTTTCCCTGGCACCCATCTTCAGCCCATAGAGAGAGAAAAGAACTAGAGAGCTCATTGAAGGAGAAAATCTGGAGGCAGAGTGAGCTGTTGGCTTAGTGAGGAAAGCGGTGCCTTTTCCCTCTGTGCCCCATGGTGAAGATAGGGGGAGAGGGTGTCTCCCCACCCCAAGCCAAGTGGCAGCCCTTCCAAGAGCCACACGTGCATTCGGACATCTCATTCTTCAGCCAGACAACTGCTGAGCTGCAGAAGCTTCCAAGCCTACCCGATGAGGCCTGGAAGTGAGACACGGTAGGAGAGCGCTTGGAGAGCTTGGCATGCGGCCCCTGGAGTGTACGTGAATATAGAAACTGGAGCCTGGTGAGTTCTGAAGGCAAGCGGTGGTTGGACTCTTTTGCAATTGTAAGGCCAGAGGTAGAACAACGGATGAACAACCTGCACGTCATCGTGGAACGTGACAAAGAGGCACGTGTATCTTGGGAGGGAAGTGGATGCTGTGGAGGACAGCTGGGCTCGGGTGGTCCTCAGCAGTGAAGATGCTCTGCCTTCCAGGCAAGAGGATGTCATTGGTAGACATCCTGTGGCATGAGGAAATTGTGAGAAGTCAGCTAGAGGGCACACTGCTCATGTCAGGAGGCTGGGGAGGGTACGGGTCCCGGAGGGGCCTCCTAGTGAGAGAGCCAGCATTTCACGGCCTGTCACAGCGAGGTCATCAGAGCCAACCAGTGTTGGCCAAGAGAGAACTGTAGGACGAGTTACGTTAAATATAGGACTTCTACTCTTTCCTTCCAATCCCAACTCCACCTGCCTTCATTCCTGAGTAGCCAAGAACAGCAGAGGGATGAAGATGAGAGGGGAGCAAGGAGAGAAAAAGTAGACCACACCTCTTCTTCTGTCCAGCAGGCCACACCCCCGTCCCCATGCTCAGCAGGCCACACCCCTTCTCCATGTCAAGCAGGCCACACCCCTTCCGGTGTCCAGTAGGCCACACCCTTTCCTCAGATCCAGGGATGAGTCCTGAGCTGGGTGAAGGGAAGTGGCTTTGAGTCACATGCAAGACTGAAGTTTCAATTTTAGCAATTTTTATTTGGATAGCTTTGGCCTTTCTAATACCTGAAAATAAGTCTTAACTACCTACAGAGAATGCTCTCATGACTGAAAGAGAAAGGAAAGCTCTCAGTTCTGCCTGAGACGGCATGGGGCAGAGCCTGGAGGGGAAATCGGGCAGAGCATGTTTGAAGGTAGTGGTTGGAGAAAACTTAAGCCCTTTACTATTTATATGCCATCAAATTCAGACCATCCCATATGCAATTTCATAACAAATTCCCTGGTTCAATCTGTCGCCATAAGTATTAATAGTTTGGTGAGATACACTGGATTCACTGTAAGCTGGGCAAATACTGTCTCAACGGTGCAGACCGCACTTCCTTGGCCCCCAGTAGACTTTCGCTGGCTCCTCCCAGAGTTGGAGGCCTCTGTTCCGGCTCCCACGGTCCGTCATGTGCCGCCACCATCCCAGCACCTCCTCTACTGGATGGCACTTGTGTCTCTGCTCTGTCCTCCTCTGAACATTGTGCTTCCGAAGGGCAGAGGCTGCACCTCTAATGCTTGGTCTAGGGTAGCTCTCAGCATACGCAGACGATGGATACGTCTCTAGCCCTGATCTTGCCTTCCTGCCCAGTCTAGAGTGGGGGGCTTCAGTTTTCTCATCTGTGAAATAGTGCATTGGGCTGGATGATTTTAAGGGCCCTTCTAGGTCCAGAAACCTTGGACTAACAGCGTGGGGTTCCCTGTTTATTTCTACTCATTTTCACAGCCAGCTGTTGTGTGTTCAGTGCTGGGTTCCTTTGAGGGAAAGTCCAGAAATGACGGCAAGGACAACTCACCTCTGCGCTGGCCACATGTCATGAAATTCATTTGTCTTGGGAAACAGCAGGGCATACACCGGGCCACTGGAGCAGGGCTGGCAGGTTGGGGAGGGCTGGGAGGGAGAACTTGAGTGACCACCACTCCCCTCCACCCAAGTGACCCACTCTGCAGGAGGGTGGCAGTGTCCCAGCCTGTGATCTGAATTTTGCTGGGACCACAGTCCCTGAGAGAGAAAGTAATAGTAAAAACAAGCTGGACCCCAGTCTTAGAGGTTCTGTGGGAGCAGACAGGACTCAGACAAAAATTAGAAGCTGAAAGCATGCAGCCCACCTGGAAACAGGGGAACAAGGTCAGGGTCTGACTAACACAGCGACACTGGTGCTGAGTCCTGAACTTAGCTGGAGCTTAAGTTCCTACTGCCAGAGCTCGGGATCAGACCTCTTCAAGGGAGGCAGGGACGCTAAGGGTGCAAGTGAGGGTTAGCAGGGACCTAAAAGAATAGGGAGGAGGCGGGAGCTTGTAAAGGGGAAGTGCTGTGATTTGTGTATTTTGCCCACAAAAGCACAGTGATCACAGGAAGGGAATGAGCAGTGGCTGCTGCAAGAATCAGGTCTGAAATTTTTCCAAGATGTTGGGCATAGTCAGGGGTGCTCAGTTAGGCTGCAAGGGCCTCGTGAAGTCAGGGGAAGGTCCAGATACAAAGCTTTTGTGAGCCTCTAAGCCAGGCATCCTCAAACTATGGCCCACGGGTCACATGCGGGTGCTTTTCCCCGTTTGTTTTTTTACTTCAAAATAAGAGATGTGCAGTGTGCATAGGAATTTGTTCATAGTTTATTTAAAACTATAGTTTGAGGACCCCTGATCTAGGCCATGGAATCCCCCCATACTCTCTCTCTCTCTCTCTCACACACACACACACACACACACACGTACATACACACACCAGTCTTCTTAATAGACATACACTGAATTTATATAATTATATATGGGTGGTCTATGGAATCTACATAATTACAGTCATGGAAGCTGATCATTCCAGAGTGCAAGGACCTCCTGTCCCTCCTCCTGGCGCTCTGGGCGGGATATTTACAACCAGCACCACCTGAGGGCCTCTGCCCCAGGGGAACTTTCGGGATGGAGGAGGGCATGAATTGCCTGGGAGGATGGAGGATGAGGATGGCTGGGAAGGAGAGAGAAGGGAGGATCCCAGCCATAACTTGGGACTGTTTGACTTGCATGAAGTGTGACTTCGCAGAGGAATCCAAACCCGGTGGGTGGGACAGCTGGCACCAGTCCCTCCCACACAGCGATGACTCAGGCAGGCCAGCCCCACTGGAGGGAGCTTTTTCAAGGCTTGTGAAAAGAATGCCGTGTTCTAGTCTGATTTCTCTGGGGTATAACAAGGTCCTCTTAGGAATGCACCAGTGATTCTAATTCAGGTTTCCTTGGTGTGTTTTGGGCATACTTGGTTTATCCCAGTGACAGGAGGTGGCTGTTTCAGCAAAAAAAAAAAAAAAAAAAATTATCACAGTGATTAGGCTGGGCCAACACATGGGAGAAATGTTCTACTTTTCAACAAAAGGAACCTCTTAAGTATATTAATTCTTTTAGAGGTTTAATATAAAATTAAGCAAATTTATAGGAGAAAAAACATTAAATCCAGTTTGATTTATGGCTCATTTTGGTTGCAAGGAATAACCACTATCAAAGGGGAGGCGGTTCATAGTGGACCTACAGATCTGGAAGTGGGGCTCTCCCAGGGACCCTGAGGCTGGAGCTGGAGGGAGTTTGAAGTTGAAGGAGCTCTGGGGGCCCAGAGGCAGCTGTCCTTGGGCTTCCCCTACCATACTAGTGTGGCCCAGGGTTGTGGGCTGAATTGTGTTCCACAGAAAGATATATTGGGATCCTAACTCCGGGTGCCTGTGAATGTGACCTTATTTGGAAATAGTGTTTTTGCAGATGTAATCAACTTTAAAAGGAGGTCATGGGGCATTTGGGTGGGCCCCCAATCCAATCACTGGTGTCCTTATAAGAAAGGATATAGAGATGCAAAGAACACACTGATACAAAGTGTGTACCCAGCATACAAAGAACACACTGGGGGAAGATGACCATGGGAAGCTGGAGGCAGAGACTGGAGTGATGCAGTCACCAGCCAAGAACACCAGGTTGAGTGCTGGCAACACCAGACGCCGGTGGGCCAGCAAGGAGTCTTCCCTAGATGAACACCTTGCTTTCAGACTTCTAGTTTCCAGAACTATGAGAGAATACGTTTGTGTTGTTTTAGGCTGTCAGGTCAGCAATCTCAGTTCTTGGTGTGCTCTTGGCTGAAGAATGACCAGACACACCAAAAACAAGGTAAGAAGCTTAAAAACAAGGTTTATTGAGGAAGAGCAAGATATATAGAGAAAAAGTAAGATACGAGCACCACAGTTTGCCATAGACGACGAATGGGCCCCCTGTCATAGCAAGAGTCTGTTTATACTCTGGGGTCCTGTTTTATACTGTCTGGATTGGGCCTTCCTGGTGGTTCAAATGTCACCATTGAACCACTTTAATGGATAGTTAACGACATGATAATTAGCTTTAGGTTACACGAGGTTGAGGTCGTTTTTTCCAGACCCTACTGTGCCTGGGCTGTCTGGTCCCAGGGCTGGGGAATTCCCTGAATTCTTTTGCAGATTGGTGGGTCACTCCTCCTTGCTCCAGGTGTGGCAATTGCTTGGGGCAGGATTAAGGTAGAGCAGCACCAAGATGGGGCACAGCCTGCCCATGTTCTTCTTCCCCAGGTGGGGCAATTGCTCAAGGCAGCACCAAGGCAAGGTGCCCACCTTTGTCCCTAGGATAGCCAGAGGTCCCCTGCTATCTACCTAACAAAGCCACCCTATGTGTGGTAGTTTGCATGGCAGCCCCAGAAACAAATACACCGAGCTGCACACCATGGCCCTGCTAGCCACTGGCATCCTCTTTCTTCATTCCCTGTTCAAGCTCTTGATACAGAGGGACTGTGGTCCCAGACATCTAGTGTGGCTGACCTGTGGACCAGCTGCCCTTGAAGGTTCAGGGGCTGCCCCTGGCCAATCAGCTGTGGCAGGAGCTGCAGTAGGGTCACCTGGAACAGAGCAGGATTCCTTGCGCTCCAAAGGCTGCCAAAGTTCAAGCATCCTAACACACCCAGCACACCCAGGCACCTTGGTCTGGGCCTAAAGGGAGGTTCTGTGGGGCTGAGCTCTTCTTACATTCTTCCCTTCCCCCCCCTACTCCCCACCCACCTTTTTTCCCACCTACTCCCTACTTTTTACTGCTAATGGCTGGAGAGAAAAGTAGATTTTTTTTTTTAAGAATGGAGGTTCTGTAGAAAGTACAGGGACCTAAGTCCTAGATTAAGATTCATGAGTCCTGAGTTGAAAGCTAGATTTTGTAACTTACCGGCTATGTGCCCCGTGACACTGGGTGGACCTTCTCACTTCTCTGAGCCGAGGATCCCTAGCTGTGAAATGGTGACAGTGTCACTAGCCAGCTTAGCATGCAATCCATTGAGAAAGTGGCTGTGAGTGTCCTTTGATCTTGCTAAAGCCCCAGCCCGCAGGCCAGGAGCAGCCCCCAGCTGCAGGGTGGGCTCCGTGCAGAAGCCGGGGGCGAGGGCAGGCTCAGGGCTGCAGTGCCTGCTGGTTGCCCGCTTTCCTTTGTCTTTTTCAATAATGCTAATTTGGTTACTCTTAGTAACAGCTATTCCCCATTACTATTACTCATTCCAGGCTCTGAATCATTCTGATGGATACGACTTGACATCAACCAATTTGCCTAATTCATCACCTTTGCATTTCTTTAATACTAAAGACAGAGCAGGAAGGTTTTCCAACTGCCTTTGCGATTTCCTTCTCTCCTCTCCCCCAGCACCCATCCATGGCGGGTGGGGAAAAGGCTCCCTCCGCAGAGCTGTTTGTTGGGTGGAATTTCGAAGTTCAAACTCGTTCACTGTGTGGCCTTTATGGAGTTTAGGATGATGATGGCTTTGCCCTGTCCTCGTCTCTGCAGCGCCCAGGGCTGGACCTTGGGCAGCCGTTCATTCTCTTGTCTGGGAAGAAGCCCAGCCTGGCTGGATTGGCAGTACCCTCCCGGCTGCCCTGCACCCGTGGAAGCTCATCCATGGCCTAACATTTGGACTTCTCATTCCAAGGCTCTGGCCTGATTCTCCCACCCCCAATTTCAGGAGGCCCTAAGTCTATGCATGCTTTCAAGTCCTGCTCAGCCACCATGCAGGAAGAACTCTGTTGCTCTGAGTCCCACATCCCTTTTCCTGTTCCTTCGTTATGAGCCTTAATCCTTTCACATCACAAAAGCAAAATGCACATTATAGCAAGTCAAATATACAAGGGAAAAGTTAACATTTCCCCTATTTTTCCGTTCCAACATCTCCCTCTCCCCAGCATCCTCTTGGTAACCAGTGTTTTGTTTTGTCTGCATCTTCCAATGTCTTTCTTTATGCTCACACTAGCACCCTCATTCCTATGTTCACATATATAAAGGGTACTTCTTCTACTATTTAAATGGGATCGTACTGCACATACACAATTACCTTTTTTAAACTTAATAATATATTATGGGCATTCCTCCATGCCAATTCACATATATCTAATTCATTTTAATGGCTTCAAGTTCCATATATTTATTCAAATCTTTTCCCTGTTGTTTTCCATTCTGTAATGTTTATACATATATCTTTTTATGCTGTGCTTTTGTTTCTGGGGGAAAAAGTCACAAATGTGTGATTTCTGGGTCAAAGGATATGGTATGCTTAATTCTTGTAGTCACCGGCAGATTACGTTCCAGACAGGATGTAGGGATGTAGCTCATCAGTGAAGTAAAGGAATGCCTGTTTCCTCCCATCCTCGCCTGCTTTTAGTTGTTGAATGTAAATATTTTGCATTTTTTTCTATCTGCTGGGTAACAAATGGCATTTTATTGTTTTAATTTCCATATTCTTAAATACTAGTGAGTTTGAATACCTTTTTATATTTATTAGCCTTTTGCATTTTTTTCTGTGAAGTTCATGTTCAAATCTTTTGCCCATTTCTTTTGTATCCTTTAAAACACTTAATGCCTGATTATTGCAGTTATTTTTATACTTGTCCAACATTCTCCATAGTAATGGCCAATGTTTGTATAGCACATAAAGCACGTCTCACATACGTTAGCTCATATGTCCTCACTATGGCTCTGCAAGGAACTTATTGTTAGCCTTAGTTTCAGGAAACTAGAGCTCAGAGACTTGCGTAAGCTACGTAGGCTCCTGCTGCAGAGTTGAGTTTCCAAGTCCCCTCCACAGCACTGTGGGAAGGACCCAGTGGTAACTTCTTTCTCCCATCTGGTGCCTTGCACAGGCATTAAACCAGGGAATGGCTGCAGAGTGAGTAGAGAGACATATGACGGGGGAACTGATGACTCAGAGGATACAGAGATTGGCAGATAAAAAGATGCAGGGTCAGATCAACTTCTCAACAAACCCTCCCCCATATCTGTCTTCTGAATTTCTGCTCAGAGATGCCCTTCTCATTCTTCATTATCCTTGCCAGTCTTTCAAAGGCATCTGACCTTGCTATGTCAGTCCCTTCCACAGGTGGAGGACATTTGAAGAGTGCCACAGAGTGGACAGGCAGAAAGCAGCAGCCCTCAGCTACAGGGCATTTTGGCCTCCTGTCCCCGGAGACTTTTGGCAATGTCTAGAGACGTTCCCCGTGTCACAGGTGGGAAAGAGGTGCTACTGGCATCTAGTGAGTAGAGGCCAGGGATGCTGCTAAACACCCTACGAGGCACAGAACAGCTCCCACGACAAGAATTACCTGGCCCTAAGTGGCAGGAGCCTCAGCCTGAAGCCTTAGCAAGCCCATTAGGCAGCAGCATAATGAAAGGTAAGGCTGTCGGATTTGCAAATTCAAAGGGCTTGGCTTTGAGTGCCAGGGGCTGTATACCAGCCATAGGATCTTGGACAAGTCATCTATCCTTTCTAATCCTCTGTTTTCTCAAATGTAAACTGAGGATAATCTTATCTCCCTTAGAAGCTATTGGGAAGATTAAGCTGAATGATGTATGTGCAAGTGTGCTGGGTAAATGTGGGAGAGGCTCATCCTCATTAGGAGGCATTGGGGAAAGTTCTCTTATTTATCCAGGTATGAGTGTGAGGGGGCTCAGCCTGCACTCTCTTGGTTTCTGGACTGACTGTGTGTAAGACCTTCGGACGTGAAAATGCGAGTGTTTGTGGTTTGGAGTCCAAAAGACTAGCTGAATGCTAATCTCCCAGCGTCCTTGTTTGCTCCTCTGGAAACTTTGCGGGTGGACAGCTAATCAATGGGGGGAAATGATGACTCCTGCATTGTGCACATACTAACTGGCAGCCCTGGAGCTGAGACCTGGGGCTTGGGAACATGCTTTTACTCTTGCAGGAAAAAGGCTGGGCAGGGAACTGTGATGGAATTCCTAATCCTGGATCTGGTGTATGGGGGAGCAAGATCTGACTCACTCGGGGCAGCAAACGAGGCAGCAAAGGAAGAAGAAGGGAAACCTAGGGCCAAAATTAGGGGCTGGAAAATCAGGAAAAATGAAAACGAAAGAGAAAGGAAAGTGGGAAGGGGTCCTGGGGAATTTGGCAGCCTGACGGCAGATGCTGAAAAAGGCATTTCATACTTTTGGTCCAGTAGGCATGGGCAAAGGGTTTTTCTAGTCAGCACATCACCCCAACTCTAACCTCACCCTCCCGTCTGGTCACAGTTCCTTAACCAGACTGCAGTCTCTGCCCTGGCCCAACCAGGCTCCATCCTCTGTCTTTCTTCTGCCCACTTACCTGGACCCCTCAAGCCTTCCGTCAACCTCACTGGTCTGATTAGAATCCCTACCACCAGCCTGGGCTCAGGCTACCATGTTGATTTTGGAAGGGAAAAGAGAAGAGAAAAGGAGAGGGAAGGGGAGGGCTGGTCTCTTCTGAACCCAGGGATAGTTTCTGCCTTGTTTTGCCCTGAGGACCAGAAGGACAGCCCTTTCCCTAATATTCTGGGCATAGACCCAGCCTATGCACAAATCCACAAGTCCTGTTTTGAGTCATAAATAGTGGTTCATAGCCATCTTTTACAGCTTGTGGAGTCCACAGCTTAGAGGTGATGCACATTCTACCCAGGATTCCAGCTTTAAGCCAAGTCCTGCCTCTTCTCAACAGGAGTAGCCCAGATCCATTGGCCTTCTTCTTTCTGGAACTCTTGGGCAAGGGTTGCCCTCATCTCTGTAAGGAGCTTCTGTGACGCTGGAGCAGAGAAGCAGATAAAGTCAGGAGAGCTCGAAAGATGATTCAGACCCTAGTTACAGGAAAGAGGGAGTTACAGGAGCGCAGGGAAATTCCTTTATTGGTGTTCCTGGCTGGGCAGTGGCAGCAGCAGAGTGGAGGGGACCAGACTGTGTGTCTCCCCATGTGGGGACCACTCCCTGGTGGGGGGCGGGGTTCGGACTGCCTCCCGCTTGGCCGGGTGGGGCGGGGACTGTGGGGGCTGGCGTGGCAGCTGTGGGCTGCACCGAGGCCTGTCAGGGAGGAATGATTAATGAGCAGCTGCACCAGCTGAGGCTAACCTTTGGAGAGCTGAGCAGGGCATCTGCAGAACTGTCAGTGCTCTGACAAGGACAGAGCTGAACAACCAATTATGCCGCCATCACTAAGGTGGGCTGTCACTTTAATCCCAGCCATTCACTTAGGCAAGGACAGGGAAATTTCTCCTCTGCAGAGGCGTGTGCGTTGGCCACCTTAACCATTTCGCGACAGCGCAGGGACCATTGCCAGGAGCTGCCCCAGCTAAGTGTCCTGACAAGTCTCCCCACTTCTGGGCTTTCCCTGCTTCCCATTCCTCCCTTTCATAGTGGCCACGGGAGCAAAATTCCAAAACTACATGTGTGCTTCCCTTTTCCTTCTGCCACCTCCCACAGCTCACGGGATAAAGGCTGAATTCCTTAACCTGGCATTCGGGATTTTTTCATCTTGTTTATTCACTCAATTATTTATCTGATGAACAATCACCTATGGAGCATTGGTATGTAGCAGGCATTCTGCTAACTGCAAAGCAGAGTAATTAAATATAAGAGAGTTCTTACTCTTTAGAAGCCTGTGATCTCGAAGTAGAGCCGATACGTGAGTCTCCGAATGGAGTGTACGATCTCTTGCTCTCTGACAGATGTAGCAGTGGAAAGTTGTGGGGAGCCAGAGGACAAACGCCAACACCAGACTGCTGGGGCACGGGAGAGACAGGGACAGGGATAATCTTAGGCTTCATCTAAAGTGCCGAGTACCCACTAGTCAGAGAGAGAGATGGGACAAGGGAAAAGCAAGTACCAAGGTATAAAGATGAAAAACATTCATGAATTCCAGCACTTTCAAGTGATTCCATGTGTTTGGAATTCCAAGTACAGATGCTTCTCAACTCCTGGGGTTGCATCCAATCAACCCATTGTAAGTTGAACGTATCGTATGTAAAAAATGCATTTAATACTCTAACCTACTGAACAGCATCACTTAGACTAGTCTACTTTAAATTTTCTCAGAATGCTTACATTCACCTATGGGTGGGTGAAATCATCTGGCAACGTGGAACACTGTAGAATTTCAGTTGTTTATTCCCACCACCAAGTGACTGAGCTGGGCCCCCCGGCCACTGCCGAGCCTCTCGACGGAGTATGGTACTGCATATTGCTAGCTCAGGAAAAGAGCAAAATTCAAATTCAAAGTACGGTTTCTACCAAATGCTTATCACTTTCACACCACCATAAAGTTGACCCATCCTAAGTCAGGGGCCTTCTGTGCCTGAGAAGTGCCAGTAAGTCTGGGAAAGTGGGGATCAAGTGGTGAACAGCTTTGAGTGGCAGATAAGAGGATTTGGAATGTATCCTACTTCTTAGAGGGGAATAGATTTGGAACATGCCTTCCTATCTACCTTTTTGGATAGCCTCTGTGACTTTATCTTGCCACAATCCCGGATTCCAGCCACACTGGACATTTTGTTATTCCCTGACCCTCACTGCATCTTCACGTCTCTGTGTTTTTGCTCTTGCTGTTCTCTCAATCTACAATGCACCTCCTCCCATTCTTTCTGCAAAGCTGTAAATTGTGTTTAACTGCAATAACAGAGGGTCAAAATAAAGAGTAGCTTAATATGGAGGTTTATTCTTCTTTCGTGTAACATGAAGTGTAGCGATAAGTAGTTCAAGGCCAGCAGTAGGACAACAGTGTCACCAGGGACCCAGGTTCCTTCCACCTTTCTCTTCCACCATCCTTAGTGTGTCTTTCATCCGCAAAGTCACCTCATGGCTGCAAGGTGGCTGCCGTTATGTAGCTGTTATGTCTCAATTCCAGGAAAGAAGAAAGAAGAAGGGGAGAAAGGCAAAACAAATGTGTTTTCAATGAAGTCAACCACTTTGAAGATGACCTGCCTAAAACTTTGGCTTTTATTTCATTGATTACCCTGTGTGCAGACGGCAGTGGGAAATGTGGTTATTTTTGTTTTTGTTTTTCTTTTGCAGTGCTTATTCTATACTATCAAAATCAGGGTTCTGTTAATAAGGAAGAACCAGAGAATGAGAAGCCAAGTAACACTCTATGCCACAATTGCTAAGCAAAAGGCACCTGAACATGTCCCACAGAAGAGGCAGATGTGAAGGAAATTAAAGGTTCAAGTTGGATAAGTCATGTTCTAAAAAGTCTACAGGAGAACGATGCAACCAGAACAGGGAAGATAAATCTAAATAGTTGGTAAAAGTCTAGGTGTTGTCCAAATTCCCAGCATTTATTTTGAAAAATTTTACATGATGTAAAACAAGAATAATATAATGAAATAATCTGTTTCTAAAACCCTAGGTTTATTTAAAACAACGATGAAGAGTGAAGTTGGAAGAAAAAAGTAAAAGCATGCTTCATTACTGATCTTGAATATAAAGATCTCAAAAGATTCCAATCTACACTTGATTCTGACAATCAGGAGAATGTAAATTAAGAACTAATTTTGAAAAATATCAGAGTCGCTAATAGTGAAATTAGAGCCAACATTTATCTTCTAATACATTGGAGAAAATAAATTCAAAGAAAATAAAATCCATATACCAATAGACAGGTTAAAAAAAACCCAACATGGTTAATAGCAAGATAACAGGAGGGAAAAGACAAAATAACTAGTTATGACAATGTATATCAATGTATAAAATTCTCCTATTAAAATATAAAGATTCTCAGACTGAATTAAAAATGAAATTCAACTATATTCTATTTACAAGACAATCAACTAAAACAAAATTAAGAAAAGAGAATAAAAAGCTAAGAGATGGGCAAAAGTGCATCAGGCAAACAAATGCAAATGAAAAATATTTATTAATTTTTTAATTAATTTTTAAAAATATTAATCAGGCAAAGTATAATTAAGGACAATAAAGAATTAAACAAGAAAAAGAAAGGCTTGTTTCATGTAGAAGGAACCCTAGTTTTAGCCTGATTAGGATTCAGAAATCCCTGAGTATTTCTGTTGGGATGCCAGAAATCTGTGAACAGGGGCTAAAGGGTCTCTTAGGAGAGAACTTAAGCTGTGTCTACTGCAGAGGCTAAGATATGGCTGGACATGTCTTGTAAGATGATAAGCTTTGTCGTGCTAAAAGCCTTTTTGCCTGAGATCTTAGGAGGCTCATCACTAGGGATAAAGAAAACAAGTGAAATTAATGTGACTTGGAAAGAAAATTGTAGTCACCAGAGGGAGATGCCATTCTTAGGCCAGTGTGGTATCTGTTAATATAGCTATCTATAATTTGCCTTTTAGCCCATTCTCTGTTATTGGAAATAATTGTGGAAACTATAATTAAAAATGTAGAGAATAACTTTCCTAAAAATATGGCAAAAAAATTAAGAAGCCAGTAGTATGTCCTTGGGATCCCTATCGTAGAGTATAAGGCAAAAGGTGGAGAGAGAGGTATTTATTCATTTCTCCCTCGGTGGATTTGGTATTATGCAATTTGATTGGTATTTCAGAAATATTAGTCTGGTAGCAGGATGGAGTGAGTGAGTCTGGAGTCAGAGAGAACAGGCATTTAGAAAGCTGTTACAGTAATTTAGAAGAGAAGTGCAATTTGGCACCAAAAGGGCTGTAGCATGTTGTCATTGGTGCACAGCAAGAAACATGGTGCTTAACAAATAAATCCATGCTTATATTCCATGGATGCCTGGAAGAGAAGCAGTGGAACTTCTGCCTATGGCAATGTTGGAGTAATCGGGATCAGACTTCCCTCCTACTGTAAACAACCAGGAAACTAAAGATATAAAATAACCAATTTGAAACATTGGACAACTGGGAGTTCAGGACTGTGATCCTTGGGGGAAGGGAAACAAACAGGAGAGCCCTACAGTTGCTGGAGACTTCTGCCTGGAGGTCTTTTCTGGAGCATGGTTCAGTGAAAGCGAACCCAGATCTTGCTGATTGAAAAAGATAGACATCAAAGAGAAGGACACTTCGGCAGCTATCATTTGCAGAAAATAATTTACAGAAAAGGAGTTCCACATATCTGCATGGCAGTCCCCTTACGTCTGTTGTTGAATCCTAAGCTACTCAAGGCTAGGAAAAAATGACAGAGAATTATAAGCTGAACAATTCTCAGAATCCACATAGAACTAGGATGAGTTAGAGTTCTGACCTTTCAGGAAGGAAAGGCCTTATAAATATACAGAACATTCCAGAAGAGACCCCAAAAAGGCTTGCCTTAGTAATAGAGATAAACTAACCCTAAAGTCTATTTTAAACCCGTCATAACAATGCTTCAACTCTGAAAGGATGAAGCTGATTTGTTAGTTACCTATCTGTTACACAAAATTTAACATTCCTTAAAGGATAACAACAAAATCCAGGACTCAACGATGTAACACTGACAATGTCTGATATGCAATTAAAAAAATCACTAAACAATCTAAAGGTCAGGATAATGTGACCCATATAACCAGGAGACAATCAATCATGAAAACAAAAATGGAAATAAGGGAGATGATGGAATTAGCAGACAAAACTCTAAAACAACTATTATGAATATGCTAAAGATTTAAGGAAAAACATGAATATAACGAAGATGTCAATGGAAGATTTTTTCAAAGAATCAAATGGAACTTGTAGGGATTAAAAACACAATATCAAAAATGAAATATTCACTGAATGGGATTAACAGCAGATTAAACACTATGGAAGAAAACACCAGTGAATTTGAAGACATATGTAATAGAAACTATCTAAATTCAATCAGAGAGAAAAAAAAAACTAAAAAAATTTAACAGAGGCTTAGTCATCTGTGGGATGATATGACATGTAGTATTCATGTAATGAGAGTCTCAGAAAGGAGTCGGGGGTGGACAGGAAAATATTTGAAGAAGTAATTGTCATGTAATTTTTCAAATTTGATGAACCCACAGGTCCAGGAAACTCACTAAGCCTTAATTAGGATAAACACAAGGAAAACCACACCAAGACACATCACAATCAGATTGCTGAAGACCAGTAATAAAAATAAAATCTTAAAAGCAACCAGAATATAAGAACACATCTTGTACAAGTGAACCCGTATAAGAGCATCCGTAAACATCTATTTGGAAACTAACCAGAAGACAAGGGAGTGACAGCTTTAAATGATCAACCAACAAGTCTCATCAACCTAAAATTATATATCTTGTGAAAACAGTCTTCAAAAATAAAGGTAGGATAAAGGCTTTTTAAAAGAGAAACAAAAGCTAAAAGAATTTGTTGCCAGCATAAATATTAAGGAAGGTTTTTCAGGCTAAAGGAAAATGAGGCCAGATAGGAACATGGATATACACAAAAGAATGAAAAATGCTACGAAGAATGAATACATGAGTAAATATAAAATGCTTTTGTTATCATTTTTAAATGTCTTTAAAAGATAATTGTCTGTTTAAAGAAAAAAATAATACAATGTATAGTAGTATTATATTATTATTATATTATATCTCTATATCATAGTTTTAATATATAGAGAAATATAATGTATGGCAATAGCAGTACAAGGACTAGGAGGAAGGGAATGAAAATATGCTATTGTAAAAGTTCTATATTATACATAAAGTGCTATGGAATTATTGGGAGGTAGACTGTTGCATACTATAAATCTTAGAGAAACCATTACAAAAATAACCATAACTAATAAGTCAATAGTATTATTAGAATATTTAAAAAATACCAATCCAAAGGAAGGCATGGAAAGAGTATGAAAGGAAAAAAGACTAGATGGGACACATAGAAAACAAACAATAAGATGGTGGACTTAAATCCAACTGTACCAATAATTACATAAAAATGTATGTAGTTTAAATATTCCAATTAAAAGGCACAAATTGTCATACTGTTAAAAAGAGCAAGACCTAACTATAGGATGTCTGCAGGAAATCAACTTTGAATATAAACATTCATTAAAACTAAAAGAATGCAAAAAAGATATACCATGCAAACACTAGTCAAAGAAAGGTAGAGTAGCTATATTAATATCAGCCAAAGTAGATTTCAGAAGAAATGTTATTAAGCACAATCATAAAGATGAAAGGGTCAGTTCATCAAGAAGACGTACTAATACTAAATGGACCTCAAAACAGAGCTTCAAAATATGAAGCAAAAACTAGGAGAAGAAATGGGCAAATCCACAAGCATAGCTGGAGATTTCAACATCCCCCTTTGAGTAATTGATAGAAAAAGTAATCGGAAGATAAGTGAGCATATAGAAGAATCAAACAGCACATCAGCCAATTTGACCTTTTTGATATTTATAGAAAATGTCCAAGAACAGGAGAAATGCACATAGAACAAGATAGACCATATATTGAGATATTAAAGGTCTCAATATGTTTTAAAGGATTGACTCATACAGAGTACGTCGTCTAAGCAAAACACAATTCAATTAAAAACTAGTAACAAAGCAAGGTACCTGGAAACTCCCCAAATATTTGAAAATTAAAACAATATGCTTCTAAATAAGCCATGGATCAAAGAAGAAATCACAAGGAAAATCGGAAAATATTTTGATCTAAATGAAAATGAAAACATGATATGTCAAAATTTGTGAGATGCATCTAAAGCAGTGCTTAGAGAGATATTTTTAGCTTTAAATGCTTATGGTAGAAAGGAATAAAGCTCTCGTCTCAATTATCTAATTTCAACCTGAGAAGCTAGAAAAAGAAAACCAAATTAAACCTGAGATAAGCAGAAGTAGGGAAACTAGAGTAGAAATCAATACATAGAAAATAAACAGCAGAAAAAAATCAATGAAACCAAAAGCTGATTCTTTGAAAAGATCAACAAAATTGATAAAACCTGTAGCTAGACTAATCAAGAATAAAAGAGCAAAGACACACATTACCAATCTCATGAAAGAAAGAGGACATCTCTACAGATCCTACAGGCATTAAGGTATAAGAAGGAATTTCAACAATATTATACCAATAAACTCAACAACTTAGATAAAACGGGCATATTCCTTGAAAGACACAGATTAATACTGAATAAGACATAGAAAATCTGAATTGTCTTATATATTTATATAAGAAATAGAATTCATAATTTAAAATATTCCCACAAAGAAAACTCCAGGGCTGGATGGCTTCAGTGATGAATTCTACCAAACACAATCCTACTACACAAACTCAAAAACATGGAGGCAGGGGGAACTCCTCCTAACTCATTTTATGAGGCCAACATTATCTTGATAACTAAAACAGACATAGATATCATAAGAAGAGTAACATAGAACAATATCATTCATTGGCATGTCAGTCCCAGTAGAAATCTGATGAGAAATTATGGTACTAGGAAATATATAGCTCGTACATGGATGTCTAGTGGGGCAGGAGGTGCATTCTATGGAAGTGAACTTGTTAACGAGCCAAAGGAATGTCTGCCATGTGGGTGCTTCTAAATCTAACAAAGAGAGACTTCAACAAGGTCTATAGCTCCTGCATTAGTGGGTAAGAACAAGAGCTAATGAAATCATGGTGTCATTTGTTTCCATGTGCTAGTAAGATCTGGAAAACTTGGGTTATGGTGACAGAATGTACACTTTACAGTAAAAGTATGATTTCAAGAACTCTTATGCACAAAACAATTTTTCATCCCAATATATACAACAAAAGCTATTTGAAATGTAAGAATAAATAATCAGAAATACAACTGTGGCGAGAGATTGCAATATTCCTCCTTTCCTTTACTTTTATTCATAAGTTGGTGAATCTTTGCTGTCTATATATTCAGCTTTGATTTCTGCTCAGAATGCTTTGCTTTTTATTCTTTTTTAAAAGAAATCATGTCTTTGATTATTGCTCTTATTACAGATATTCCATATTTATCTTTGGGAATACCTCTACTTTTTCAATTGGATTTCCTTTTTTTTTGTCCTCCATATATATGTTTTTCCCCATGGCTTCATCCTTACTTTTTAATTTTATTTAGGCATTTTAAAAGCTTTGCCTACCAGTCTCCTGCATTAGTAATTCTTTTTAAATATTATTATTGCTGTTATTGTTATATTATTACGTTATCACTTCTGTTCTACAAGGCTTTGTAATCTACTCTTTATTCAAGCCAGAAAGATGGGCATGATCGCCGATTTAATCCTTATCTCTTCCCCCTACTGTTTTTAATGCATCATCAAGTCCTGTAGCTTCGGTCTTCAAATGATGTCTTGGAACCTGCTTATCTCCATTGTCACAGCTATTCCTTTTGTTTGGACCCTTATCATTTCTCTTTGGGATTATTACAGAAGCTTTCTAACCGGTCTCCTGGACTCCAGCATTTTAGGGCAATGGCTTGATTCCTGAGCTAACCTAAAGAACTCCTTATAATTTCACCCTTATCTTCCTCTCCAGATGCATCTCCCGCTCTTTCTTCTCTTGCCTGTTCGAGTAATTAGTGTTCTTGAACAGGCCAGGCTTCCTCCCATTTCTGTGACTTTCCATGTGCTGTCTAAATGTGACTTCTTACACCCCTTGGCAAGCTCTTACTCATCCCTTGAAATTCAGCTCAAACATCACATGCACTGGGAAGATTTCTCTCACACTTGTCACCCACCCTCAGTCTGGGCTGGGGAGTGTCCCCTAGCACCCCACATTTTCCTCTATCACAGCACCCAATCACTGGTTACCATAATCTTCTCTTTGAGCATCCATCTCCCCACCCCCACCCCCAGATTGCGAGCTCCTTGAGAAAAGGAATTGTCTCATTCATCTTTATTCCCCCAGCACCCAGCACAAGGCTGGGGATAAAGTGTTTTTATTGAATGAAAACTCTAGAGTAATAACCCTTGTTCTGAGTCTTAGATGAAGAGCACTCGTATCCACCCTTTGCTCAATGCTGTTGAATCCAGCTCCCAGACTCTGCGGTGCAAGCCACAGCAAAGTCAGCCACTAAACAAGCTGTGTCTGCAGCTCCTGCACAGGGCTCAGCACACAGTGGGCACTTAACAAACACGTCTTGAGCTGGGCTTGGCTGTAATACATTATTTTGTCCTCAGTTGGACCTGACCATCGAGAAGGGGGCTGGAAGTCAACGATGAAAGGCCACCAAACTGCATCCAACCCGATCTCCACGGGGATTTTGTTATGGATGAGGAAGTGAGAGGACGGCTGAATGGAATAAACCCAATGCTGCTGATTGGATGGGTTATAATGACAAAAGACCTGGCGATTTCCCAAGAACCTTCTGTGGGGAATTTCTGCAGTTGGCCAAATTCAGTGTGATGTGCAGTGACATAGCAATCTCCTGCCCATGCATGGGGACATTCAGCAAATGGAAATCGGATTTTAAGTGAAATCATGTTTTGTGGGACAGAGGACAGCATCGGGCTGCCTCCCCCGAGACCCAGATGCAGTGAGGGGTCTGAAAGGCAGGTGGTGGCTGCATGGTGTCAGCCAACAGTGCTCACAGCCAAGAGGGTAACTTTGGGCAATTCCAGAGAGGAAGACCCAGAGGCAGATGCGATAGGATGGGGATGTCGCCCTATTCTGCAGCCCAGGCACCAAGTTGAAGCAGGGCATTGGCCACTCCCGAAGGCCATTTCAGACATAATTGTAAGATCTAGTGAGTGATGTTTAGGAGAGGGAGAGAGAAACTGTAACCAATAAATCTTTTAGTTAGCTTCCCTGATTTGTCTCAAGCCTTCCTTGCTAGAATCTTGCTTTACAAAAGAAAGCATTTACTTTTCCTTGCCTTTCAGTTCAATTTAATTTGACATTTCTTCCTGAGCTCCTTGCAGTAGGAAACTGTTGTAGGGGTCAGGGATACAGAGGAGTGTGAGACACAGTTTCTGCCTCCGTGGAGTTCTCAGTGTGTCAGGACAGTTGGAGGACAGAGGAGGAATTTCTGGGAGGGCAAAGAATCTGAGCGAGCCAGACTGTCCTGACCGAAAAGGCAGGATCGGGGACAGGCAGAGAGCTCTCCGTTAGGCAGTGCAGGGGTGGGGCAAATCCCCAGGAGGCTGGAACCCTAAGCAAAGGTTAGCCGAGCTGGTGAGACATAGGGCTGCTCTGAGAATAGGAAACAGGCAGCTGGAAACAGGTTGAGTCCGGCTAAGAGGCAGAGAGACAGCAAAGCCTTAGGGACATAACCCACAACTGGTCAGATGGGAAAGCACTCAGAGCATCCCAGAGGCAAGAGGAAAAGGGCTACTCCTGCTGCCTGCGGGCCCTGTAGCCTCACACAGCCTTTCCTTCCCAGACACTAAGAGCGCCTTGCATGACTTCTGCCCCAGTGGTGTGGGGAGATTGACAAAACCAGCCAGGGTCAAAGGCTGTGTGAGCAAAAGCTCAGGGTGCTGTCCAAGGTGGTGGAGCAGGGGTCAGGGCAGGCTTCGTGGAAGCGATGACATTTGACAGCAGCCTCCAGGAAAGGTCAAGGCCCCGGTTTGGCACATTCCCTGGAGAAACCACCCTCCCCAGCACCGGATGCTCGAGTGACTGACAGTTCTCTCCCTTCCTCCATCCTTGCCTCGGTGCATCTTCTCCCTGGGTGTGCTTTCACTCCTTTCCTGCAATTCCGTCTCCACCAACTGTTCCAGGGCTGGAACGTCGAGATTCCGAGAGGCAGTGGGCCTGTTGGAATGCACGCACGGGAGGCAGCCTGCCTGCCATCTCCTCTTCCTTCCTTGGGCTGTGTTCCCAGGGAAAGCGAGAACCTTCTTCTTCGTGTCTCCTGGGGGGAACATTTGAATTCCCTCGGGAAACCCCACTAATTCAAAACCCACTGATTCAGAATTCGTGATCCTTTGAATAGGGACTTGGATGAACTTTCTCCTTGAACTGTACGTGAAGGAAGGATTTTTCTAATCACATAAATAGAGTAAGAGTTTAGGAGTAATGATGGCTTTAAAAGCTATTTTTTCAAAGGCTTTAGGAGAAACCGGAGACACAAAAGAGATCAGGGCTGTTCAGCTCAATCACAGGTAGGGTTGGTTCCCAGCCTCTGCTTGTATGATTACTTACATCCTGTGATGAGGGACTCACCACTCCTGAGGCAGCAGATTCCTTCTGTGGCAGATCAATTAGAACTGTTTTTTTTTTTTGCCAAGATCTGTGTGTTCCCTAATTATTGGTCGTATCTCAGCCTCTGAAGCTGCACAGAAAGAGTTTGTGCCATAAAGCTGCCCGACAGAGTCCTGAAGATGGACTGTCCAAGATGGGCTGTCTCTTTTCTGGTTATGCATGCAGAAGTTGATCTTGCAGCCTCAAGGCCCAGGGAAAAATGTGGAACTTCTGGGTTAGACACTGTGGCAGGTTCCCCTCCTGGGGATGGAACTTTCCAGGCCCCTGGCCTGGAAACCTCTGGCCAGGGAAGGGTTGGGGGGGCATGAGGGCTTCTAATCCAGCTGTACCCTGAAACTGGGCCCATGGGGGGAGGTTTTAACCGCCTGAGCTGCAAGGGCAGAGCATGTGGCTGCAGAGAACAGGATTCAGGCAGACATGGCTCCCAGGCACTTTCGTTCTCTCCCACTCTCTCCCTTCCCTGGATCCTCTATTCTTTCTTCTTTCTTCATGCCCTTCTTTCCTCCTTCCTTATCTGTGTCTAATTACAGTCATCCCTCTCTCTCCTCTCTGCCTTTTAGCCTGCCTCATTTTCTTCGTTTCCAGTTCCTTCCCTAGCATTCTCTTTCTTTCTGTTTACGTGGTACACTCCATTCCTCCTGCCCTTTCTGCCTCCATCCCTGTCTCTGTGCACCTTCTCCCGTCTCTGAGCTACTCAAAGAGAAAACATCATGTACAAGATCATGCTCGACCAAAAGCTAGTTATGAGTAGGGCTTCATTTATCTGTGATCTTTGAGTGCTTTCTGCAGGTCAGGGATCCCCTCCTTAAACTAGCATTCTAGTCCCTGCTTCTGAGTGGTGGTCTCTGCGTCCACTTTGGGATAGTTGAGAACAGGTCATTTCTGCAGCAGGCAGACAGGATAGACAGACGAACATCCAGATTCACAAATACAAAATGATTTGCTTCAGGAATTATCTAAAAAGCCAGTGCATTTACAATGTGATTCAATTTACAAAGATTAGCTTCACATGCAACCTCTCTGTAACAGCCCTCTTATGTAGGGTGAGTTCATATCCGAGTCTTTAAAAAGAAAATGTTTGCAAGGCTGAGTCATTGTTCCTTTGGGCAACTGGAGGAAGCAAAGTCTTTCTTCGGAGGCAAATTGATGTAGTGGAAAAAGCACAGATCCTGGCTCCTCAACCCTCTGAGTTCAGGAAGGTTTAGCCTCTCTGAGCCTCTGTTGTCTCATCTGTAAAATGGAAACAACAAAACTAGGTCTGTTATGAGGAGTAAACGAATTGACATTTGTAACTCACGACCTTTGAAGCTGGTAAGATTACTTGAGAGTTGAGAAGCAAGTGTCTCAAGGATCTTTTTGGCATTTTTCTGATCACACTTAACACAACCACTAAGCTTTGGAAACTGGATTTAGGAAGCCCATGACTCTTTGCAATAAATCCAAGCAGAAGAACCACCATCAACTCCTGGAATTCGCTTACCAGGAAATTTGTTAGGAACTGACACGTGAGGGCTGCGGGCCTCTCTAGCGGGTCTACTTGAAGTGATCTGTTCAAAAGAACTATTGTGTTCTGTAGTGGCAACAGCATGGCATGAACTTATAATTTGGAAAATTTAAGGTTTTGTATCGAAAAGAAGTAGCATCTAATGATATATCAGAGGAGGTAAACTTCAGCAATGAATAGGAAAGACAAAAACTTGAATTAATTCAAACCAATAAAGAGGAAAACAGAAAAGGTAAAGAAGTGATTAACCAGAGAGGAATGTGTGGACTGGAAGGAACACACTGTGGAGAATTGGTCTAAAACAGATGCTGTGACGACCACAAGGTACTTCATCAGTTTCTTCCCTGGTGGATGGAGCAGGATGTTGGACACGGTGGGGGGAGGGGGACTGCCACTTGCCTTTCTGTGGAACTCCATGGTGAACTCAGAGAGGAAGTGGCTGGGAACGGGGTGGCAGGAGACAGCCAGAGGGCTTCAGAGGCCTCTCCCAAAAGGAGCGCTCAGCCAGCAGTAAAGAAGACTGTAAGAGCTTTTGACTCTTATAGTTATTAAGTACTTAGATCAATGAAAACCATTTTTCTTAGTTCTGGGAATAAATCCAGGCCACAGGGGCTTATATAGTCATAGATACTAGTTAATAATTAGTAACAAAAGAACAGAATGGAAGCTAGCAACTAATTTCATTCAATCCGACCCGAAATGTGCTAACATTATTTTGTAAGAGAGATGTTTCCAATTGCTGTCTCTACTCCCTCTCCGTGCATTCTCTTCTCAATTCCTGCCAGTTAAGCCTCCGTCCCACCTCTCCAAGGCTGCGTGTGCAGGTCCCTAGTGACCACCATGTTGCTAAATCCAGCGGCCACTTCCTGAGCCATCTTATCTGACCTGTCAGCAAGGTTCAGCACAGTTGACCACCACTTCCCTTTTTGCATACTTTTAATATTTTATTTTGGAAACTTTCAAAGCTACAGAAAATTTGCACAAATATTACAATGAGCACCAATATATCCTTCATCTGGATCCACTAATTGCTTCACATTTTACCATATTTGCATTAGCACTTTCTCTCCATGAAAATATTAATAGACCTATTATTGTTGTTGCTATTTTTGCTGAACCATTTAAGGATAAGACATCATGGTCCTTCACCCCTAAATACTTATTATGCATGTGTCTCCTAAGAACAAGGAAAGGTATCATTGACACAATATCACTGTCTAAAAGAAGGTCCCTATTCTAATTTTCCCATTGTCGCAGTAATTTACCTTTTCAACAACAACACAATTTATGATCCAGAGCCCAGTCCTTAACCATGCATTGCATTTAGTTGTCGTGTTAATTTGATTTGCTTTAATCTGGAACTGCCCCTCACCCTTCCTTTGTCTTTGGCAACATTGACATTTTTTAAGAGGACACTAGCTTTTTTGTAGAACATTTGATCCTTTCTCTTGATTAGATTCAGATTATCCATTTTGGGTGGGAATTTACCAATAAGTGATGTGTCCTTCCTGGTGTATCACATCGGAAGGCCCTGAAGCTGCTTTGTCCCAACCTTGGTGGTGTTCACTTTGATCACTTAGGGTGGGATACGCCAGGTTTCCCCACTGTAAAGGGGTTTTCCTTCTTTGTATTTGGTGAGTGGTCTGTAGGAGGTGCTTTCATCTGGATCACCAATGAACTTGTACTCATAGATTTTAGATCCATTCATGATTTTTACCTGAATCAATTATTGCACAGTGCTGAAATTCTTACACCATCTATTGTTCCCTCATATACCTTTTAGTTGTTATTCTACTGTAAGGATTTCCCTTCTCTTCCACTTTTTTTCTTTCTTTGGTTGTTTGTTTTGTATAAGAATGGATTCGTGGATTATTTTTTAACTCAGTGAGTTACAATCCATTACTGTTATTATTCATTTTAATGGTTAAATTGTCCCCAATTTGGCCAGTGGGAGTTCTTTTAGGTTGGCTCCTGTCTCCCTTTTTATGTACTGAGATACTGAATACACAAACAGATGATGGCCAACACATATATACAACTAGGACTCTGCACTATAATCTGCAGCAACCAGCCCAGGAAGCCAACCCAGTATCTACAGTAACCAGCCCAGGAAGCAAGCACACTATCTATAAGCTAGGCTTATAGGAAGTCAAACCACTATCTCTAGCAACTGATACAAGAAGCCAAACAATAACCTTTCTAATAATCAGCCCCAAATGGCCAGGACTTGATCAATAACTGACTTCCTTAATTTCCATCTTTGATTCCAATTTAGAACCAACCAGAGGAAGCCAAATATGTTCCTCTAAGCAATCACGTAGGATGCCCCACTGCTATTTAGCTCCCTTGTAGCCTCCCCCTACCAACAGCCTCCAATCAGGGCATAGCTGGAGCTTCCCTTTCTTCTACTATATGTGAGGCTTTCCCACTTCTCTGCTTGTCTCTGAGTCTCTGCCAAAACACAAGTGACAGTAGCTGACTCCCTTGCCCTTGTAAGCTCAGAATAAAGAGCCTTTGCTTGTTCTCATTTGGGTAGCCTCCACCGATTTCCACGGTACCCCCATCTTGTTGTTCATTGAGCACTTACTCACTCTTGGCCATCAGTAGTTCCAGGCTCATCTTGCATTCTCCCTGCCCCAGCCCTGGAATCAACGTTTTCTCTAAGGAGCCCACGTTCCTTTAGTGGGGACTGATAGTTAGAAACCGAGGTCTGGGCACTAGTTGTGCTCATTACTGAGGTCACTCTCTCCTTCTAAGAAGACTTTCTTCTCTAGAAGACAGGGACATTACACTCTCCGGTTTCCTCCTCCTTCATTTAACTTGGCTTTACAACCGCCTCTGCTCTTACACTTCTTTAATCAATCTTTAAATGCTTAAGCACCCCAAGTTTCAGTCCTAAGTCTCCTTCCCTTCTGGAGGGTAAGATGATAAATGCAATTATTTTTAAAAATATGTATTTACTGAATGCCTGTGGTGCCGTAGAAAGAACTCAGACTAGGTGATTGAAATCCTGGGTTGAAGCCCAGATAATTTGCTTGCCAATTGTGTGGCCTAAGTCCATATAGTGTCTTCCTAGAGGTGAGTTGAAAGTCAAGTCTTGGAAGATGTAACAGACATACGGATGTGGAGGGGCTGAGAGGAAGTGAATGGAAGACGGTTACATGCGTGGGGCAGGATGCTCTGGGCCAGCAAGCACTTTGGTTTTGTTGGAGCGAAGCTGAGATACATTTGTTAGCCTGTGCGATGCTGATAGGCTGAGGAACCATACCCAATGCAGACCTTCAACACCAAGCAACATCCTTCATGGTGCGGGCAGCAGCTGTAGGACCCAGTAGTATGTTTGGTGACCCAGGATATCTGAGGAATTCCCTGGGGTCTCTAGTTCACACATCAACAGGGAATTGGGGCTTGTTTTAGCCATAGCTTTTTAGAGCAGGACACTGTCTTAATGTATCAGCTAGTCTATGGCAGGGCCTGCCCTGAAACCAGTGCCCGTGAATCCATCTATCTGCTGGTCTTGCCTGAGGCAAGGAAAAGCTTTTGCAATGGTACCAGTTGGTACCATTTCCGTATGAATAAAATCCACGTGCCTTCTCTGGTCTATATGCCTATATATGTTCTGAGCCTCCCCTCCCAAACTTACCTGGTGCCACCGTCCTCTTTCACTCTTTGGTCCTCTTTTTGTCCTTCCAAAGCTCCAGCCCCTTTGGTCCTCTTTTTGTCCCTCTAATGAGCCAGGCTGTTCCTGCTACATTCATATCCCTTCTCCTAGCAATTCCTCTGCCTGGAATCCTTCCTCTAGGTGTAAAGCAACTGGCTCCTTCTCATGCCCCAGGATTCAGCTCAAAGTTAACCATATTTTCTCACCACCCCCTACTCTATCTCTTCTCTTCCCCCACATCACACTCCATTTCTTTTTTTCTGTTTCATTCTTACTGCTCATCTCTACCTGAAATTACTGCATTTCCTTACATGCTTGCAGTCTGACCCTCCCCATCGGGGAACCCCCTGCCCTGCTCACACCTGCACCCTCTGCATCGGGAATTGTCTCTGGCATTGAAGAGGGGCTCAGTTATACTTGTCGAATGCTGGATAGATTCCAGACCCATCCCATCCACTCCATGCTGTTGGCCAAAGATAATAAGACGAAGCTCCGCTCCACTTCCCTCCCGCCCCCGCAGCCACAGAGATCCTCGGAGATAGAAGAGCTTTCAGCTCCGCGCAGTCTAGTCCAAAGGTTTTTCAATTTGTGATTTAGCTGTGGAAGTTGTTTTTATTGTTTGGTTTTCAAGTGAAATCTTACACAAAAGGCTAATTTATAAAAGCAACATGAGAAGAGCTGCTAACGAGAACCAGGTTTCTCACTGTTAGAGAAAGAAGTTACAAATAAATGAGCAAGGGAGGAAGACTGGAATGGATCCTGGGGTGTTGGATCAAATTCAGAGATAACAGTATTAAGTCACATTTGTTTATTTGTTTAGATTTTTTAAGATGTAGATATGTGAGTATACACGGGTGAGTGTACGCACATACATTTCATATCGCTGTCCTCTAAGAGGGCCGAGAAGCGCTGATGCTTTAGCAGTGCAGAACACACCCAGTGCCCAGATCTCGGTTTCTAAATACAACTCTCCAGTGAAAAGAACTAGGGTTACCTGGAGAAATGATTCTAGGACTGGGGCAAGAAAAGACAAGACGAGCCTGGGCATTTCATAGGAGCAGGGAGTGAAGAGGTGCTAAAGAGAGAGAGAAAAATAAGAGAAATGATGAGAACATGTCAAAAGGACACAAGAGCCAAAGTTATAATAGTATTAGATTATAACTCAAAACATAAATTGCTGTTAGTTCATGCTGATGTAGGTAAAGATTAAATAAATAGAGGAGAAGGGACAGATTTCCCACACAGAAAAATTCGAAATAATTTATGTATTACTAGATCTTTCTTCCTCAAGGAGGTGGAATGTAACTCCCACTCCTCAAGTACGGACTGTGACTTCATTCCAAGGAGTGCAGTATGGAAAGTGGGGAGGAGAGAACTCTAAGTGGAGGAACATGATAAACATGCCTCGTCAGGTAGGTCAAGGCCAACAACCACAGTGACGGGTCACCTTGATCGTATGCACCCTTGGTACGATGCAACGCGAATGGCTCTTTGCCTCTGTGGCCTTCCCCCTCAAAACTCATAACCACAGTCTAGTTATGAAAAAAAAAATCAGACATCCCAAGGAGGAACAAGATGTTCTATAACATACCTGACCGGTGCTCTTCTACACTGTCAAGGTCATCAGAAACCAAGGAAAATCCAAGAAACTTTCACAGCCCAAGAAGGCACGATGACTAAATGTAATGTGGTATCTTGGATGGGATCCTGGAACAGAAAAAGAACATTAGGTAAAAACTAAGAAAATTTGCATAAAGTATGGGCTTTAGTTAATAATAATATGTCAATATTAGTTCATCCAATGTACCATACTAATTTTAGATGTTAATAATAGGGGAAACTGGGTGCAGGGTATATGGGAACTCTCTGTACTATCTTTGCAATTTCGCTGTAAATCTAAAACTGTTCCAAAATAAAAGGATTATAGTTTTTTAAAAAGCTCACTTAACAATATTTTAAAATGTGTGAATTTTATTGGATAAAAATAATACCTCAATTTTTTTTAAAATAAAAAAAATGGAGGAATTTGAGAGATTTCCCCAACATAGCTAGTAAGTGGTGAAGTTAGAGTGAGAATTCAAGTTGTCTCATACTACCTGCTATGGACTGAATTTCTCCCCCCAGAATTTATATATTGAAGCCCTAACTTCCCCTCTCCACACAAGTGACTATTTGGGGATAGGGCTGTAGGAAGTAGTTAAGATTAAATTAAGTCATAAGGGTGGGGCCCTGATCCAATATAATTTGTAGTCTTATCAGAAGAGGAGAAGAGAGGTATCCTCACCCTGCACCCGCTCCCCTACCCACACTGATGCACTGAGGAAGGCCATGTGAGGACAAAGCAACCACCTGCCAGCCAGAAAGAGAGCACTTAGTAGAAACCAAGTACTGCCAGGCCTTGATCTCAGACTTTCCAGCCTCCAGAACTCTGAAGAAATAAATTTCTATTGTTTAAGCCCTCAGTCTGTGGTATTTTGTTATAGCAGCACAGGCAGACTAAGACACTACGTTAAAAAAGAAAAACATTGTAATGTATTGAATACTACATCTCAAGCACAGTTCTGAGGGATTTATAGACATTTACCTTCACAGTAGCCATCACAGGTAGTTAAGTGATATTATTATCCCCATTTTGCAGATGAGAAACCTAAGGTTTAGAAAAGGTACTTTGCCTGGGGTCCCACAGCTAACATAACAAGAGTCAAATGTGGGTCTCCCGCTCACAATTATTTGATGTTAAAACCCAAACTCTTTCAACCACTCCCCAGGGCCTATTTACGGAGAGCAGGAAGTTATGCTCCAGCTTCTTGGGGACCAGACCATCTACACAAATTATTTGGAATTCTTCTGCATGGAATATTTGTCTCTTTTTCCTCATTTTTAATTTATTCAATCATTTATTTATGTCAGTAAGAGCTCATGGATATTTATTTTACACTTTGGGTTATATACAATACTACCTTATTTATTTTGTTGTTAAATCATTCCAGCTTTGGCTCCTGGGAGCTCCTTCAGTTAGCTCCTAGGTCACTGACCTACCACTGTCATTATGTTTTTTTGAGCAATTTCTTACTTTCTGGCACTACAAGGTACACCAGGATCATCTTGTATATTTTCTGCTCTAGTTCTAGAATCAACCATTTCTCCAAAGAACGCTGGTTCCTTTTATTAGAGAATGATGTTAGAACCATGATCTGGCATTAAGTGTGGTCAGTGCTACTGGTGTGTCCTTGTTTCTAGGTGCTCTAAGCTGACAGAGAAAACTATGTGTGTTTATGTTAAATCATGTATATGCACACATCTACAAATATTTCTATATATAACCATCTGTATCTATATTAAGCTAAACCTGAGTTCGTGCTGATGTCTCCAACTCCAACCCATCATCATATGGATCATTCTAGCCTCTTCTCCCCAATTATTTGAAACCTCCCACTCCAATAGTGAGAAACTTGGCTCCTATCATATGTCATTCACTCACTTAATTGTTTAATTCCAGTATACATGCTGAGTGCTATCAGAATTGTGAGCCCACTTCATAAGTCTTCCAAAGCAGTGGTTCCACATTGTGTTCCCACCATCAAAGAATGAGAATTCCTGTTGTTTCACCATCACCAGCAATTGGTATTGTCAGATTTTTGGATTTTAGCTATTCTAATAGGTGTGTCATTTTATCTTGTTGTTTTACTTTGCAAGTCCCAAATAACATAGGATGTTGAATATCTTTTCATATGCTTATTTTCCATCCGTGTCTTCTTTGGTGAGGAGTCTGTCTAGATCTTGTGCTTATTTTTAATTGAGCTGTTTGCTTTCATATTGTGTTTTCAAAGTTCTTTGTTATTTCAGGTACCAGTCCTTTATCAGATATGTGTTTTTCAAGTATTTTCTCCCAGTCTGTGGTTTGTCTTTTCTTTCTCTTAACAGTATCCATCACAGAGCAGAAGTTTTTAATTTTAATAAAATCCAACTTATCAATTTTTTATTTCATGGCTCAATGCTTTTGGTGTTATATCTAAAAACTCTTCAGCAAACCAAGATCATAGATTTTTCTCCCATGAATCAGTTGTGAAAATTTGTTCTCATGCTTTATGGTTGAACTGTGTCTCTCAAAAAGATATGTTGAAAAGTGCTAGCCCCTGGTAGCTGTGAATGTGACCTTATTGGGAAATAGGGTATTTGCAGATATAACCAAGTTAAGATGAGGTCATTGGGTGGGTTTTAAAAGAAGAGGGAAATTTGGACACAGGGACACAGGGAAAATGTACCTGGAGGCAGAGATTGGAGTAATGCACCCACAAGCCAAGAAACACCAAGGATTGCCATCCTTCACCAGAAGCTAGGAGAGAGACGTGGAACAGATTTTCTCTCAGAGTCATCAAAAGGAACCAACCCTGACGGTGCCTTGATTTTAGACTTCCAGTCTCTAGAAATGTGAGATGATAAATTTCTGTTGTTTTAAGCCACCTATTTGTGGTACTTTAGTACAGCAGCTTGAAGAAAGTATTATAATACAGCATGTGTAAACACCACCCCAATAAAGATACTGAATATTTCCACAACTCCAGAAAATTCCCTCATTTTCTGTCACATTCTGTCTGTCTCCTGAAGCTACCACTGTTCTGGTTTCTATCACCATAGCTTAAGTCACCTGTTCTAGAACATCTTATAAACATAATAATACAGTATGTACCTGTGTTTTTATCAAGCTCGTTTCACATAACATTTTTCAGACTTATCCATGTTGTCTCACATATCAGTACTTACTTCTACTTACTGCTGAGTAGTATTTTTATTACTATACTACAATCTGTTTATACATTTACCTATTGATGGACAATTGAGTTGTTTCCAGTTTGGGGCTGTTATGAATAAACCTGTTAGGAACATTCTCACACACATCTTTTTGTGAACATATGTTCAAATACTTAGGAGTAGAATTGCTGGATCATAGAGGACATAAGTATTTAACTTTATAAGAAACACCCATACTATTTTCCAAAGTTGTCGTATCATTTACACTCTCATTTTCACAATGCATGAGAGTTGGAGTTGCTTGACATCCTCATCAAAGTGTGGTGTTGTCAGTCATTGTTGGTCTTCATTGCTGTGGTTTTGATTTGCATTACCCCAGTGACCAGTGATGTTGAGCATCTTTTCATGTGCTTAGTGACCATTCAAAGATCTTCTTTTATGATGAGTCTGTGTAAATCATTTGCACATTTCTTAGTGGATTGTTTTTATGGTACTGACTCATAGGAATTCTTTATATATTTCCGATAAAAGTCTTTTATCAGATTTATCAGACTTATACATTGCACTTCTAGCAGGCTGTGGCTTGCCTTTTCATTTTATTACTTTTTTTAAAGAATGGGAGTTTTTAATTTTATAAAGTCCAGCATATCAGATTTGTTTTCTTTTTTTTTTTTTTTTTTTTTTTTTTTTTGAGACAGAGTCTCACTTTGTTGCCCAGGCTAGTGTGAGTGCCATGTCGTCAGCCTAGCTCACAGCAACCTCAAACTCCTGGGCTCGAGCGATCCTTCTGTCTCAGCCTCCCGAGTAGCTGGGACTACAGGCATGCGCCACCATGCCCGGCTAATTTTTTATATATATATCAGTTGGCCCATTAGTTTCTTTCTATTTATAGTAGAGACGGGGTCTTGCTCTTGCTCAGGCTGGTTTTGAACTCCTGACCTTGAGCAATCCGCCCGCCTCGGCCTCCCAGAGAGCTAGGATTACAGGCGTGAGCCACCGCGCCCGGCCCAGATTTGTTTTCTTTTATGATTAGTGCCTTAGGATCCTGTCTAAGAGACCTTGCTTGCTCTTAAGGTACAAAGACATTCTCTTTTGGTTTCTTCTAGAAGCTTTATAGTTTTAGCTTTTTAATTTAGGTCTACACTTCATCTCAAATTATTTTTTATATGTGGTATGATATGAAGGTTGAGGTTCATTTTTCTCTATATAAATAGCCAATTGTTTTGGCATCATTTGTTGAAAAGATTATCTTTTTCATATAAAATGACTTTTGGTGATTTTAATTGACTACATGTATATGAGCCTTTTTATGGACTCACTATTTTGATCTACTGATCTATCTGTCTATCTTTATGGCAACACTAGTATCAGAATTACTACAGCTTTATATTGTAGCAAGTGTTAAAATCAAGTATATAAATTTTCCAACTTTGTCCCTTTTTTTGAGATTATTTTAGCTACCGTGTTTCCCCCAAAATAAGACCTACCCATAAAATAAGCCCTAGCAGGATTTCTAAGCATTTGCACAATATAAGCCCTACCCCGAAAATAAGACCTAGTGATGGGTGTGGCTAACCAGCGTATCTGCACAACCCATGCATTTCATCACGGAGCAGTAAAGGAGCAGTAAAGAAGCCAAGCAGCCCTTCTCATCTGCCCCATGAGAGCTCTATTGCTCAACATGAGAGATTGGGGCCAATGATTCTAAAGGAAATAAGAGTCACAAGAAATTCAGGATGGAATTCGGGGTTTGGAGAGTTATGATGATGTTCCAGAAGAAGACAACTATATTTGAATAAATGTAGATTGTTGTACCGTGCTTAAAAAAAAAGAACACATCCCCTGAAAATAAGCCTTAGTGTGTCTTCTTGAAAAATAAATATAAGACTCTGTCTTATTTTCGGAGAAACACAGTACTTCAGGCCCTTTGAATTTCCATATATATTTTAGAATCAGCTTGGTAATTTCTACAAAAATACTTGATTTGATTTTGAATGGATGACATTAAATCTATAAATCAATTTAGGGAAAATTGATGACAAAAATATTGAGTCTTTCAATCCACAAATGGTAGTTCTAGGTGGGTTTTTAAAAAACATTCTATGGGATTTGATACATGTCATCTATAAATAAAGACAATTTTACTTTTTCCTTTTCATTGTGGATGCTTTTATATCTTTTTCTTGCCTAATTGCACTGGCTTGTACCTCCTCAATGTTGAATAGAAGTGGTGAGAGTAAACATCCTTATTCATGATCTTAGGGAGAATGTATTCAATCTTTCATTGAGTATGATGTTAACAGTAGAATATGCTTAGATGCTTTTTATCAGGTTGAGGAAGTTCCCTTTTATTATTAATTCATGAGAGTCTTATCAGGAATGAAAGTTGAATTTTATCAAGTGTTCTTTCTGCACCTATTGCAAAAGTGATATGATTTTTCATTTTTAGTCTGTTATGGTGAATTACATCTATTGACTTGATAATATCAAACTAAACTTTGAATTTTAGAGATTAAATCCTAAAATTGGTCATGACTTATCACTTTCATACATTGTTGCATTTGATTTGCTAAAAATTTTTTTTACAAATTTTGCATCTATACTCGTGATAGAAATTGATCTTTAGTATTCTTTTTTAAATGTCTGTCTAGTTTTGATATCAGAATAAAACTGACCTTGTAGAATGAGTTAGGAAGTATTTCCTACTCTTTACCTTTCTGGAAGTGGTTGTGTAGAATTGGTATTATTTATTACTTAAATGTTTGTTATAATTCGTCAGTGAAGCTCTCTGGACATAGAGTTTTCTTTATGAGAAGATTTTCAGCTACAAATTCAATTTCCTTAACAAATATAGAGCTATTTGCATTACAAATTTCTCCTTGAGTGAAGTTTGGTAGATTGAGCCTTTCATGAAATTTGTCTACTACTACATCTACTATATTTATGTTTTATAATTTATTAACATAAAGTTTTTTGTAATATTCCCTTTTTTGTAATATTCCCTTTTAACCTGTAGACTTTGTAATGATATCACCTCTATTATTCCTGCTACTGGTAATTTATTCTCTCTCTCTCTCTCTCTCTCTCTGTCTCTCTCTCTCTCTCCTGATTAGTCTGCATAGCAGTTTAGTAAGCTAATTTTACTGATCTTCTCAAATAACTTACCCTTGAATGCATTGATTTTCTCTATTGTTTTTATTTTATTAATTTCTATTCTGATATTTATTATTTGCTTTTTATTCTTTCTTTGGGTTTTATTTGCTCTTTTTCTAGTTTTTAGAGTAAAAGCTGAAGTCATTGGTTTGATATCTTTCTTTTTTTTCTAAAAGAGGGGTATAACTTTTCCTCTAAATGCCACTTTAGCTACATCCACATATTTCAAAATATTGTTTTTATTTTCATTCAAAGCAAAATGCTTTCTAACTTACCTTTTGATTACTTTTCTGATCCAAAGATTATTTAGAACTGTGTTATACAGTTTCCAAATATTTGGAAATTTTCTAATATCTTTCTGTTATTGATTCCTAACATAATTCCACCATAGTCACACATACTTTGTATGGCTTGAATAATTTAAATTTATTGAGATGTATTATATGGTCCAGACATATTTTATGTCCTCTTTTGATAAATGTTTTGTGTATACTTGGAAAAAATGTGGTTTTTGCTATTTTGCCATTATTTGGGTGGAATGTTCTATAAATGTCAAATAAATCAGATTAGATAACAGAGTTATTCAAGTCTCGTATATCCTTATTGATATTCTATCTCCTTTTCCTATGAATTATTGAGAGAGAATTGAAACCACCAACTATAATTGTGGATTTATCTATTTCTCCTGTGGTTCTATTAGCTTTTACTGCATGTGTTTTGAAGATCTGTTATTAGGTACATAAACATTTCAGGTCACTATGTCCTTTTGATGAATTGACCCCTATATCATTATTTCTTATATCTGAGAAATTTTTTTGTGTTTGCTAAAATCTATTTTGATATTAATGTAGTCATTTCAGCTTTCTTTTGATTAGTGCTAGCATGGTTTTCTTCTATTTTTAACCTATTTATGTATTTTTAAACATGCACACCTATATGCTTACAAAAATGGATATATATAAGTTTTTTGTAGGTAGCATATAGTTGGGTATTGCTTTTTAAATCCAATATGATAGTCTCTGCCTTTTAATAGGAGTGTTCAGGTCATTTATATATAATGTAGTTATTGATATTGTTGTCTTTAAATTTACCGCCTTGCTATTTGTTTTATATTTTCCCCCAATTTCCTTTGCTTCTCTTTTCCTCTTTTCCTGTCTTTTTTGGTTTGAGTATTTTCTATGGTCTCATTTTATCTCTTATGTTGGATTATTAGCCATACTCTGCTATGTTATTTTAGTGGTTGTTTTAGGGTTTATGGTATACATTTTTTACTTACCACAGTCTAACTTAAAGTGATATTTTACTACTTCATGTATAGTATAAGAACCTTACAAATATGCTTTGATTTCTCCCCTACTGGCCTGGGTGCATTATTATACATTTAACTTCTGCATATTTTATGTGTCTCATAATATGTTGCTATTATGCTTTAAACAGATAATTACTTTTAAATATAATTAAATAATAATAAAGTCATTATATATACCTATGTAAAACCATTTCCTGTGCTGATTGACACTTTGTATAGATCAGGGGTCAGTAAACTTTTTCTGTAAAAGGCCAGGTAATAAATATTTTAGGCTTTACACACCATGCAGTTCCTGTTAGCATGAAAGCAGTCATAGACAATACATAATTGAGTAAGGACGGCTGTGTTCCAATAAAACTTTATTTACAAAAAGAGGCAGCAGGTCAGATTTGAGCCATCAGCTGTAGTTTGCTAACCTCTATTTGGGGCTAGGTTTCCATCTGGTATCTTCATTTTTTTTCCTGCTTGAGGACTTCCTTTTACACTTCTTATTCTGCCAGTCCACTGTTGATGAATTCTTTCAGCTTTTGTATGTCTAAAAAAGTATTTATTTTGACTTAACTTTTTAAAGAATGTTTGCTTAGTAAAGAATTTTAGGCTGACAGATTTTTTCCTTGCAGCATTTTAAATATTTTGCACCACTGTCTTCTAGCTTGCATTGTTTTTGACAAGAAATCTCCTGTCATTTTCGTCTTTGTTGCCATATATGTAGTATATCTTTCTTCTCCATCTGCTTTTAAAATTTTATCTTTGCCACTAGTTTAAAGCTATTTGATTATGATATATGTTAGTGTATTTTTTTCATATTTCCTAGTTCATTGGCCTTCTTGACTTTTTGAACTTACAATTTTCATCAAATTTGACTTGAAATATTTGGTCACTATTTCTTCAAATATTTTTCTGTCCTCCTTTTCTTTTGGGGACCCCAGTTACACATATATTTGGCCACTTGAAGTTATCATTGTTGCTCTGTTAGTTTGTGGAGTTTTTTTGTTGTTGTTTTGTTTTGTTTTCAAGTTTTTTCCTCTGTATGCTTTATTTTGGGTAGTTTCTTTGCTATGTCTTCAAATTTACCACTCTTTTCCTTCGAAATGCCTAATCTACTGCCAATCCTAGTCAATGTATTTTTATCTCAAAGTTATTTTCTTCTCCAGAAGTTTGGTTTTAGTCTTCTAACATCTTGCATGTCTCTACTTAACATTTAATCTTTTCCCTAGCTTCTTGAATATACGAAATACAGTTATAACAGCTGTTTTAATGTGATTGTTTATTAATTCTCTTATTTGTATCATTTTCTGAATTAGTTTTGATTGATTTTTCTTCTCATTATGGGTTTTATTTGCCTGGTTTTTTTGTGTGCCTGATAATTTTTAACTGGATTCCAGATATTATAAATTTTACCTTGTTGGATGCTGAGTATTTTTGTAATCCTAAAAGTATTCTTGAGCTGTGTTTGAGGATATGGTTAAGTTACTTTGAAATGGCTTGATGCTTTTGGCTCTTGCTTTAAGCCCAATTATCTGGGACCAGAGCAGCATTTAGTCTAGGGTTAATTGTTTCCACTACTGAGGCAAGACCCTACTTAGTGCTCTAACTGATGTCCTGTGACTTATGGAGTATTATACTTTGGCTATTGGGAACAGGTTCTGTTCCCATGCTTGTGGGTTGCAGGCATTGTTCCCTCAACCTTTTTTGAGTGATTTTTTTTCCTTTTGGTCACAGACAGTTTCTCACATGCATGTGCTAATGATTATTCTATTGAATTCCCAAGGGAACTTTAGTAGATTTCTGCAGTTTTCCCTATGTGCAGCTCTCTTCTTCAACATACTGCACTGGGAATTCTAGATTCCTTGGTTTTTCTGGACCTCCAATTTTGCCTCTTTAACTCAGCGATTTTCTAGGCTCTGCAAAATTTCTGCCTTCCTGTTTCATTGCCTGGAAACTTTCTCCAGGAGGTTAACTGGGTCAATAATATGGCTGTATTTGTTTTCTGTCACTTATAGATCACAGTCCTCCATTATCTGATGTCCAATGCTTTCATAACCATTGTTTCATATATTTTGTCCAGCTTTTTAAAAAATTTATTTCAGATGGGAAGTTAAATTCAGCCCCTGCTACTCCATTTTGGTCAGAAGTAGAAGTTCCTTCAATTTACTTTTTAAATATTTAAGAAAAAAAAGAAAAATTTTCTTGGTATTTTTCCATAATTACCATTTCCAGTGCCCTTTATTCCTTCCTATTGAACTGAATTTCCATATGGTCTCATTTCTCTTCAGTGAGAAAAACTTCTTTTAGCATTTCTTCTCTTAAAAAATGTATTTTTTAAAATTGACAAATAAAATTATAGATACTATGGTATATAACATGGTATTTTGAAATATGTATACATTGTGGAATGGTTAAATCAAACTAGTTAACACATGAATTACCTCATATACTTAATCAATTTTTTTGTGGTGAGAAAACTTACAATCTACTCTCTTAGCAATTTTCAAGTATATAATAATTGTTATTAACTATAGTCACCATGATGTGCAATAGATCTCTTAAACTTATTTCTCCTAACTGAAATTTTATATACTTTGACCAGCATATCCATGACCCACCCCCGACCCCTCCCACCCCCTGATAACCACCATTCTAATCTCTGCTTCTATGAGTTCCACATAAAAATGAGATCATGTGCTACCTGTCTTTGTCTTTGTGTGCCTGGCTTATTTTACCTAACATATTCTTTAGGTTCATCCATGTTGTCATAAATGGTGGAAATTTCCTTCTGCTTAAAGCAAAATAGTATTCTATTTTGTACATATAACACATTTTCTTTATTCATTCATCCATTGATGGACACTGGTTATTCCATGTCTTGGCTATTGTAAATACTGCTGCAATGAACATGGAAATGCAGATATCTTTTAGACATACTGACTTCATATCCTTTGGATATGTACCCAGTAGTAGGATTACTGGATCATATGGTAGTCTATTTTTAATTTTTTGAGGAATTTCCATACTGTTTTCCATAATGACTATATTAATTTACATTTCCACCAATGGTGTACAAGGTTTTCCTTTTCTCCACAGCCTTACCAACACTTACCTTTTGTATTTTTGATAATAGCCATTCTAACAGGTGTGAGGTACTGTCTCATTATTGTTTTAATTTGCATTTCCCTGATGATTAATGATGTTGAGCATTTTTTAATATACTTGTTGGCAATTTGCATGTATTCTTTTGAGAAATGTCTATTTAAGTCCTTTACCCATTTTTTAATGGTGTTTTTGTTTTCTTGCTATTGAGTTATACAAGTTCTTCATATTATTTTAATATTAACCCCTTATCAGATGTATGGTTTGCAAATATTTTCTCCCATTCCATAGATTGTGTCTTCATTCTGTTGATTGTTTACTGTGAAGAAATTTTTTAGTTTAATGTAATCCCATTTACCTATTCTTGCTTTTGTAACCCATGCTTTTTGGGGGTCATATCTAAAAAAAAATCTTTGGCCAGAGCAATGTCATAGAGCTTTTCCCTTTGTTTTTGTTTTTTGAGTAGTTTTACAGTTTCAGCTGTTATGTTTAAGCTTTTAGTCCATTTTGAGTTAATTTTTTTATAAGTTGTGAGATAAAGATTCAATTTCATTCTTCTACATTTGGATATTCACCTTTTCCTAGGCCATTTACTGAAGTAACTGCTTTCCACCTATAATGTATTATTGGCATCATTGACAAAATTTAATCGCCCATAAATGCATGTACCTATTTCTGGGCTATGGAGCAAAATAGAGTTTTGTTCCATTGGTCTATGTGTCTGTTTTTATTCTAGTAACATGTTGCTTTGATTACTGTAACTTTATAGTATATTTTGAAGTCAGGTAGTGTGATAGCTCCAACTTAATTCTTTTTGCTCAATATTGTTTTGACTATTCAGCATCTTTTGTGGTTCCATATGAATTTAGAGGGTTTTTTTCTATCTCTGTGGGAAAATGTCATTAGAATTTTGATAGGGATTGCATTGAATCTGTAGATAACTTTGAGTAGGGTGGACATTTTACCAATATTACTTCTTCCAATTCATGAGCACAGAATATTTTTCCATTTATCTGTGTCTTCTTCAGTTTCTTTCATCAGTGTTTCATAGTTTTCAGTGTACAGATCTTTCACCTCCTTGGTTAAATTTATTATTAAGTATTTATTTTATTTTTTGTAGTATATACAAATGATACTGTTTTCTGGACTTTCTTTTTGAATAGTTTGCTGTTAGTGTATAGAAACATTACTTATTTTTATGTTGATTTTGTATCCTGAAACTTTACTGAAATTATTTATTAGTTCTAATAGTTTTTTGGTTGAGTCTTTAGGGTTTTCTATATATAAGTTCATGTCATCTGCAAACAGGGACAATTTAACTTCTTCCTTCTGAATTTGGGTGCTTTTTGATTCTTTTTCTTGCTTAATAGCTCTGGCTAGTACTTCCAGTACCCTGCTGAAGAGAAGTGTTAAGAGTAGGCATCCTTGTCTTGTTCCTGATCTTAGAGGAAAAACTTTTAACTTTTCACCATTGACTATGATGTTAGCTGTTGGCTTATTACATATGGTCTTTATGTGCTGCAGTACATTCCTATATATCTAATTTGTTGAGAGTTTTTATCATGAAAGGATATTGAATTTTGTCCAATGCTTTTTCTGCACCTATTGAGATGATCCCATGGTTTGTGGCCTTCATTCTGTTAATGTGGTATATCGTATTTATTTATATATATATTGGTTTGCACATGATGAACCATCTTTGCACCCCAGGGATGAATCCAATTTGATCAAGGTAAATGATCTTTTTAATGTGCTGTTGAATTCAGCTTGCTAGTATTTTGTTAAAGTTTTTGTATCTCTGTTCATCATGGATACTGGCCTGTATTTTCTTTTCTTATGAGTGTCCTTTTCTGGCTTTGGTATCGGGGTAACACTGGCCTCATAAAATGAGTTTGATGTGTTCCCTCCTGTTCAATTTTTCTTGGAAGAGTTTGAAAAGGATTGGTATTACTTCTTTTTTAAATGTTTGGAATAATTCAGCAGTGAAGCTTTCAGGTCCTGGGCTTTTGTTGAATGATAGACCTTTTACTACTTATTCAATCTCCTTAGCCATTATTTATCTGTTCAGATTTTCTATTTCTTCATGAGTCAGTCTTAGTATATTGTATATTTCTAGGACCCTAACCAGTTCTTCTAGGTTATTCAACTTATTGGTGTATAATTGTTCATACTAGTCTCTTATCCTTTGTATTTCTGTGTTATCAATAGTAATGTCTCCTCTTTTATTTCTGATTTTGAATCTTCCCTCTTTTTTTCTTAGTCTAGCTAAAAGTTTTGCTTTGGTTTTGTCTGGGAAAGTCCTTATCTCTCTTTCTTTTCTGAAAGACAGCCTTGATGGGTTCAGTATTCTTCGTTGGCATTTTTTTTTCTTTCTGTCCTTTGCACTTTTCTATATCATCTTATTCTCTCCTGGCCTAAAAATATGAAATGTTTCACGAATTTGGCTGTTATCCTTGTGCAGGAGCCACATTAACCTTCTCTGTATTTTTCCGGTCTTAGTGTATGTGTGCCTAAGTGAGCACTGGCGTGTCTTGCAGTTGTATCACCTGGTGGCATATTGTCTTGCCTTACATTTATCTAAAAATATCTTTATTTTATCTTCAGTTTTGTAAGGTATTTTCACTTGATATAGAATTTTAGGTTTATAGCTTTTTGTTTTGTTTTGTTTTCTTTTAGCAGTTTATGTCTCTGGCTTCAATTGTTTCTGATGAGAAATCAGCTATCTCTGGACACTTTTTATATTTTCTATTTATTTGTGTTTTTTGGAGTTTAACTTTGATGTGCCTACATGTGATTTTCTTTATATTCATTTTGTTGGAGGTGTGCTGAGCTTTCTGGATCTGTGGGTTCCTTTTCTTGATCGAATTTGGAAAATATTTGACCAATATTTTTTCAAATATTTTTTCTGCTATATTCTCTTGATCCTTTCCTTCTGGAACTCCACTTGCTCATTTGCTTAGCCATTCGATGCTGTCTCACAAATCACCAAGACTCTGTTAATTGCTTTTTAACCTTTCTCCCTCTCCATGCTTCTGTTTGGATGATTTCCATTGATCTATAGTCTAGTTCACTGATTCTTTCTTCTGTGTTCAATCTACCATGACATTTTCCAACTTTTTTACATTTCAATTATTAGTACATTTTAGTTCAAGAATTTCCTTTTGGTACTTGGTTATAATATTCATATTTCTTTTCAAATTTCCCATCTCTTCACACGTTAAATACATCTTTTTCTATAGGTTTGTTATTATACTTTTCACAGTTATTTTTAAATTCTCGTCTTAGTCCATTTGGGCTGCTCTAAGAAACATAGATTAAATGGGGTGGTTTTCAAACAAAAGAAGTTTCTTTCTCACAGTTCCAGAGTTTCAGAAATCCAAGATCAAGGCACCAGAAAATTTAGTGTCTGGTGAGGGCCTGCTTCCTTTTGTGCAGCACCTTCTTGCTGTGTCCTCACTTGGTGAAAAGGGCTAGCTACCTCTCTGGGGTGTCTTTTATAAGGACACTAATCCCATACATGAGGGTTCTGCTCTCATGATCTAATCAGATTCCAAAGGCCACATCTCCTAATAGTATCACATCAGCAATGGGGTTTTAATATATGAATTTTGGGAGAGCACAAACATTCAGAGCATAGCAGTTCCACTCTGCTAATTTCAGTATCTGGTTCATTTGTCACTTTGTTTTTAATCAACCGATTTTTTTGTCTTCACTGGGTTACATTATTCTGTCTTCTCACATGTCTAACAATTAAAAATATTTTTTATTATGCATAGAGAACTCTGCATTCTTTAAAGAGTTTTGAGTTTTGTTCTAGTAGGCAGGTAAATTATCACCAGATCCCGTTGGTCTTGTAGAGATTTGGTTTTTAAGCTTGGTTAGGGCAAGTCTAGTTTGATTTCTCCCTTAGTTCTGACATAAATCCTTTCATCTTAGAATACAGTATTTAATCCCAGGGTGTGGCCCTTCTGGGGTTTCAGTACAAAGCTTGAGGTACTTACTAAATATCTCTCATTTGGTGGAATTCAAACTTTAAACTCTGTCTCCACTGGGGGCCAGCTACCAAATCCTCCAATCAGTTGTGGTTTTTTTTTTATTTTTTTTTCCTTCAGTATTCCAGTTACTGCTTTCCCCAAAGGCTTCTTGCAGTTTCAGTCCACACTGTCAGGGGTTAAGTGTCAGCCAAGGAGATTGGATGCAGATTTGAGGACTCCTCTTTTGTGACTTCTTCCTTTCTGAGATTTCCCCCTTCAAATTTTCAACTGCTGTGGCAGACCCAAGGTACATCACCTAATTCCTCAACACCATTGCAGCTTTCTGCCTCAGCTCTCCCTGAAATGCCCACCACACCACTCAGACTGGGCACTGCCCTCCGATGAAAAGCTGGACAAACTAGCTCTCACCCAGGGTGGTTCCCTTCTAAATCAAGCGTCAAATCCCCTCTAGTTCCTGCCTGATTTGGATAATTTTCCAGTACTTTCAAGCCATTATTTTTTTTTCTATTTTATCCACAGTTTATAATTAGTATCAGTAGGAGAGTTAGTATAATACCAGCTACTCTGCCATTACCCTAAGTTGGAAATCTCCTGGTTTTTCATTTTTAAAATGAGGATAAAATCTACTTCACAAGTTTTTTTCACCCTCTGAGAATTAAATAGGAATATACATGTAAAATGCCTGGCATAGATAGATATTCAGGAAATGTTAGTTTCCTTCCCTTTATTTTGAATTGGCATCTGCTTCCTTTTATCTTTCCTTCATTAGCCCTTGCTTTGGTCTCTGGGTCCAATCTCCATCAGTGTAATTTCTTTCTCATGTGGCAGCCCACCAGCAATGTGATGGCAGAGATCATATCGTGGGCCTCTAAGTGTCCTTTCTCTTCAGGCTAAAATCCCACTTCTTGCCATTTCTCAGGCCATAGCTTTTCTTTAGGGAACTTGAAATCCCTTTAACCATCATGTTTTGTCATTGAGGAATGTCCTCAACTCAAGCTCGAGTTCTGCCATTTATAAACTCTGTAGTTCGAGCAAGTCAAAAATCTTCTGAGTTCCAATATCTCCATCTGAAAAAATGGCATTCAATTCCTATCCAGTCTGTGTCTTGAAAATTCAGGTACCTGAAACTTCAGCCAGTATTGGTGGGAAGGTTCAAGGAGAGGTCCCCACCTCCAAGGTTCCCCTGGCACCGATGGAGGGACTGGGGCGCCTTTCATCTATCTGTCTTGGTAGCTGGGAAGAAAAGGGGAGAGGGGCTGTTACAGCTATAATTCCGTCTCTCTCCACCCGGGAGGCCTGTGGCAAGTTTTCTCTTGAATTACCAAGAGCAACCACACCTTCCTGCTGCAAATTGCGCCATTCTTCCCAGGATCACTCAGCCTCGTCTCAGCTAAGAAATCCATATTCTTCCTGTTATTACAATTTTGACCCTATTCTTTGGAAAAAAAAATAATGCTGGTCTTATTATGCTATAGAAACATTTTCCTCCCTCCTAAGTGTCTCTGTCTGAAACATCAGGGTCAAATACTCCATTCCCCCAAAAGTTTCTTTTTGATCCCAGATTTCTTTGGTGGAAAGGAGAGTTGTTATAATTTTTTTGTTCTCCAAACAAACAAAGAAATGACTAGCAAAGACATAACAACTCCGTTATAAAATCCCCACACAAGTGAGTAGGGTGATCATAAATGTATTATCCAAAGAATTATACGTTTGAGAGTCAAGGGGGGCCATTATTAATAATTATACTATGACTGTCTAAGAAAAATTGGAATGTGTATGGCATAGTGCAATTGGCTGCCTTAGGGTCTAACCTCTTGTAAAGATTCCTGATTCTTGAGGGAAAATGTTAGGCAACTGAATCGCTAGACACAAAGATGAGCAGTTTTTTTCTCCATTCTGCTACAGAGCCTTTCTTTCTCAGGTCCTTTACTGTTGGGAGAGGCACGGAGGCTTAGACAAGATCGCCTGTGCAGAGCCCCCAGTGGAAAAGACCAACGTGGTCACTTTTGTCTGAAGCACATTCTCAGCTATGAAGGCAAAGATTTGAGCTCAAATCACCTTTTTGCAAGACAAGGACTCACTGCCCCTCATTGAGTTGCGTCCTGCCTGGCTAATATCTGTTTACTTACACAGCTCCTGCAAAAGGTCACTGCCTTCCCCGAGAGGTGCTGGCTTGCATGTAATGGAGCTGCAAAGTGACCCTCCTCTCCTCTGGTTCAATGCAGCCCAGTCCCAGCCCAAGCCTAAGTCCCAAAGAGAATATTCAAGAAATATACATGTTACACTCATCTTGTTATTTTCTGAACAAGGTGGGGTTTTTTTTATGCTTTGCACCTTTTCACACTGCTATTATTGTGTCTAACGTGCCTCCTTCCTTTCTAATCCTTGCTATCCGGTTAGATTTTACTCATTCTTCAAGTCCCAACTTGAAAATCATGTGTTCCATGAAGCCTTTCCTGACGCCCCTCACCTCCACTAATGTGCTTCAGGTGTCAGAATCAATTAGAGTTTGGTTCTGATAATTTACTTTTTCAAAAAGCATGGCAGTAGCTTTTTAACAATAAACAAGATACTGTTTGTCTTTCACATAGAAGAAGTGAGTTCAATGGTCCAAGGCTGGTATCCTGGCTTCTTGGTGGCGTCAAGGATTCAGGCTCCTATTTTTCTGTTTTGCAATTCTCAGAGTGTGGCTTTTTTCTCAAGGTCACCTCATGGTTCAAGCCGGCTGCTGATGCCACAGCTATATGTCCATATAACAGCTGAAGAAGAAATAGCAAGAGGACAAAAAGGAGTTTTCTTAGCTTAATTAGGTCTTTTTTATGTTAATGTTGTGAATTACATGAGAAGATTTTCCTTATGTTAAACTAACCTTGAATTCCTAGAATTAACCCACCTTGGTCAAATGGTTTCTCATTTATATACATTGCCACATACCATTTGCTAGTACTTTGTTTAAGATTTTTGTACATGTGGTTCACGAGTGGGAAGGGTCTACAGTTTTCTTTTCTCACACTATTTTTGTCAGGTTTTGGTATCACAGTTATGCTAACCTCATAAAGTAAGTAGAAACGCCTCTCAGTTTTTGACACTTTGGAATGCTTATGTAAGATTGGAAATTATTTGTTCCCTAGAATGTTTGGTAGAACCCACTGATAAAACCTTCAGGATCTGAGTTCTCTTTATGAGAAGACTTTTAACTATTAATTCAAACTTCTTTAACAATTATAAGACTATCTGAGTTTCTTATTTCTTTTTGGTAAGTTATGTTTTCTAGGAATACGTTCATTTCATTGAAATTTTCTTTAATAAATTATTTTTGTCTGATTCTCCCATCTATCACTTCTGCGGCATTCCAGATATCTTGAGTTCTCTCTTCCAGTCCACAGATTCTCTCTTCATTCATGTACAGTCAGCTGCTATGCCCATCCATTGAGTTTTCTGTTTTAATTATTATATTTTATTTTTATGATTCTCTTTGGGTCTTGAAATCTGCTTGCTCTTTTGTGATGTTTTTGAGCATCTAACAGCTTTAGTGACACACAATAAATGACACATTTTATAGTGTATAATTTGGTAAGTTTTGACCTATGTATTGCCTGTGACTATCACCACAATTAATAAAATGGACATGTCCATCAGCCCCAAAAGTTCCCGTTTCCCTCTATAACCCCTCCTTTCTGCTCTCCCTTGCCCACCTCCCATCTCCAGATAACCACCAATCTGCTTTCTCCACTATAATTTAGTTTTCCTTTTTAGAATTTTATATAAATGAAATAATATTATATGTAATCTTTATTTATTGTTGCTTGGATTCTTTCACTCAACATAATTATTATTAGATTCATTTATATTCTTGCATCCTTATTGCTGAGTAGTATTTTACTTTGAATATGCAACAATGTATCTATTCACCTGTTGATGGACATTTGTATTGTTTCCAGTTTGGGGCTATTACAAATAAAGGTGTTATAACGTGGATGTGTAAGTTTTTGCACAGACACATGCTTTCATTTTTCCTGAGTACCTACATGTGGAGTGGCTAGGTTATATGGTAGGTGAATGTTTAACCTTTCAAGAAACTGTCAACTCTTTTCAAAGTGGTTCTATCATTTTGCATTCCCATCAGCAGCATATGAGGTTCTAGTTGTTCCACATCTTTACCAATACTTGGTATGATTAGTCTTTTAATTTGAGATGTTCCAATAGAGGTTTCTTATTGTGGTTTATATTTGCATTTTCTTTATAACTAATGAAGTTGTATCTTCTCTTTTTTTTTTTTTTCTGATCAGTCTGGCTAAAGACTTATCAATTTTATGATCTTTTTGAAGAATCCACTCTTGGTTTCATTGATATTGTTTTCTGTTTTTATTTCATTGATTTCCACTCTGATTTTAATTATTTTTTTTCCTGCTGCTTACTTTGAGTTTCATTTGCTCTTTGCTTTCTAATTTCTTCAGATGTAACCTGGGGCCATTGATTTGAGATCATTATTCTTTTTAATATAGAAATTTAATGTTATCAATGTCTCTGCTTTAGCTGCATCTCACAATTTTGATATGGTACATTTTCATCTATATTCAAATCAAAATACTTCCTAATTTTTTTTGTTTCGTCTTTGAGGTGTGGGTTATTTAGAAGTATGTTATTTAGCTTACACATATTTGGATATTTTCCATGTATCTTTCTGTTATTGGTTTCTTAACTTAAACCTTATTGATTTTTAACAAAAGTTTTTCAGCCCCATCAATTTTAAAATCCAGAACCAACTCCAGGAGAACTTTCTGCTGATAACCTTAAAATAATTGTGCATAGGCCGGATGTGGTGGCCCACGCCTATAATCCTAGCACTCTGAGAGGCCGAGGCGGGAGGATCACTTGAGGTCAGGAGTTCCAAACCAGCCTCAGCAAGAGCAAGAACCTGTCTCTACTAAAAATAGAAAGAAATTATCTGGGCAGCTAAAAATAGAAAAAATTAGCTGGGTGTGATGGTGCATGCCCGTAGTCCCAGCTATTTGGAAGGCTGTGGCAGGAGGATTGCTTGAGCTCAAGAGTTTGAGGTTGCTGTGAGCTAGGCTGATGTCACAGCACTCTAGCCGGGGCAATAGAATAAGACTGTCTCAAAAAAAAAAAAAAAATGTGTACCTCTCCTGTAAAGAAGTTTGAGGTAGATACTATAAAACCTCAAATAATCATTGCCACCAAAGGTACACAACTAGAATGTGTACCTTTGTACACATTCTTGCCCTGTGTACAACTTGCCCTGCCCACAGCCCCTTTGGGAAAGCCTGCCCAACCTCAAAAGGGCTGTTCCACCTTCTGCATGTTCTTACATTTCCCTTTCCCCAGCACGTGTCTGGACCGGAGCTAGACACTTATCCAAAGATCAGTCATGGGCCTATCAAACTACTTAACTACAAAATTTAAATAAGAGTCAGCACCTCTAGCCAATGATGGAAATTTGAGTTGAAATGTACAGTCAAGGATGGAGTATGTTCTACATGTAATATCCCATTCATGCTGAAGTTTCGGAGAGCAGAAACCACGAGGCTGTAGAGGAAGCAAATTGGTAGGAAAGGAATGTGAGTAAGAGACCACGTGTCCCTGTGAAGGAGATGAGGAGAGAGAAGCTACCTCCCGTGCTGACATCACTGACCCCAGTTGTAGGCCCACCGGTCTTCGTGCCCTGGATGCTGTGACATCTTTCCTTGTGATAGAGACTTAGATTTTCCCATCAGTACCCATTCTCCCATTGTACTCAGTGTGGTAATTTACACCACAAAAAGACTACATTTCCACCTCCCTTTACAGCTAAGAAAAGCCACAGCCTAAGTTATGGCCAAAGAGAAGTAACGGAAGTTGTTGGGTAGAACTTCCTGGAAGGCTCTTAAGAAGAGGGAAGGAAGCTGGATGCACTTTTCCCCCCCTTGACCCTCCTTCTGACTGCCACCTGTAGCGCAGAGCTGATGGCTAAAGCTCTGGTTCAAAGATGTATTCCTTGGCTAAGGATGACGGAGAAGAGAGACGGAAGAGGTCTGAGTTCCTGACGACGATCAAACTGCCATACTAGCCTGAGACCACCTACCTCCCAACTTCTTTTTTCTTTTTCTTTTCTTTTTTCTTTTATTTTTTTTTATTTTGAGACAGGATCTCACTCTGTCACCTGCCTAGAGTGCAGTGGCATGATCATAGCTCACTGCAGCCTCAAACTCCTGAGCTCAAGCGATCCTCCTGCCTTGGCCTCCCAAAGTGCTGGGATTACAGACGCGAGCCACTGCACCTGGTCCCCAATTTCTTTTATTGAGAGAGAGAACAAGCTCTTTGTGCCAACTTTGCCCCCTTGAGAGCCAGATACAGTCACAATACAGGACCTTCATGGATCCAGGACTCACTCAACAAATGTTCCAAGTTAAGAGTATGTTAACAGCCCATGAGCCAAGACATGGGCCCTCCCTCGTGGTGATCAGGGTCCCATGTCTATGAAAAAGGTGGAAGAGCAGATGCTAACCGCTCAGAGCAAGAACAGAGTGCTTCGTGCGTGGCTGGCTACGCAACAGCATCAAGGCGCCGCTCCTCCAAGACTGCAGGAGATCACGTGAGGCGCCTCCTTTTGGGGCGGCAAGGTGGTACCCATGCCTATTGGCCACCACACCACCCTACACAAGCTGTTTAAATGCATCTGGGAACAGTTTTCTGCCGTGGTCCCTGCAAGGCCTTCGTTCACTGGTTTACAGGGGGGGAGGACAGGCGAGGTGGAAGTCACAGAAGCAGGAAGTGGCACACATGCCCTGGGGTTGGAATCCCGGAAGTGAGAAGAAGCTAGGTGAAGGATGGAGGAGAAACATTGAAGATGGTGAAGAACAGATCAGGGAACAAAGAAGACTCTCTGTTCACATCCTAAACACCCACGTGTTCCTTTAACCCTTCACGACTGAACACTTGTACAGCTTTACCCTGAATGGCCGCTGAGTCTAATGGCTCACATAGGTCTGAATACGTTATATAGGGCCTCACAGACACGACAAAATTGTAACCGAAGCCATCTGGAATACGGAAAGCACACTAAAATAGCAAGGGATTGGCAATCCCACCAAACAGATCAGAAGATGAGAATTTTTTACCGCAGTTGAAAAACTGATCCGCCACAGCCTCATTTTCCATCAAGTGTTTGGCCATGTTCTGAGATTTAGCACGAAGGGTAGCTAGAATAATTAATAGTTTTCTATCCTTTTTCATGAAGCCCTAAAGTTATGCAGTATTATCATGTCTTGAATATGCAATACTAAACTTTGAAACAATCTTTTCATCATAGCATGCTAAAAATTGTGAAAAGAAGTTTGTTGAAAAAAAATTGGCAGTATCTAGTAGGATTGACGATATGCAAACCCTATAACCCTACAATTCCTTTATAAGTGTATGCCCTAGAACAGGGAGTGGCAAGCTTTTTCTGAAAAGGGTTAGACAATAAATCTTTTCGGCTTTGCAGTCCGTAAGGTCTCTGTGGCAGTTCCTCAGCTCTGCATTCACAGAGCAAAACCAGTCATGAACAATATGTAAACAAATGGGAATGGCTGTATTCCAATGAAATTTACTTACAAATACAAGCCGTGGGCCAGATTTAGCCAACTCCTGCTGGAGAAACTCATGCAGATGTGTGTCAAAATATGGGTACAAGAATATTATCGCAGTATCGTTTGTAGTAGTCCCAAACTGGAAATGACCCAAGCCCAAATGTCTCTCACCAGGACACTCAATAAATAAATTGTAGTATAGTTATTCATGAAGATCAAACAGCAAATCAAATCATCTCTATAGTACACACAACAATATTCTTTTAAGATTCATGGAAGAATCGTAAAAACAAAATGTTAAGCAAAAATAGCCAGACACAAAAGCATACATTCTTTATAACATTTGATTGGGTAAAACTAAACTATATTGTCTAGGACTGTATACTTAGGCATTAAAACTGTCAAATAAAGCAAACAAGCAAGTACAATGAAAGTCAGAAGGCAAGAAGCAATGGTGACCAGGGCAGGTGCATGATAGAAGGGCTTTATTCCTCGAGGTAGATAATGGTAACAAAGATATTCACTACTTAATATTTTAAAGAAATTGCACATATAGATTTTTATACACTTTTTGTATATGTGTAAGTTTCATGAGAAAAATGTGGGTTTTTTTTTTTTTTTAGTACTTTCCACCTATAAAGAGCTACACATGACAAATGTTAATGAGACAATGTCTGGTTCTCTCTTGAATGAAAACTGATACTCGCAGTTTTTATTTTCCATGTAAAAGCAGGTGCCTGACCTGCCCTGCGTGCTGGGAGCTGCGGTTGACCAGCAATAGGAACAAATCAGAAGCATATTAGCCCACACTTTGCACCCATGTAATTTCACATGCATGTAACACAATTTCTCGGTAGTTCGCGTGCTTTTTATTTTGCAATCTGCAAAATACTAATGTGCACCCCTTTGAGAAAAACGTCTGCATTGTTCCTGCAAGTGAAATCAGACACCGACTACATGGCATTCTGGAGTAGTTGGGGTCTGCGGCTGTCTTCCTTCTTTTACTCTGAAAAATATTATGAAATTGAGAAGTGCTATCTTTGATAGTGTCTCCTGGGAGCAGAGCACGTGATGAACAGACTTCCACCGTAGAAGAGATGGGTGAGGAGGTTAAGTAAATTTTCTTTGTGTAGTTCCCATTAAACTTCAATCAGAGTTACAGAAAGAAATTTCCTCCAGGCGGCTGCGAATACAGGTATTGGTTTGACTTTAATAAAAGTCATAACTGATCTCTCTGAGGTCTCTCGTGGAATGAGCTCAGCAGAATTCAGGCAGGTCCTTGAGAGGAAAAGCACCACTTAAACATCGCATTATCCTAATAATCCCATTCCAGAGCCACCGTCCCATTATTTTAAAGGTCTTCATTTGCAAATTGTGGTATTTGAAAGTTTTCTTTTTACATTATTGCAGAAAGTGGGATGGATCTTTCTGAGAGCTGCACACCTATTTACAAACCCCTCTCCTTTCGGGCCAGGGCAAAGCAGCAAGGTGGGTAATCCCGGCCACACTGTGCCTCCACTGCTTTGATTAAGCCACCTGTTTAAAGGGACACCTGCTTTGGAGGCAAGACTTCTTTTAATGAGATTTGTTAAGAAAGAAAAAAAAATTCTCTCGTTGCTAAGAATAACCATGTTCACGATGGAGATCAGGGTAACATTGTCCCAAGACATGAAGTCTCATCCATTGAGTTGGCATCCAACAAGCATTTTCAGGGCACCTACTCTGTGTTAGGTGCTGCTCTAGGCACTGGAATAAAGCAGGTAACAAGGTAGATAAGAAATTCGCAATCTAGTAAGGGATACACCCAAGCAACAAGAAAAAAAAATAATAAGATAATTTCAGATAATGATAAGAAGAAGATATGAAAAAATAAGATTGGAAAATAGACCAGGTGATGGTTTGGGGTGGGGGAACCCATGTAGACAGGGCAGTCGAGACCCCTCTCAGAGGGTAAGGTGATAAAATTGACAACTAATTGATGAGAAGGAGCCAACCATGAAAATATTTCAGAGAAAGGGGGTTCTGGGGAGAAGGTACAGCAAGTGCCAGGTGCTTAGAGGAATAAATTCGGTGACACCAGGATGTCTTAGATGAGGAAAGTGGGAATCAAAACACATTTGGAAAACTAGGCAGAGGCCAGGTCCTGCAGAGCCTTGTGGGCCATGGTAAGGCTTTAGATTTTATTGTATGTGCAAAATCTCTTTACTCTTTTAATATGTAAATAAATATTTCTTTGGACAACGTGTGGCTTTCTTTCTAGAATGCAGAGGTACTTGGGTGGGTGTGAGAGAAAATGCAGTGGCTTTGAATCCTGGCTTTGCCTCTCGACTCGTGAATGGCTTTGGGTAAGTTCCCCAGCCGCTCCAAGCCCCGTGCATGAAACGGGGATGACAGGGCCCGCTTCCGCAGTGTCTAGCAGGCACTTGATCATGTTCAGCACAGTCTTATCTGAATGATCCCCTGTGAACCGGCAGAGCCTCTAGGGAAGCCTTCTTTTCAGTAAAAGATCATCATTTAAATTGAGGTCAGGCCAGCGATAATGCATCAGGAAAAATCTGGAGACGTTAACAGATCCTGGGCAGGCAGCTCTGGGGTGGTGGGGCAGGCACTCGGATCTGGTCCTAGCTCTGCTGATCACTCACTGAATGATCTCAGGAAACCAGCCTCAGTTTCCAAGTCTGCAAAACCGGAATAATCATCATCCACCTCAACAGTTCTGAGGGCTTCAAATGCAATAATGGACATGAACGTGAGGGCTCTGCACAGGTGAAATCAGCCTCATGGGCTCCTTGAGCCAATGCCCCACTCTCCGTCCAGAAGGCAAATGGATAAGACCTCTGGAAAAGTCTCAAGGCAATGCTGGGAGCTGGAGAAGGGAGAAGGCCACTGCCTTCTGGACTTCCCCTGGACTTACTCTCTAATGAAATTGGAAGAATTTATTTATGGATTTGCTTGGCTGTTCTGTAATTTACATTCTGTATCAATGACTTTGGTATAATTCCTTGGTCAAATGTCCCCTCTCTTTGAGAGGGTGAGAGTACAGGTCCTACCTAAGGGGCACCATCCTAATCCCTTCTTTCCCCCGTCCCCCTTTCCTCTCTTTTCTCCTTTCTGCTGAAGCAGACCAGCTTCCACCCTGGGCCACCCAGGAGTCTCAGGATTAAGATGATGCCACCATCAGTAGCTCTGGGAAGCCCAGTCACAAAGGAAATGTGAGACTGTTGCAGGGATTCCAGCTTCTCTGCCTCTTTATTTAGAAAGGATCCCCCAGGTTCAGGATTGCAAAGAGGCTTGAGCCTCCCTTCACTTCTGCCTTTAGCCTGAGCAAGGGGACAGAGACGAGAGAGGCATGGCTGGGACCAGGCGGGGCTGAGGGGCTGCTGGGAGTGGGCAGGGCAGAGCTCAGCCCCGGTGGAGAGAGTGGGGGCCCTGGTGGCGAGGCTGGAGACTGGAGAAAGTCAGAACTGCTCCAACACAACGTCAGCAGATAAATGACTCTCTGCACCTAAACCGAGATAGGGGCCTAAAGGGACAAACGCGCTTGAGCCATGAACATTGGGCACAACAGGAGGAGAGGAGGAATATAAATGTAGAATCAGCTGGGCTTTGTTTTGGGTGTTTGTTTGTTTGTTTTTTCATCTTTTGCTGGCTCGGGTGCAGGTCTGTTTCCAGAAGTTCTGGAAATGAAGATACTGGAGGGGGAGATGGAGGGCGTCTCTGCACCAGGGAAGCCTGATAACTCACATTCCCCTATTTGAGGGACAGGACAGTCCTGTGCACTGGGTAGGAGTCATCATTATTCTCATTTACAGGTGAGAAAGCTGAGTCCAAAATGATCAAGGACTCGTCCTTTGAGACACAGTTGTAGACAGCTGGGCCTCTATGTAAGTCACCAGCACCAGCCGGAGCCTCCTGGCTGGCCGGGACTCTCACCAGGGGTCCTCTCACCACCCTCGGTGCCGACCCCAACCCTGCACAGCCATCACCTGCACCCCAGAGGGAAGGGTGAGGGTCCAGGCGCCCAGGGGTGACACTGACTGCTCATTAACTGAAAGGAGAAGTGGACCCATCACTCTCTTGTTTAAAGGAACAATTTGTACTGATTAAGAAAGGCCTTTGTTCAAGTCTGCAAATCCTTTTAAGAACTTGAATCCACTCCTGTGCTGAAAAGGCTTTTGCTCAGAGCTCCTATCTAACTGATGATAATTACTCGTCAATTATTCTTTTGTGAAGCCCTAGGGCCCCGCAGAGCACCCCGAGGGCTGGTGCCACAGGCCCCCCTCTGCCCCTCGGGTTAGGAGCCCAAGCCAAGCTGCTGGGCTCCCAGGGGGACCAGCGACAGGCCCCGTCTGGTCTGCAGCCCACATTTTTTGCCAGATACAATACAGATGTGCCCATTGGGACATACTTAACTTAAAAATCATGTGTTGTTTATCTGGAATTTAAATTAAATGGAACTTTGACTGGGGACCTGTACTTTAATTTGCTAAATCTGACAGCCCTACATGCCACTCTCCCCTTTCCCACGAGCCTGCTTCCTCGCACCTTTGGTCACGAACGACCCCTTGGGGAGATGCCTTTTCCTCCCTGGACTTCCCCCGGCTTGGGTTCCTCAGCATCGCTGGGGATTGGACGTGGGCAAATGCGAATTCATGCCATCCCTATGCCAGGCTCTGTACTTTACATATTATAACATTTTAATCCACACCATACCCCTCGGAAGTAGGTATTCTTAGCCCATTTCACAGATGAGAAAATTGAGCATCAGAAAGACTTTCCTAACTTTCAAATACCCTCCTGTAAGTGGTGGGACCAAGACTTGAATCCACATCTGTGGGTGTCAGACAGGAACAGACACAGCTCTGAGAGGTGCCACCTCTCCAGGCCTCCGTTTCCCCTATAAAATGAGAGATGAATGGCACGATGACACCAGACACACTGGGAGACCTGGATGAGACGCTGTGTTGATGGGATCGCCCCAGGGCCTGGCACGTGGATAGGGCCGGCACAGGAGGATGGCTTTGGGCTCGTTTCCAGTGTTCACCTTTGGTAGATCCAAGGCCATTCGGTACCCACGGCAAGGCAGGGTGGCCTAGAAGACTCTATTTGGCAGAAGAAGCAGCTTTACGAGGAGACTAAGACCAGGACATCCTTGCAGCTCTGCCCTCATTCTGGAGGCCCCAGGTGTTCTGTCTCTAAGCGTCAGCTTTGATGTCTATAAAATGAGAAAAATTGTGCTCATGGCCTCAGTGTGTGGAGTGATGGATTAATGGTTCAGAAGGGCTTTTGATGTCCCAAACCCATGCATGGTCCTAGGCCGCTGAGCTGTATGTACCTCATTGGGAGCTCTGGGCAACAAAACCTTGTCCTACAAGAAGGACAATGTTCCTCAGCTTCCCTCCCAGGTGGTGTTGGGCGCTGCCCTCTCCCTACCTGAATGTGGTCCCCTCCAACCTCTGCTATGATCCACTGCCTGACTGGACTTTCTTTCAGAACATACCCCGGCCCTGTCCAGGCAAGTTATGGCCCCTCTCCACAGGATAGGGCAAGTTCTAGGTCCCAATACCCCTTGTCAGCCTGTCAGCCTGGGCCACACCAGTTGGGGTCCCAAAATAACACAGGTAAACAGCTGGAAAGAGTTCCAAGAAATGGTGTTCTCATACGTCTTCCTGAGGCTACTGTAGTAACCCATGGAATGTGTGGTTTGTGGACAGAGTAGAAAATAAGTTCTGTGCCTAAGCTGCCTGTCTCAGGGGCTTCCAGGTCCTCCTGTTACTGCACTAAATGACCATCTGGTTGCTAAAGAAATGTCAGGGGCAAGAGAGGTAAAGTCCAAGGGCCTTCCAGGTCTCCCTGGAGGAGCAGAAGGGTTGACGTCAGGAAGTGGCATGTAGGTGGGTTGGTAGATGGTGGACCCTTGGTAGAGTGGATGATGGTGTCCAGAGGAAGCTCAAGCTCTGAGATGACAGTGTTCATGGCTCTCTCGGACATTGATGTAGACCAGTGTCTTGCACACGGTAGGTACTCAGTAAATATGTAGTGATGAATGGATGGGTGGATGGATGGATGGATGGATGGATGGATGGATGGATGGATGGATAGATGGACAGATGGATGGATGGATGGATGGATGGATGGATGGATGGATGGATGGATGGATGGATAGATGGACAGATGGATCGATGGATGGGTGGATGGATAGACAGATGGATAGATGGATGACATCTGAGAGGCAGGTACAAGGCAACAGTTTAGCAGAAAAATCCAGGATAACACTGTAGAAGAAAGTCAAGAGCAACAGTCTGGGCCACCCTGTGCAGGCCTGGTGGGGAAAGATGCCAGTGGGGAGACTCTGGCCTGGAATCAGAGCCTTAACAAAGAGCCTGGGTATGTCTGTGTTGCTGAGCTCTCAGAGAACATCTCCACACATGCTCTACCTTCCATTTCACAAGGCCTGAAAGCTTGGTGCATTACCAACTCCTTTCTCCTCCCATACCCTACACCCCATGTATCAGTAAGTCCTGTTGGCTGGATCTTAACATCTGGGAATGCTATTACGTCTCACCCATCTGTACGGTTTCCTTCATGAGTCAAGCCCCATGAGTGTGTCTTATCTGGATGAACACTTTCAATAACTCCCATCATCTCCCTGCTTCTGTCCTTGCTCCTGACACCTCCTCCCCGCATAGCAGCCATCGTGACTCCGACTCCGTGGAACAAGTCAGGCCAGATGGCACCACTTCGATGCTTGGAATCCTCTAAAGCTTCCCACCCCCAGCTCACTCAGGGTCGCACAGTCTTTGCAGTGGCCTACAAGGCCCCCCACAGGCTGCCCCCCAGTCTGCCTGCCCTTCACTTACACTCCTGCCCCTCCGGCCTGCCCTAGCCTGCTCACTAATCCTCAGACATAGGGGAGCGTTTCTCACTCCAGGGCTTCTGCACTTGCTCTTCCTTCTGCGTGGCCACTTCTAGATATGCCTGGCCTGACTCTAAGGTCAGCTGGAGATAAGTGTTATATTCGGTACATCTGCCTTGCCATAAGGAAATTTATGTTACTGGCTATATGGTCACCTGGATCCTCAGCTGGCTCTTCCACTGGCCAGGCGTACCTAGCATATGCTCAGTTCCTTGTCAGGAAAAAAAGCTAGTAACAGTCAGTGACTCAGCCTCTGGAGCGAGGAATTTGAGAACAGGATATGTATGGTTGTGCACGTTGTACACTGCACAAGGGCACAAATCAAGGTGGTAAATAGGGTCTGGAATCCAGCCTGGGTGCTGCTTGCCAAGCTTGCTAAATGGTACACCGCTGTGCAGGGTTGCATCCTCCAGAGGAAGTGCACCATCTCCTAATTCACACAAAGGCACTCTATGAGCCAGCAGTGAACTGCTTGGGAAGCTGACACTGCTATCGGAGCTGGTTGGGTGACAGGCAGTTGACATTTAAGCTGGAGGCCCAGAAGGCAGGTGCTGCAGCCTTAGTTCTGATCCAGGGAACAGTCACTACTGGGCGGGAAACCAGCAACAGGCAGGTGCAAAGGACCAGCTGGGTAGTGGGAAAACCCCCGCCCCTCTCTGCCCTTCCAAATGTGCAACATGGGTTCCAATGGAGCCAAGGATGGGGTGGCCTGAAACTCACTCATGATTTAATAAAAAACTGCAGACCCTCCTGCAGAAAAGGACACACATACCCCTAAATTTTGCACTCAATTTCCAGAGACCCACACCACTCAACCTACCCCACCCTCTATCTGTGCCCCTGCTAATCCAGAGTGTCTTTAAAAGTCCTCCCAGCTCAGAGGCAAAGTCTAAGCAACATCTAAACACTCCAGGGAAGCACCTGCTCCGTGGCAGCTGTGCTGAGAGCTGGAGTGGCAGGCAGGATGGAGGTTTCTGGAAACCACAAGGGAGGGTGGCTCCAGGGAGCAGGACCCTGCTTGACCCAAAGACCAGGGACCTCGGGAGGAAGTTCCTCTTCCCCTTCCCGCCTCCTGACCCCAGAAGCTCTGTTTCGGGTTCCATTCCTTTTCCTGCTGGAGGGAGCAGGCAGAGAGCCCTGGTCCCCGCCTCCTCCTGGGCACAGACACCCCCATCACCAAGGGGCCCAGACAATTAATTACCCACCAGCATGGCGCCGTTTCGCCTTCAATTTTCCTGACTACCACAGGATTAACTCAATCTGTGAGACTTCACTGGGCCATTTAAGGGAGCATCATAACTGTTTCTGTTCCCCAGAAATTGTAACCCGGACTCGGTTTTGTAATGCTAATTGCCTTATCTTCATAAATTCTACAGTCTTACATAATTTACCCGCATTGTAGCAGGATTTCCCAAGAATAAAAAAGCAGGTGCCGTCAATGGTAATTTGAATAAGAAAAGACATGTTAAGTGGTTCTTCTCTCACTAGTAATAGAAATTAATTAGCTTTGAGCGGCTTTGGAGGTTTTTGCATTTTTTTGCTGTAACCTGTTATGTTTTCTAATTGTATGGAAAGAAGGTTTGATTTGATCACATTATTTGGTGACGGAGAGGCCTCTGTTTGGAGTCAAAGGTACAGGAACGGTGGCAGCCAGAAAAGTGTGGGAAGCCACCGGAGGTGTGCAGAGAGGAACGTGGGCTCTGCAGTCAGACAAACAGGAGTTCTGAGCCAGGGCGAGCCTCTCGCTAACTCTGTGACCCTGGGCGAATCACTTCCCCTCTTTAAACTTCAGCTCTCTCATCCGTAAGACAGGGGTCACGAACTCTAACTAGAGGAGGGGGGTAAAGGAGCATGGAGCTGAGCTGTTGGAGCACTGGCTCTGGATCCGAACATACCCCAGCTTTGGATCGGGATCTGCCTGCCACTTGCTCGTTCTGTGACTTTTCCAATTAGAATGCCTTTAACTTCAAGAAACAGAAATGCTATTTAAACCGGCTTAAGCAATACAAAAATGCATTTCCTCACATGAGAACATTAGAGCTAGTGCGGGCTGCAGGGAGGGTACCAGCAACTGATGGATCAGTATCATCAGAGATCCAGGTCTACTTTCTCTCTTCACTCTGCCACACTCAACACTGGCCCTCCTCTCCCCCTGGCAAAGAACACAAGCTTCCTGGCTCACATCTGGCAAAAGAGGGATGAGCCTCTCCCCCTAACATGGGATAGAAATCCTTCCTTTTGGTCTAACTGAGTCAATTGTGTTGCCAGCCCACCCCCTGGAGCAATGACTGATTGCAGGAGAAGGCCACACGTGGATTGTTCCACTAATTGGGATTTACATCCATAGCGCTGGGATGGGTCTGCTCCCCTCTGAATCACATGGGGGGGAGAGGATTATATTAGGATGTGGGCAGGTGACAGGCAACTCATGGGATCTCCCCAGTGGTAGACACACTACACTCTAGTGGTAGCTACAATGACCTTGGGAAGTTACTCATCCCCCCTAAGATCTGCCTCCTCGGCTGTGAAACGGGGACAGTAAATGCACCGCCTCTAAGGTGGCCATGAGGGTTTCGTAACACAGATCTGAGGCATGGCAGGCCCTCCATGTGCTTTAGTTTCTTCCTCCCACTTCCTGTTCTCTTCCCTTGGAAGAAATCCTCATGCAAGTGATTCAGAGCAACTCCCTGGGCTTTGGAAGGACGAAAAGCAAAGGAGGAGGGGAATGACAGGAGAAGCCGTTTCCCTGAGTGTGTTCTTCAGAATGGCACCTTTTCAACCACAGGAACACTATAATTAAGGGAATAGATTGCCAAAGATAGAATCATGGGAATGTGACTATGATAAAAAGCGGCATTACGAAAGCAAGACCACGTGGAGAAAGTAGTCAGAGTTGATACTTTTTTTCACACACTGGCACCCACCCTCCCCCACCAGCTCACTCTCCCTGGATGGTCCCACCCTGAGTCCTGACTCCAAATCATGGCAGCCCAGGTGAGTGACAAGCAGGTCCCTTAGCCAAGGACAAGATGCCCCAGAGACTCAGGGATTCTCTCCCCATCTATCAGAGTCACAGAGACAGAACTGGAAGGCAGGTCTCCAATCCGCTGGCTGAAGCCCCTCCTTGTACAGCTTCAGAAACTTTGAAGTCCAGTGATTATCAGACTGGATAAAAATGCCAGATTCCACTATTTTCTGTCCACAAAAAGATACATTTTAAATGTAATGACACAGATAGATTGAAGGGAAAAGATATATCATGCTCTTTCTTATGCAAACAGTGAGCATATGAAAGCCACTGTGGCTGTATTAATATCAGACAAATTAGACTTCAAGATAAGGAATATTATCATTCCTTATAAAGAGGGCTATTTCATAATGATAAAAGGGTTAATTCATCAGAAAGACATGACTATTCTAAATGTGTCTATTAATGGATCGTCAAAATAAATAAAGCAGACATTATCTATCATGTTTGGAGATTTCAATATCACCCTCTCAGTAATTAAGAGAATAAGTAGACAAAAAAGAATCAGTAAGGGTATAGAAAATGTGAACAACACTGTCAACCAACTTTACCTAATTCACATTTACAGAACACTATACCCCAGCACCTGCAGAATATATATTCTTTTCAAGTGCAGAGGGGACTGTTCACCAAGATAAGCCATTTGTTGGACCATAAATAAGTTCCAATAAATTTCAAAAAGATTAGAAACTTACAGAGTATGTTCTCTGACAATAGTGGATTTTAATTTTAAAAATGAAATAACAGTAAAATATCTGGAAAATCTCCAAATAATTGGAAATTGAAGGATGCACTTCTAAATAATCAATGTTTCAAAAAAGAAATGGTAAAGGAAAATATAAAATATTTTGAACTGAATGATAATGAATATACAACTATCAAAACCTGTGGGATTATAGTCAAAGCAGTGTTGAGAGGGAAATTTATGTGCGTAGATGTGTCTGTTTGTGTGTATTTAAATGCTCATATTGGAAAAGTAGAAAGATTTTAAAACAAATGATCAAAGTTTCTGCCTTCATATGCTAAAATAAGAAGAGAAAATTAAATCAAAGTAAAAGGAAGGAAATAATAAAGATATGAGCAGAAATAAATTAAATAATAAAAAAAGCAAAGAAGCAAGAAAATTAACAAAGCCAAATTTAATTCTTTGGAAAGAACATATAAAATTGAAAAAACCTTAGGAAGACTGATCAGAGAGAGAGAGAGAACAATATTAGGGATAAAAGATACATCATAGATGCTACAGATATTAACAGAAAAATAAGACACTATTTTGCCAATAAATTAGATAACTTAGATGAAATGGAAAAATTCCTTAAAAACACACACATCAAACACAATTTATCAAAATTGACACATGAAGAAATAGAATATTGGAATAGACCTATGTTAAATAATTTGAATTTGTAATAAAAAAAAAATCTTCACATAAAGAAATTCTAGCCCTAGCTGAGTTTACTGGTGAGGTCTATTAAACATTTACAGACACATAACATCAATTTCACATAAATTCTTCCAGAAAATAGAGGAGGATGGAACAATCCCCAGCTCATTTCTATAAAGCCAGCATAACCTGATACCAATATTAGACGATGAAATTACAATCAAAAAGTCATATACCCATATTTTTCATGGACCTGGGTATAAAAAGCCTTAATGAAATATTAATAAATTGAACCCAGAAATATTTTTAAAAGATACTGCCTCAAAACCAATTGGGGTTTATCCCAGGAATGCAAGGTTGATTTAATATTTGAAAATCAATGTCATTCACCACATTACAAAAATAAAGGAGAAAAACCGTCTTACTAGATGCAGAAAGATCATTTGAGAAAGTCAGCACACATTCAGCTCTTAGAAAGTTCCTCTGTCTGATGAAGGGCTTTATAAACAACAACAGCAATGATAACAAGAACTATAACAATAGCACCCTACCATGAACACCATATCTAGTGTGTAAAATACTAACAATGTACACCTAATACTGAGGAGAAGGTGAGAATGTCTGATGTCATTCCTTCTGTGCAGCATCATATTAAAGGTTGTATCCAATACCATTTGGAAGAAAAAGAAATAAATATTGGAAGAAAGTAAAACTGTCTTTTATTCAACAATGATATTTATGTAGAAACTACAAGAAACAAACATTTTAAAACTACTCAAACTCATGTTAATTTAGCAAGATCACTAGTATATAAGGTTAATGTAAACAGAGCAGTTTTATTTCTATATACTAGCAGAAAATAATTAGAAAATTTCATTCACAATAGCATAAAAACATGAAATATTTAGGAATAAATTTAACCAAGGATGTGCAAGACCTTTACACTGAAAACTGTAAATTATTAAATTAAAGAAATTAAAGAATACTTCAATAAATGAAGAAATATACCATGTTTATGGAGTGGAAGTCTCAGCATTGTTAAGATATCAATTCTCCCTCAAATGTCTATAGATACTATGCAATCACAATCATAAATTCAATTAACTTTTTTTTAATGATATTGATAAGTTATTTCTAATATATATGAGATTTTGCCAAGGGTCTAGAACAGCTAAAATGATCTTGAAATAAAGAACATAGTTGGAGGACATTTCCTGATTTCAAGACTTATAAAAAGCTTGTACAACTCCAGTAATCAAGATAGTGTAGCGTGGAGATAAAGATAGACAATTAGATCAATGGAACAGAATTGAGTCCAAAAATAGATCCATACATATGCAGTCATTTGAATTTTAACAAAAGCACCAAGGCAATTCAATGTGGAAGTGAAAATCTTCTCAACAAATGGTGCTAGAAAAAAAAAAAACATGAAAGGAAAAAAAAAAAAAAAAGAAATTCAACTCCTAACGCCATATACAAAAATTAATTTGAATAGATAATAAACCTAAATGCAATAGCTAAACCTCTAAAATGTTTAGAAGAAAACAGAGGAGACAGTCTGTACATTGGAGCAAACAAATATTTTTTAGCACATGAAAAACACTAATCATTTTATTTGTCAATTATACCTCAATAAAGCTGGAGGGAAAAACCACTAATCATAAAAGAAAACAATTAGCAAATTAGACTTTATTGAAATTTCAAACTTCTACTTTGCCATTACTAAAATGAAAAGTAAGCCACAGACTGGGAGAAAACATTCTTAATACATGTATGTCTGTCTAGATATAAAACAAAGTCCCAGAACTCAATAAAAAAAGACAAACCACATCTCCCCCCAAAAGTGAGCAAAGTGCTTAAATATATACCTCACAAAAGAATACATATGAGTGAATATAAGCTCATGAAAAGTTAGGCAATATCATTAGCCATTAGGGAAATGCATGAAAGCCACTGTGATATCACTTTACGCCCAAAATGGCTAAAATTAAAAAGACACTAGTAAGTGCTGACAAGGATGTAGCAACACTGGAGTTCTCCATATTGCTAGTGGGAGTGTCAAATGGTGAACCATTCAGTAGTAAATCATATGCTTACCATATGCTCCAGCTATTCTGCTCCTAGGTAGTTACTCAAGAGAAATGAAGACATGTTTCTTCTAAGACACCCATGCATAAATGTCCTTAGCAGCAGTATTCATGATAGTCCGAACAAGAAACAACCCAAATATCCATTAACAGATAAATCAATAATAAATTCTGGTATAGTCACACTATGGAATACCACCCAGCAATAAACAGCATTGAACTGATGCACATCATAGCTTGAATGAATCCCAAAAAGATGTTGAGCAAAAGCACCATGATACAAAATTAATCTCTAGTAATAGAAATCAGAACAGCTGTTCCCTGTGGTATGGTAGAGATTGACTGGTTGGGAAAAGCAGGTCCTTTTTAGAAGGATGGATATGTCCCAACTGGGGTGGGGCGTTACAAGAGTATATACATTTGCCAAAACTCATCAAATTACATAGTTAGAATCTGTGCAGTTCATTGTAAGTAAATTTTGTTTTACAAGAAAAGATTTTACCTTAAAAAGAAAAATAGATGATCTGGCTGCAGAGTGGAGAGTGGATTTGAGGAACTCTAGGAGAAGTGAACAATGTTAAGAGGAACCGAGGAGGTAACATGGACAGGGCTTGGGGACTGAAGGAAGAAGGTGCTTGTTAGATTACTCTCAGACTTTTGGCCTCACTCACCGAGACGGAGCACCCAAAGGAGCACCCAGTTTGTAAGGTAAGCTTCATAATGCACAAGCGTAAACTTTCCAGGATGCCTCCTGCTTACAAAATACTGTCCAAGCCTCTTAGATGCATGAGGCCCTGTAGGATCTGGACCATTCTGACGTCTCCAACCTCAGGCCCCCAACTTTCCTTCCCTCTCTCCTTTGAATCCTGAGCTACACTCATTTCCAGAGGTGTCTTTTCATTCCCTTATGCAAGGTTGCACTAGCTCAACCTTCTGCTTAGAGAATCTCTCGACCTGAGTGCCATATCAATCCCTTCTTTGAGAGTCTCAGATCATTCAACGTATGCATCTAGTAGAGAAATGTTTGCTGCAATTTTTGCTTTACACATCTGTTTTTCTCCACAGATTATGAATGCCCTGAACGTAAGGCTATTTCTTATTTACCTCTGGCGATCCCTATACCTAAGTGTCAATAATGTTGAAAGAATGGATAGATGGTGAAGCGTCAATACTTCTGTCTTTGCACTCACCACTCATTCTTCAAGATCTCATTCTGCAAGATCTGACTGAGTTTGAAATAACTTCCCTGTGAAAGGGGAAAAATGCTAAATCCTTTAGGTGGTAGCAGATGATATAATAAGTGGCATTTGACCAGAAAGATCCCGTGGAAGTGTTTTACTGCAGTCATTTTCTGAGGCTCTGTAAAATGAGAGCAGTCATGGCTGCCCCTCAGGAAAGCAAGAGTACCATGCAAAGTGCTTGGGGGAAGAAATGCATCCCCAAACACAGAAGACTTTGTAGCAATGTCACTAATGAGGTGATTTTTAAAACCAAGTGAAGGAAGTCAGCCTTTGAGTCTTGGACACAAGGAAAGCATGAGCTAGAATATTTCCTTTCCCGAAGATCTTTGAGAGTAAGAGAAATATATCTTACTGGATATTCCACTTTTTTGCCTCCAAAATGCAAATTACATGCCTGTCTATCTTCCCCACTTCTCCCTTGGTTCAGGCTCTTCTGATCTCTCACCGAAACCATTGGAATGTCCTGCCGGGGCTCCCTGCCTCCAACCCATCCTAGGCTCTGGCCACCAGAGTGATCTTTCTCTAATACTCCATCTCTCTAATACATCCTAAAACTCTACCCCACTTAAATCCTACAGAAGAAAGCCCACACTTCTTAACATGCCCCTAAAAGGCCTTTCATGTTGAAGGCCCTGTCTCCCTTTGCAGCCTAACTTTCTGTAGTGCCATCAGCAGCCACACTTTCTGACAGGGGATGTGTCAGATGGGCAAAAAGATTGAAAACTATCCTCTGCTTTTCTTGCCATTCTTTCTTTTTATTAGATGCTTGTAGGGGCAGAAAGTGGGTGATCCCTTTTCTCCCTATTCCTAAAGACTGACACTCCTATAACAAAAGACAGGTTGACAAGAGAGAAGCATAACAAATTTATTACATGCACACATGTGCACACAAGTCATAAAAAACATGAAAACTCAAGGAAAGGGCCAGATGGCTGCTGTTTTAACACCCTCTATATTTGAGGGAAGGAAATGGGGCTGGGGGCTGTCAAGGAATGGACCTGAAGACCAGACAGTGGTTATTAAATGATTCTCTTTGGATGCCGAATGGGACCAAAGGGCAAACAATAGCTTGTGGACGAGTCACAGAGAGGTGAGGACAGACCCACATGTGAACAAAGGTTGTGTCATTACACGGATACAGTGCCCAGGTGAACTCTAAGAGCTGCCTCTGGCATAGGTGAAAACTATGAGCTTGGTCATGACTCCCAGTTTCCTCTCTCCTCTAGTGGTTAAGCTTCCCTGGTTACTTGGTAAGATTCCTAGGGAAAGGGTTTTAAGACAGTTGCATTTCTTTTAGAAGTTTTCTTCATCAGATGAGAGAACTTGGAGAGAAAGCCCTTCTGGTGCTCTAGGAAAAAAAAAACAGCAGCAGAGAGACAGGGAGGCCTGGGAAGGTCCAAGGGAAACCTTGAGGCTGTCTCCTTTTATTTGAGCACATCAAAGCCTACTGTATTGGGGGGCATCCTTTTCTGCACCCCAACAATTTTGTATTCGTTTCTTTATTGCTGAGTAACAAATGACTACGAATTTAGTAACTTAAAACAGCATTTATTGGCTCACAGTCACTGTGGGTCAAGAGTCCAGGCCTGGCTTGGCTGGGTTCTCTGCTTCAGGGTCTCACGGAGTTGCAATCTAGGCACTGGCGGGGCTGTGTTCTCATCCTGGAGTTTGCCTGGGGAAGGGCTCACTGTGAGGCTCTCAGGTTGTTTGCAGGCTTCAGTTCCTTGAAGCTGAAGGATGGAGGCCCTCAGCTCCTACAGACCAGCCGCAGCCCTTGTCCACGTGGGTCCCTCTGCTGACGGCACACAACTTCTTCCAAGCCAGCAGGAGAAAGGGAGCAAGACTACCAGCCAGAAGGAGTCTTCTAAAAGTCCTGAAATCACAGTGGTGACATGTCACCTTTGCCATAATGCATTGGTCAGAAACACATCACAGGCTGCACCCGCACTCGGGGCGTGGACACCAGAAGGCAGGGTCCCAAGGGCCGTCTTCAGGGCTGTCCAACAGACGCCACAGACTTCCAAGCTCCAGAGCCTTTCCTCCCACTCACTGTCCCCTGTCCCCAGTGTGCCCGGCTCAAGTCTGCGTCTGCCACCTGGCCTGCTTGGCTTTTGAAAAGATACTGAGCCTCTTCCAGCCTGAGACGCCTCATCGGTAAAATGAAGAGACGACGCGATCCACCTTAGAAGGTAGCTGTGAGGATTAGCGCAGGTAAAGTGCTCGGGTCGGTTGAGCACCCGGCAGCAGGGAGCTCTCAGTAAGAGTTCTATCGTAACGAAGATGTCCCTGGGTTCCGCTGAGCTGCCAGCAAGCCCACCATGCCTCTGCAGCTAAAACCTTCATCTCTGGGTGGGGGCTTCCCTCTCCTCTCTGCAGATCCTCCCCTGTGTGGCTCACAGAAACAACTAACCCCGGACAGCGTCCTCTTCCTGTGTCCCTCTGTACCCGGGCAGAGGGCAGCCCGCGCAGCCCCAGGACAAGCACAGCTCCTGCCCCCGCTCTCGAAGCCCGGCTCTCTGGGGGAATGAGGGGGGCATCAGCCACTTTTTCCAGGGCTGCCTCTGAGTACTTTGAATTTCATTAGGGCAATTATTTCAAATGGAATTAAAAGGGTTTAAAATTAGACCCTAAACTCTTAACAATTAGTGACGCAGCGACCTGCCATCCGCAGAGCCACAATAGACCTCTGTCGATTGGTACGTGAGCACAATGCCAGTCTCCGGATTTGCATGCACTATTACAATAAACGGCTTTTAATAAAATGAATATTCTTAATTACCGCCGCATTAATAAGCTGCAAATTAGTCATCATTAAAGGCCCCACGGTCCCTCCCCCCCTCTCTGAGAGTTGCCGGTGGACTTCACTCGCTCAGCTGCTTCTGCAAACCCTGACTTTTCCCTCGGCCTCTGAGGAGGTGGGGAGTTGGGGGTTTTGCCCCATATTGGCCTCGGGCCAGAGATCTGAATGCCAGGGCTGTCTCTGGGACCCCTTCTGCTGCCCCAGATCCAGCTTCCAGTGTTTTCCAAGCACTGTGCCAGCACAGGCCCCTGAGACACCTTGACCACATCATTTACTCATCCCACTATCCGTTCATTTATTCATCTGGCACCATGTTGGACACAGAGGGCACCCACTGGGAAGTTACCCAGCATCTGCTTGGACCTCTCCAGTGGCTGGGGGCAGCCCCTGCTGGAAGTCTTCCTCACAGGGGGCTGAGATCTGCTGGACTCTGACAGGCGCTGGGCTCCACCTGCCCTCATGCCTGAGGAAGAGCAAGTCGTGGCAGAGAGGAGCCCCCGGGGAGAGTCAACTTGGGCAAGAGCACTGGACTCGCAGGTCTGGAATCTGCCCCTAAGTCACTGTGGAGCTCAAGCAAGTCACCTGCCTTTCTGAGCCTGCCTTCCCCCACCTGTATGGCAGAGGCGTTGGTCTAGGCCAACAGCTGGCACCCTTTTTCTGAAGAGCCAGGGAGTAAATATTTTAGGCTTTGCGAGTCATACGCTCTCTGTCATAACTACACAACTTGGCAAAACAGGCAGGAGCCAAGTCTGGCCCACGGGCCTGCAATTAGCTGACCCCTGGGCTAAGGGAATAGTAAAATCCCTGGCAGCTCTGTGCTCTGTGAATCTGTGAAAGGGCTGCTCGTCCATGGGAAGAACTTGGGGGCGAGCTTTCACAACGGCCATTGAGACTGAATTACGGGCTGTTTTGTCTTGGAGGTGATTTGTACACATGAGATAGAGGGGATACGCTTTCCTTTCTTGTTCCATATCACACCCACCAGCACATGTGTTGTGCACATGTACACACACACACATACACGCATGTGTGCGCACACACGCACACAGAGTAGTGGGGCTGCCAAGATGTCAGATCCTAATCCCTGGAACCTGGAATACTAACTATGCTAAAATTTTTGCAGATGTGATTAAGTGTAGGATCTTGAGACGAGGCAATGATGCTAGATTATCTGGAGGGGTTCCACATGCCATCACAAGTGTCCTTTGAAGAAAGAGACGAAGAAAGGTAGACACGGAAGAAGAAGAGAAGGTGATAAGAAGACAGAGGCAGCAGTGGAGCGCTGGGGCCACAAACACAAGGAATGCTGGCAGCGACCACAAGCTGAAGTGGCAAGTAGCAGATTCTACTTCCCCGGAGCCTCAGAAGGAAGTGTGGTCCTGTCCACATCTTGGTTTCAGCCCAGTGAGACTGAGTTTGGGCTTCTTGCCTCCAGAACTGTGATGTAATATATTTTTGTTGTTTTAATCTAAGTTTGTAGTAATTTGTTTCAGCAGCCATCGCAAACCAATACTAATACTAATAAACTAATACTAATAAACATTCTTTTTCTCTTTTAGGAGCCACTGATGTTCCTCATGCCTCCATCAACTATATTTTGGCTCAAAGGAGAAATAATAATATTATAATAATCTTTTATATGGATTCCTGCACTGTGATCTATATTGATAACACACTTTCACATGCTTGCAGTGACTCTGTGAAGCAGATGTTAGAGTCTCTATTCTGCAGAGAAAGAGCTAGACTCTCAGAAACGTAAAGTGCTTCACCCAAGGTCACTCTATTAGTAGATGTCAGAGCCAGAACTCGAACCTAGATATTTTGATTCCAAATCTACACTGCAGGCCAAGTTGATGGTGGGGTACTGGCTGCAGGGCAACAAGAATTATGGGAGGCTTGAAGTCCATTGCAGCCTGGGAAAACAGTCCCTTTGGAATGGAGTGGTACTGTTTGGGTGTCTAGCTAATGCCTGGCCCAGAGTCAGGCTCTGATAAGGATGTCTTATGTGTCTCATTGCTGGGTATCTGGAAGACCCTACCTGAGGGCAGCTCTTGGCTAGGGACCAGAAGATTCATTGGGGAGCTGGAGGACCGGGGGCTTTGGTGAGCCCTGAATTTGACTCTTTAATTTAGTCCTTTTTTTAGCCATTTATGAAAATCCCAAGCAGCTCTGTCATGAATGCCAGAAAGGGGCACTCTGCCACTAGCTAGTCCAGAATTTTTTCCACCATGCCACAGCTGGTGAAACCAGACAGCAGATGTGTTGACAGCTTTGTGTTTGCTGGTTTCAGGAGGAGATAACCCAGACCAGGACTCACCTTATCAAAGAACAACAGCCTGTAAGGGAGGCCAGCTGTCTGATTTGCAGGCAGAATCATGGCCACTACAACAGGGACTCCACCAGTCTAGATCTTTATTTATTACAAAACCTAAATGAGTACTTTAACTCAGGATTCTCTGAAGACCACAACCGTATTGATTGAGAGTGATTGAACAACCCGCACTAAGAAAGGATAATGTATACAATTTATTATGCATTTAATTCAAGCACATTTATTTGCAACAATCACAAATGATCTATAGTGTGGTATTCTAGCATTGGAGGACTTACACTACCTGATTTAAAGACTTATTGTAAAGCTGACAGTAATCAAGACGATGTGGTATTCACATAAGAATATACAAATAAGTCAATGGGACAGAATGGAGTCAAGAAATAAAACAGAATAGAGTCAAGAATCAGAATAGAGTCAAGAAATGTGCCAAGATGACTCAATGGGGAAAAGGATAGTCTTTATGGAACACCTGGGTATTCTTAAGGGATAAAAAAATTCAACCCTTACCTCACGCCATACAGAAAAATTAACTTGAATGGATCATAGACCTAAATATATAACCTAAAACTATAAACTATAAAATAAAATACAAAAAGTAATAACTAACTGTGTATGCAACAAATGACTTATATCCAGAATATTTAAAGAGCTTTTACAACTTAAGAATATAACAAAAATTAAAAATAGGCAAAATATTTGATTAGACATTTCACAAAAGAAGATATACGTATGGTTAATAAATATATAAAAAGATGCTCAACATCATTAGTCACCAAGGAAATGCAAATCAAAACCTCAATGAAGTGCTGCTCATACCCACTACAATGGCTTAATTTTCTTTAAAAATTGACAATACCAAATATCACACATTTCTGGTGGAGGGAGTAAAATTGTACCCCCACATTAGAAAACAGTTGTGCAGTTTCTTATGAATCTTAATATGCACATATTGTACAATCTAGCAATGCCTAGGTATTTGCCCAAGAAAAATATGTGGCCACAGAAAGATCTGTACACAAATATTCATAGTAGCTTTATTCAAAATAGCCTAAAACTGGAAACAATCGAAATCACCTGATGAATGGATAAATTGTGACATACCCATACAGTGGAATACTACTAAGCAATGAAAAAATAAGAACTACCAATACATGCTACAACACAGATAAATCAGACACAAAAGAAAACATAAATCCATGTGTATTACATTCTAGAATATACTACATTAATTTATAACGATGGAAATTGCATCAGTGGTTGCCTGGGGTGGGAAATTTTGGAGGAAGGATTGACTGAGAAGGGTGCAGGGGCACTTTTTGGGGAGATGGAAATGTTCTATATATTGATTAGTGTGGTGGTCACAAAGGTGTATATATTTGTCAAAACTCAAATTAGTTTATTTTATTGCATATAATTTATTACCTCAATTAAATTTATTTCTTTAAATATATACATATTATGGAGTTCTGATCATTAATTTCCATATCCTTCTCCAAAGAAACCAGCAAAAACTCACATCCAGATATGGACACGAAGACGAATCAGCTCAAATTTTTCTTTTTCTTAATGTTGTTCAGGTTCTACTGCTGTGTCCTTCTCAGTTCTGGTCTCGAGTGGGCCTGCACTGGCACACCACTCCCATGTGTGAAAACTTTTTTCCTAATTCTGAAAATGTCCAGCCTCTGCTTAGGATGGATTTTGAATTTGGGGTAGTGACAGCCACATGCTAATCTGAGTATGAAACCAACTGAGAAGGACATACCAGAATCAGGCAGAGAAAGCTGAAAATATCAGGTCCGTCTTTGATGAGGCTGATTAATGTTTTAGGTCAGCGATCAAATCTGGCTCCCTGTTAGTTCTCCCTCCACCTGGTCACTGGCCAACTGTCCAACCTCGGCCTCTTCTACAAAGACAGACATTCCCTTAGGTCAGCTACGAGGAGGAAGAGAGAATGCTGGGGTGCTGAGGATGCCTGCTCCAAAGACAGAGAGAACCTAGAAGGGGCCGGCCATGCTCTGTCCTCATTCCAAACGCACCTGTCAGTTAAGTCTCAGGGAGGAGCAGAAGCATGCGAGGAATGGGGACAGGCTAAGAGTGGATGCTCCCGCCACCTATAAAATATAAGGACTCATGTGTGCAGGGAGATGAGCCAGGCAGGGCCCATCATCATGGTGACCACACCGTTTTTGTCAGGGACAATCCCAATTAAAGCCTGCCATCATGTAGAAACTGCAGATGGTGCCCCTTTCACCCTCAAAAGTGTCTCTCTTTGGACAATTAATGATACGGTCACGCCACCTACCAATCATTCAGGAAAGGGTTTGCTTTCCTCCAGAGCTGACAACGACAAATGCCTCTGCCTCCTGCCTGTGCCTTTCTATTTTTGAGGCCCAACAGCTCTTTCTCTCTCCCTGGGCACTCCCTGTGCAAACACTGCAGGATCAGGAAGGGTTTCTAAGTCTCATTTTATCTAGTCCCATGAGACCCTTTTGGCAATTTGAATTCAAGCTGAAAATGAGTGGCCCTTTGGGCAAATTCAGGATAGTCTGGCGTTTCTTGAGCACAGCCACGAAATGTTTGCCCCGCTCAGGGTTTTGCTGCTTAACTATTCCTTTCTGCTGGGGGGGGGGGGGTGCTGCCTGTGCACCGGGGGAGCTCAGAGATGCGTGTGACACGGTTGCTGTCCTTGCAGAGATCCTAACTTGGACTACCGTGGCAACTGTGCAGCTCATACCCAGTGAGCCACTCGACAGAGAGCCTTGGCAGCTGCAAGAAAGGTGGGAGCTTCTTAACAGTGGGTGGGAGAGGGAGGCAGCGCGAGGAAGCGGGGTCTGAGCAGGGCCTCCGTGCTGAGAAGGCCTTCTGGCGGCAGAGACCAGACTGAACCTCTTGGGCTCATGCGTGCAGTATGACGGCTGCCCATTGCATCTTCCACATACCCCACGCTAGTCCAGGATGGGGCGTACTCCAACAGTCCCCCAAAGTGTCACCCCCTTGTCCATGTGCTGCCAGAGCTGTCTTCCCAAAGCACAACTCTGGCCATTCTACAACTTGGCTCAAAAACTTGCAATGGCTCCCCGTGGCTGACAAAATGGCCAACACTTCAGCCTGTCCTGGAAGAATCACCCCAGTAGAGCTCACTCCTGCCCCAATACTGCCATCTTGCTGCTCTGTCCCGCTGAGAGGCTTCACACTCCTCGTTTTGGGTGTCTGCATCTCCAGTGAAAGCATCCTCATTCTCCAAGAATGGGCTCAAATGCTCTCTTCTCTCTCCACCCTTCTCCGACTTCGGGCTACAGCAGCCTCTTCCTTTCCCACTGCACGACATTCATACTAGTTCGGTAACTCTCATCCATCTGCTTTGCCTTATAATCCACTGGGTCCGTGTGCCTCCCTCTGCCATGCCAGACTTGAGACCCAATAGGGCAGCAGCACTGTGTCCTTCATGTCTCCCTCCCCAGGGGCCAGCCCAGGGCAGGGCTCAGGGCAGGCGAGTAGGAAGTGCTGCTGGGTCACATGGAAGGGTCCCACGGGACAAACACTCTTCGTCTCATCACATGCCACCGCATACATGACCTGTGTCCCGTCTATGCCCAGGGCCCCAGAAGGTGCCCTTAGTGACCACCGAGGTCGTTTTTAGGGAGGAGTTTACAGAAAGCCACCTGGCCCTCCAGTCATCGTTTTTGTCCTTTGGGTGGAACTGTAGGGGAAAAAATGGAGTATATTGGTTTACTGCTTGATCCCTGCTCCCCTACAGCAGAGCCAAATCTAAAGTGAATATTGATGACTTTACAAAGCCTGGTGTTTGGTATTCACTGAAAACCATTGTGTATTCCCTAAATAGTTCGTTTTGTTTTTGAAAGTTCTGAAAAACTTGCTGTATTGAAATGCATGTTGTTGCATCGATTTTTCTAAAATACACCTTGTTATCTTTTCTTTGGTAATTGGTGACTGGTAATGACTTTGGCAATTTAACATGTTCTTGCAGACACTTTTCCCATTCCCCTTGATAACTGAAGTCAGGAGCGAGGGCCTGTCTGTCAATCTCTGACGCCTGTCAGCCTGCATGATTGACGGCTTTTGGTCCCACAATAGAGACCATTTTTGCAGCCCCCGTTCTGTTATTTTCCCCTCCTTTAATACTTGTGGGGGATGGTGTTTGCTTTATAATCTGCGTTTAAAATCCAACTTGGAATGAGGCCAGCTCCAGAGAAATTATCACAATGTCTTGTTAGCTTTGCATCAGGAAGATTCCCCAGAGAGTTTCTTAAGCTATGATTCCACCTTCTGAAATTACCTCTGCTCAAAAATCTAAGCTTCAGCCTTCGCCCTGATCCCTTCAAATTCCAGGAGAAAGGCCGAGGGGTGCTCTAATAGAGGGCACGACCAGGGGGACCGCGCGCATCTGCAGCGGAGCCGGGCCGGGCCTCTCTCCCAGGGCCTCCGGCTAAGCCCCCGCATGAAGAACGCGGGGCTGCGCGGCGGCGCTCCGCGGAAGAATAAACAGTGCGCGGCTGCGCGGCAATTGCAGGCCCGCGACGCGGAGCAGACGGGAGCCGCTCCCAGCTAGGAGGGGGCCGTGCGGTTCCGCCCCGCACCAGCAGGTCACGTGACCGCCCGGACCTGGTGGATGGGCAACTCAAAGGAGCGGTATCAACCAGGGTCAAGAATTTAAGCGATGGCATGTTTCTCTGTGGTTGTAAACACAGGGGTCCACAGGGGTTCAATGGGGTTCACAGATCCATTTTAGAATCTGATAAAAAAAAAAAAATTATGTCCCCCTCCCCTCCCTAGAAAGGTGCACGTCCCTTCGTGGGCAAATCCTGCCGGCACTTCCAGGGGAAGCCGCTCCTCTCCCGGGGTCCCAGGCCCTCAGGTGAAGGCCTCCTGCTCGAGGCGGGCGGGGAGCAGGGCTCACCCCGCGTGCTGGCTCTGCGGTGCTGGGTACCATTATAGGGGCCGCAGGAGCGGAGTCCGTACAAGGCTGACTCCTGGGACCCGGAGCCCTTGGTCAGAGCTGCCTGTGACAAGGGTGTCGCCTGTGACTGCTCACCCCCGGGTTTTGCGTCTGTGGAGACGCCAGGCAGGTGGAGGAGCACTGATTAGGTTCCAGGCAACAAAGAAGGAAGACTGGAAATTTGGCCAAACTGAGGACCAAACCGGCACCAGGGAACCAGAGACGGACAGAGACGGGCGGGTCAGACGGTGGCGTTTCTGTAACAGTCGTAGAAACCCAACCGCAGGAACTGGCACTGCAGCCACCTTCGTGGTGCGGGCCTCCCCTTTGGTGACATCCCCTGGCACATCTTGGGAGGAGATGGCAAGTCGTTCTTAAAAGGACTGAGCCTCATTGAAAAAAAAAAAAAGTCCAAAACTTAGTATTTTTCCCTTCTCTGCTTCCTTCGCATCACAAAGTACTATCGGCATTATTGCTCCTATGCTTAAAACCCAAAGAAGTCTTAAGGGGAAAGGGTCCGCTTGTACTTCTCATTCCTCTCAGGATGAGGCCCAAGCTTTTATGGTGGACGCACAACTCTTTATAAGGACAATGACACCTGCCATCTAGGGAGCAGGCACGAGTGCCAGGTGTTCACACGCGTCATCTCATTTAATCACGTCACTCAGTGACGTTGATGGGCATGGTGGGCAGAATAATGGCCTCCTAAACATGTCCACATCCTAACCCCAAAACCTGTGAATATGTCACCTTACGTGACAAAAGGGACTTTGCAGTTGTGATGAAGTCAAGGATCCTGAGATGGGAGATGGTCCTGATTCCCCGGGTGGCTCCAGTGTAATCTCAATCCTGGTGAGAGGGAGGAAGGAGGGCCAGAGTCAGAGAGGAAGCGTGGGGCGGAGGCGGAGGTTGGAGCGATGCACATAAGCCAAGATGCGGGGGCAGCGGAGAGAGGGAGGGAGGCGTTCTCTTCTCTCCAGAAGGAACACAGCTCTGCCGACTCCTTGATGTGAGCTCACGAGACCCATTCTGGACTTCTGAACTGCATATTACGTTCGTGCTGTTTTAAGTCCCCATGCTTGTGGTAATTTGTCACAGGTGCAACAGGAAACTAATACAGTACAATTAGCCCTCCTTTTTTCTCCAGATGAAGACACAGGATCTCAGCAAGTTTATGTGATTTGCCTGGAGTTTCAACATATAGAAGTATGCAAGTCTGCATTCAGCAGTAAGTCTGTCTGGTTCTAAACACCCATGACCTTAACCGCCTGGCCACACTGCCGCAGTGGGTTCAAACCTCATTATCAGCCTCCTGTGCTCCCTTCCTGGCCTCTCCACCCCACACTGCAACCCCACCCAATGCCCTCACTCCATCTGTCATCGCCTCTGCCTGGAGCACCCTCCCCACCTTTACACTGCAGGCACCTGGGGGCCAGGCCCTGCAGCCACCATCCAGAAGAGCTGCTCCCGCTTCGGAAGGAGCCACGTGCTCTGTGCCAGCATGACCTGGTCAGGGGCATGTTAGCCCAAGGGGACCACCTGCCTCCAGAGCAGAATTCCCCAGACCCCGGCGCTGAGCTCCGAGCTCCATGCACTAGAATGTGCATTTTAAGAGCCACTGTGGCGGTATTTGCCTCCCTGCTAGAATGTGACTTTCACCAGGGCTGGGTCTTTCCTTTCCAGTTCTGTCCCCTGCACGGGCCCATTGTGAAGATTAATTCTCCATGACAACTCGGCGGGTCCACGGAGCCCAGGTATTTGGTCAAACGTTATTTTGGATGTTTCTGTGAAGGTGTTTTTTGGATGAGATTAATATTTAAACTGGTGGACTTTGAGTTAAGCAGATTTCCCTTCACAGTGAGAGTGGGCTCACCAAAACTGACCCCTGAGCAGGAAGGAACTCCTCCCGCAGACTGCTCCGGACTTGAGCTACGGTTCTTGCCAGGTCCCAGCCTGCCAGCCTCCCCTGCAGATTTTGAATTTACAATCCACAATCAAACGAACGAACTCCTTAACATAAATCTCTTTCTCTCTCTCTCTCTGCACACATACACCCTGTTGTTCTGTTTCTCTGGTGAATTCTGCCTAAACACACCAATTAATAAATATTTTTCAGATGGCTTCAGAGTGGGATTCATAGCTGGCCTTTGTAAATTTTCTTTTACACCCAAAATCCCTGCAAGAATTATTTCACAGAAGGTCTAGGAGCTTAGAATAGTTGAGCACTTTCCCTTGAATCAGGATTCCTGAAACAATGATAGGTTAGGAAGGACAGGAAGGCATGGATAGGAAGGCACTGCCCATCTGGGGGTTCTCATGTGAAGAGGGGTTCTTGCTGTGCCCAGCTACTAGGGACCAGGGGCAGCTGAGGGGCAGCAGAGCCTGGGGTCTGGGACACTCAGACTAATGAACCAGGCACCCTAGCCCACAAAACAACCGTGAAAATATCATTCGGAGTTTCCGACCATGGTTTTTGAATAACTGCTCAAACACTAGAGCTGTAGGCACCTGAGAGGCCACCCCAGGTCTCTGGTATACCTTGTAGCATTTCATTAATCATTTCAGTGAAACTTTTATGTGCCTTCTATGAGACAGGCACTAGGAATACAGAGGTGAATCAGGCAGAAAAAGTCTCTTTCTCCATGGATTATATTTGCTAGTGGGGGTAGGAATCAAGGAGAAAGGACAGATAGTAAACAGAAAATAAAATAAAATTTAAAAGACATAATCAAGGCTCCCATGAAGAATTAAAGTCAATCTCCTTCCCCTTGAATCTGGGAAGGTTTGTGACTCACCTGTAACCAATCGGATATGGCAGAGGAAGCTAAGTATGATTTCTAAGGCTGGTTCTAAAAGGTGATGATGCTTCTGTCTTGTGTAGTAAAATATTTGTCCCTAGTGTCATGAGAACCAGCCACCAATCCTTATCCTCAGACCGCCATGTTGTCAGGAAGCTCAAATTAGCCTTCCTCAAAAGACCACATGGAGAGGCCATCAGATTACATGCACAGAGAGAGGGATGCTGAGCCAGGCTCCAGCCCTTCACTATTCCAGCTCTGGGTACCATGACTGCAATGCATGAGAGATGCTAAGCCAGACCACCCTGCAGAGCCCTTCCCAAGTTCCCGACCCACAGAAACTATAAGAGATATTGTTGTTTTAAGCTACTAGATTTGCGGTTGATCTATTACACAGCAGTAGATAACCAGGACAGAGAGAGGGCAGGAGGTAAGGGACTACTTCATAATAGGGGGCCAGGAAAGCCTCTATTGGAAAATGACACACGAGCTGAGACCTCGACCACGAGAGGAGCAGCCACGTGGAGGGGAAGGGGAAGAGCCTTCCTGGCAGAGGGAAGTGCAGGAGTCCTGGCACAGCAACACTCTAGGACACTCACAGAGGAGCAAGAAGGCCAGTGTGTTGGGGCAATAACAAATGAGAGGGTGAGTGGATGGAGAAACATTGAGAGAGGTAGGAAGGTAGATCAGAGAGAGCTTTTTAGGCTGGGTCACCAGATGTCCCAGTTTGCCTGGGATAGTCCTGGCTCAGGCCTGTGGTTCTAGCTAATATTATGGTCACCCAGCAAAAGCCATGGCCAACAGCCTGGTATGCTTTTTCTATATTCTCCACTGTCCCCAGGCTGATCCCTGTGCCCCCCACCTCTACCTGTACACTCCACCCCGAACCTAAGAGACAGTTCCTGCCCTCTTGTGCATCCCTCTCCCAGCTTTGCTATTTCCTTCCTTGATTCTTATCCACGTTGGAAACAGCCAAGTCTGTTCCTTCCGTGATCCCAGACTGTGCCTCCAACTTAGTGGGAGATGTGGAGAAACTGGCTGGAGAGGTCATTTGGGGTCCAAGGTCCTGGGTGCAAGTTCTAGATCCACTGTGTCTGGCCTACATGACCTAAGGTGGCTTGTTTCCCTTCTTATTGAGATTCTCATCTATTACATAGAATTTTAAAATGTTTATTTCACAGGGTTATTTCAAAAAGAGCAGGTGACTATTTGCCAAGCAAGAGTTGGTTTCAAGTCTGAGGAAGCTTGACAAGGTGCTATGGTTTTAATGTCCCATCCAAAACTCAGCTGACATGTAATTGCCATGATGGTAGCAAGAGGTGGGACTATTAAAAGATGATTAGACTATGAGGGCCCCACCCTCTGAATGGCTTAAAGCTGTTACGGCAGGAGTGAGTTCCTGACCCTCTTGCACCCCATCATTCATTCTTGCCCTCCCCTGTCCTGCCACAGGAGGACACAGCAAGAAAGATCACAGCAGATGCTTGATATTGGACTTCCCAGCCTCTAAAACTGTAAGAAATAAACTTCTTTCCTTCATAAATTACCCAGTGTGGTAGCTGTTACTGTAACACAAAATGAACAAGAGGAAAGGGATTTCAAAGAAGAAATGCCTGACGTTTAGGAGGAGGGATAAAATCATTGGAGGGCTCACTCTGGGGATGTTTAAGGTGAAAACAGCTGGCTGCCTCCAGAACAAAGTGGATCTGTACTCCTGAACTAGAGGCTGGGGTCTGCATGGGTGACCTCTGTTCACTTCTGTTAGTGAACAGATCACTTCTGTTAATTAATGAGTGAATATATTCACTCAAACAGGCTTGGATTCAAGTCCCAGTTCTCTCACTTGCTGGCTAGGTCAGCTTGGGCAAAGTGCTGCCTCAGTTTCCTTACCTGTAAAATGGGATAAATAACAGCACTTATTCTTGGCGGGGGGGGGGGGGGGAATTAAACCAGAAAAGTATGAAAACACGAACCCTGTGCATCATACATATGAGTGCTAAAATAATGTTAGCCTGCTTTTATCCTGCTTACAGTGGACCAGGCACTGGATTAGACTCTGGGGAGGAATATGAATACAAAAGTGCTTCCAGGGTAATGATGGGGAGGAGGCAAGTATTTGCATAAGCTGCCATTACACACATTGAAATCAATGAACAGGTAGAGGCAGGAAGGCAAGTAGCCACTGAGCAATGGAGAGGGTCCCTCCAACCCTTGGTGGTTTCCCTGGTCCCAGCTTCAATTCCAATGAGTTCTGGCTGAGTTTGGTGTCTGTGGGACTTCCATGTTCTTACAATAGCCACTGTCCACCCCACCCCCCATTTGAGATTACTCCTTTGTGAGCAGGGATCCCCCAGGAATGCAAAAATGTTACAAAGTTGTCAGCATGTTTTGGAAGCCCCAAGGAAGATGAAGTTGATTATTTCCCATTGCAGCTGGGGGAGGTTTGGGTGCCAGGAGCTTAAAACTTAGGTGGGACTTGCACCTACATTGTGTGGGGGTGACACTTCTGTGGAGCAAAGAGTAAATGGTCAGAAGGATGGAAGCCAGAAAATGCAGGGCATATTCAAAACCCAGGGGGAGGTACAACCTGTCAGGAATGTGAGATGTTTGAAATAGAGTGGGGAGCCACAGGGTTGGAGAGGGAAGGAGGACCCAGGTCCCTTGGGCTCCAGGTAGCAGACTGAGGAGCTAGGACTTCATTTGTAGAAAGCAGGGCATCACTATCAATGCTTTTAGGCACAGGGGCAACAGAGGCAGGGAAGGTGAGCCACCATTTGAGGGTGGATGTGCTACACATCCCTAGAAGCAGAGATGACAGAGAAGGCTGCTGCAGGGGCTTGGGCAGGGATGATGGGGGTGCTAGGGCAGGGAAACTGATTGGCTTATCACCAAGGTCAGCAGGAAAGGGTGTTTGGACTCTCCAGTTTGGTCACATGTCTATATCTGGGTTGGGAAACATCCTGGCAGTCCACCAGGGTCACATGGAATGAGGGGAGAATTTCCCAAAGGAACCAGAAGGAAGACACTGGAAACATGTGCTGAGCAAAGCAGCAATAACACCACAAACCAAAAAACTATAACTTTGTCAAATATTTTGCTGGAAACAACAAAACTTAGGATAGGCTAAGAGGTCAACATAGAAGAGAAGGAAAAGGCATAAAAGTTCAAAGTCATAGGGGTGTCCATTGCAGCATTGCTCTTAGTAGTAACAGCTGGAAACCACCGGAAGATCCAGCAGCAAGGGACTGGTTACATAAATTATAGAACATTCATTCAATGGGGCTAGACACTAGACTTAAAAAGGAAATAGTAGATGCTATGGTTTGCATGTGTCCCCCAAATTTCATATGTTGGAAACTAAATCTCCAAATTTGTATGTGGATTTAAGGTGGAGCTTTGGAGAAGTGGTTAGGATTATATTAGTGTAAGGTCATCAGGGTGAGGCCCCCAAGATGAGACTGGTGGCTTTATAAGAAGAGAAAGAAAGAACAGACACACATGCTCTTGCTACTCTTGTCATGTGATGCCCCCTCTGCCATGTTATGATCCTCCATGAGGCCCTCATCAGAAGCTGATCAGAAGGTTGCCTGATCTTGGACTTCCCAGACTCCAGGAATCACGAGCCAAAACAAACCTCTTCTCTCTCTCTCTCTCTCTCCCTCTCTCTCTCTCTCTCTCTCTCTTTGAGACAGGGTGTCACTCAGTCACCCAGGCTAGAGTACAGTGGCATAATCACAGCTTATGGAAGCCTCAAACTCCCAGATTCAAGCAATCCTCCCGCCTCAGCCTTCCAAAGTACTAAGATTACAAGCATGAGCCACTGTGCCCTGTTAACACGCTTTTCTGTATAATTACCCACTCCCATGTATTCAGTCATAGCAACAGAAAATGGACTAAGACAGCAGATTTGAAAGCATAGGCATAGAAATCTATCTATGAGACAGCAGAGTGTAGGAAAAAAGTAGTTAACGGAACAATGTGTATAACATAATCCTATTTATGTTGATAAAGTGATGTAGCAAATTTTTTCTTAAAAATATCAGAAAGGCTGATTCTTACAAGAACAGCAGTCATAGAAGAACAGCACTTTTGTGGAGTGATGCTTGGGGGTGAGGGCTCCATGTCAATAGAATTCAGGAGAACACAGCCCAGAGAAAGAAGAGGTGGTGGGAGGAAGCAGGAAGAGATTTTTAGCAGCTGCTATGAATGAGACACTGGGGAGAAAGAGAGATGTCTAAAGCCGACTCAGAAAACTGTGAAAAGCCCCTGCATTACCTTTTTAAGGAAACCAACAATAAAGATTTACATTATTCTTCAGGCTTCTGCAGTCTGATTTGGGTTATTCTGGATGACTGTTGAGCAGAGACTGGCCTTAAAGGCTTCCTAGATATATTTGGGTCACATCCATATATATTTATATAAGCATTTTAAAAAAGTCTGAAAGGATATACACAAAACTGTCAACAATGGTTATCTCAGAAGGATGAAATATCAAGGGACTTTTACTTTCTCTGTAAGAAAAGTTTTTTTAACTTAATCATGCATTATTAGAATAAACAATACAGAGATAAAGAAAGGAAAAGGAAAAAAATCCACTGAACTCAAAGTGCAGAGTAAATAAATACATGTTAGCTACAAGCATACTCAGTAAACAGTAATTAAGTACTAAATTAAATAAAGCTAGAAACAAAGACTAAAATGGTGAAAACCCAAGACAATGGGAGACCTCCCTCCCTTACCCCTCCAGCAGTGCCAAGCAGAGGCCTTGCTGCTGGGGGCTGGGGCTGGGGCTCCACTTCCAGGAGGAGCCTGAGGCTGGCAAGGCTCTAGCCCACAGGCTAAGGGCTGTTCCAGAAAGGGCTTCTGGGAGATGAGGCCCAGGGACAGATTGGGGGGTGGGGGGAGGTTAGGGGATTAGAGACACATGTGTTGGACCTGTGTGCCTATGTTTTAATTGCACTCCAAGTTCTCTCTCCTCCCCTCTGCTACCCTCTCCTTTCTCTCTCTCTCTCTCTCTCTCTCTCTCTCTCTCTCTCTCTCTCTCTCTCTCTCTCTCTCTCAGTTGGGTTCAGCAAATATTATGGGAGTCAACTCTGTATAAGACCCCATTCTGCTCTCAGAATAAGTTGCAATGGTAGGGCGGGGTCTCCCATGAAAACCAGGAGAGAAAAGTGTAGGCAAACACCCCTCCCTGGAAGACCAGGGTGACACCTGAGCACAGGTGGGAAATTTGGGCCAGTGTACAGCAGACAGCACAGCTGGAACCTAAGTGCAGGGGTCTATCTGCTCCACGTTCAAGATCTGGTGACCTGGTGATGCAGGAGGGTAGGATGTGCAGGAAGGAACATAGGATCTAAGTCCCAAGGGCAAAGGGCCTGGAATGTTATACCTAATAGCTGAGACCTTATCTTCTAGGCCTTGGGGAGTGACAGTCAGGTGTGCATTTGATACAGATCCCTGGAGCTGATGTGGGGGACTGTCGAAAGGAGAGAGGAGAGGCAGGCACAGAGTGACAGGGCTGTAGGGTGGTCCAGGTGTGGTGGGATGAGGTCCCACGTGAATGCAGGAGGGATGAGAAGATGCTGAGAGAACGGTACACATCCTTGGGCAGGCAGCTGTGATCTGGGGCAGATATCGGGGAATCTCAGTGAATCGCTCAGCAGACTGCCTAGTCCTCCAAGGAAACAACCTCTTGTTTGTATCATTCATTCACCCTATTGCATAGCATTCATTCACTTGACAGACATTTTTTGTTTTTTTTTTTTTTTGAGACAGGGTCTTGTTCTGTCACCTGGGCTAGAGTGCAGTGGAATCATCTTAGCTCACAGCAACCTCAAGCTCCTGGACTCAAGGGATCTTCCTGCCTCAGCCTCCCAAGTAGCTGGGACTACAGGCGCATAGCACTGTGCCTGGCTGATATTTCTATTTTTTGTAGAGATGGGGTCTCCCTATGTTGCTCAGGCTGGTCTTGAACTCTTGACCTTAAGGGATCCTCCTTCCTCAGACTCCTAATGTGCTAGGATTACAGGCATGAGACACCGCTCCCGGCTTGATAGACATTACCGATGCTTTCTTTATGCTCAGTCCAGGCCAGCCACCAAGATACAGGCATGAATGGGACATAATTCCTGTCATCTAGCAGCTTAGAGTCCACTAGGGAAAGCAAACATGATATACTGATTATAAAAATGGCCCCAATTATTCCTCAACCTGTATGTACAGGCCTTTGCAAGGTGACTTCAGGGTTCCTCTTACGAGGTGCAATCTCTTTCCCATGCCTAAATCTGAACTGGTCTTGTGATCTGCCTTGGACAATAGAATGTGGCAGCTCCACGCCTGGGCCCAGGAGGTTTGGGGTACTGTTTCTCAGTCCCTTGGAACTTCGTTGTGCTGTGAAAGACCACATGGAACAGAGCTAAGTCAGTGCAGTTGTCCCAGCTGGGGCTGAAGTATTTATTAAAAAGCACAGCCAAGATCAGCCCAGCCCAGCCAAAACCAGCAGCACTTCCGGATGACTCAGATTCACAAGCAGCAATAAATAATTTTTAATTCACACACCATGTCTTGGGTGGTTTGTTATGCAGCAATCGCTAACTGATACAGAATGTAATAAACTGATTTTCTCAAAAAAATACTATAAAAATGTATAACCCAGATGTCACGAGGGCCTCATAAACATCCTCTGTTCTCATCCTACACCTACTGTCAAGCAGGAATCAGCACTGGATCTTCCTCTGGATCTCTTACATTTCTGTACATTTTGAAAGAAAAGGCACTGGCTGTCTTTGGCACCATCTTTTAAAGGATATTTGTGTAATGAACAGCCTTGGAAACTAGAGAGTTTCTCTCCAGAGCAATGGGAAGGTGCATTGGTTGTCCAACATAATAAAAATGTCTCTCTCCAGGGCACATTTCAAGCAGGATTGCGTACTCATTATGAAAGGTTCAGGTTCCCTAAGCTAGTGGTTCTTGTAAACCCACAACTTGAGCTGCAGATGTTAGGTGGCTCTTTTTGTGTCACCCTTTGGGAATCAGAGCTTGGGGAATCAACACAAATATCCGCACTCTGAGTCACGAAGTCCTTGTGTCTTATCCACAGTCTCATGTCTTCAGCCTGCATCCGTCACACTTCGGCCGGCGGACTTGGTACCCTGCATGTAAGGCGAATCTCAGATCCTTCCTAGTTCTTGATACTTACCCTTTCAGGAGCAATTTGATCCAATTCACAAAGCCCTAGTGAAAAACAGCTGTCACTAAATATGTCATGGAGAGACAAAAGAGAGATTTACAGAGCGTATCACACACAAATCTTAACAGAAATCCCCCATGAAATATTTATTTCCTCTGCATAGCCCCTCAAATGTCCTCCATGGCCATCAGCTGCCTCCTCTCCCCACAGGCCCTTCCCCACACGGCACCCTCCCCTCTTGAGTCTCTCTACTGTGCCGGCCAGTCCACCTGGATCTCCACCCTCCTCCCCCCGTCCTCCTACAGCTCTTGCTTTCCTCAGGAGGGGACATTTGGCATGGACTCCCCCAGCTTTTCCAGGCCAGCCCCCCACCCCCATCGCCCAGTACGACGACACACAGAGGAGCCTTCATAGATTCCACCCTTCTTAGAAGGTAGCTGGATAGCAGAAATAATTTTTTTTAAAACTTTTTCATTTCTCAGTTTTTGGTTTGTTTGTTTTGCCACAAAGATTCTAACAAAGATGCAGGCAATCTTTGAAGGCACAAAAGAGGGGGAAATATTTTTGAATGGGTATTCAGTAAGTTTTTGTAAAAGGTGCCACTGGTCCCCAAAGGGTGAATAGAGAGCTTTCCCAAAGACAGGAGAGAGCAAGAGCCTGCGAGGTGGCAATGGCATGTGACAAGAGAAAGAGGACCCCTCCGAGGCTAGAGTCCTGGGGCCAGGGGGCGCCATCCCAGAAGACCTGGGGTACACTGAAATTTGCAGAACAGAATGACCCACTGAAACCACCATAAAATGTAGCCGGTCCCTGGGTGCTGGGCACACGTGTGAGGTTCTTTAAATTCACACATGAAATATCAAAGCACAAGGGCTTGTAACCAAAGGAAACACCCACTAATCATAGTTTTCTCCAGGAACACCCTAACTGACATTTTAATTAACAAGCTGTTCTCCCCCCACTCCGTTTTTAATATAAGGACTTCTTGTTGCTTTAAATCTAAAATTAATTAAGTGAGAGTTCTCCTCTGGAGTGGAGTCTATGGCTCATGCTAAATGGACGGGAGTGATAAGGTAAGATATATGGCTAGGGTGGGGGCTGAAAAAGTCTTTCCTCTGCAGCTGAGGCAAACCAGCCACTCACCCAGTACCTGGGGAGCCTGGACTTTTTCCCAAAAAATTTGACCCTGCAGCGCAGCTAAGACCTAGCATTACAGAAGCTTAAAACGCTACCATGAGGCCCAACGTGACCTGGCCCCTGCCTCTCTCTCTGACCTCACTCCCACCTTATCCACCTGTCCTAGGTCCAGGCACACTGCCCTTCTTGCTGTTTCTGAACAAGACAAGCCCGTTCCCACTTCAAGGCATTTGCACTTGCTGTTTCTTATACTTGGGACTCTCTTCCAGGTGTGAGGTCACCTCTCTCTCCATATCTTTTCAAACCACGCTGTCTGAAATAATCAATCCTTCTCCCCCAATGGCTCCCCTGATTTATTATCTTCACAACCCTATCACCCACCTAAACCATGCATCATGTGTGGTTACTCGGCCTCTCTTGCTAGGATGGCAGCCCCAAGACTGCAGGGCCTTGTGCCTTGTTCACTCATGTGTCCTCGCACCTTGGACATAGCTGACGCTCAGAAATGATTTGTTGAGTAAATGGAGGGATGCCATTCCTTCTGCTTGGAATATTCCTCCCTCTCACTTCCTCCCACCTTTGCCTGCCTGACTCATGCTCATTCTTCCGGTTTCAGCTTAAACCAGAAGAGTTCCTGATCCTCCTATTACAGATTAGGCGGGGCCTCTCTGACACTCTCCTCTATAGCACTCATCATAGCTGAAATCAACGATTGCTAGAATGGGTTGTTTAATGTCCCTCTAGAATGTAAGTTTCATGAGGGCAAGGAGTGGATGAAACACTCCATAATTAGTACCTGCTATTTCTTTTATCATCATCATCATACAGAATTCTTCTGGCCAAGGCAAACAGAAGGAAAATCTTCCAAGACAGCCTCCAACGTAGCGGTCCTCTCTGATGAATGAAGGTGTTTGGAGGCGGCTATGTGACCCAAGTGCAGGGCCCAGGCGTCCGTTCCAACAAGCCAGTGCAGCACAGAGACCTGGTCTTGCTATTGCAGTTTGTTCCTCCAGGCAATGAGTCAGCTGTATAGTAGCGTGTCATTTTGAATATAACATATTTTATTTATCTATTCTTCTCTTGATAGACACATTAGGCTGTTTCTAATTTTTTGCTGTGACAAATAATTCAGTAATTATCCCTTCACTCTCCTGCATCATCAGATCTTTCCTCTCTACTGGATCACACCCACCAGCCAATAAACATATTGTAATTCTCTCATCTTAAAAAAACATACGAACAATACAAAAACAACCTTGTCCCCCTACACCCTGTCCCAGCCACCACCCCATTTCTCTACTCGCCCTGATAGCGAAACTCCCAAAGAGTTCCTTTTTCTCTGTGACTCCACCCCGTCTCCTCCTGGTCTCCCTCGATCCCCCTCCTGGGAGGTCCTTGATCGCCACTCCACCAAAACGCCACCTGGCCAGGCTGCTGGTGGCTTCCGTGCAGCCGCATCCCACAGTCAGCTCGTGAGCTTCCTCCTGCTGAATCCTTGTGGGCGCACGGCACGTGGGATGGTTCCTATTTCTTGGAAACTCTGCTCACACCACTCTTTCTTGGTCCTCATCCTGTGAGGGGCCACTTCTCAGCCTCCTTTGCTGATTTCTCTTTCTCTGCTTGTGCTCCAAACAACGGCAGGGCTTGGGATCCAGCCCTTAGACCTCTTCTTGCCACTGCCCACGCTCGCTCCCAGAAGGATTCATCTCCCACAGCTCTGAGCGCCATCTGCACACTGCTGACTTCCGCGTTTCCACCAGCGAACTGACCTCCGCACCCGACTCCAGCCTTGCAAGCGCAGATGGCTTCTTGATGTCTTTGCTTAAATGTCTGATCAGCTTATTAAATTCAGCATGCACACACATGCAAACCCGCACACACGTGAGCACACGCCCACTTGCACACACATGCATGCTTGCACACATGTGCACATGTGTGAACACACGTGCACACACACACCAAATCCTGTTACTTGCAGAGTCTTCCCTCACCTTCATAAATGGCAGTTCCAGTCTTCCAGGTGCTCAAGCCAAGACCACAGAGCCAACCTGGACTCATCTTTCTCTCACTCTCTCTATTCCATCCTTCAGCAAATCCTGACAGCTGCACCTTCCAGCCCTGCCCAGCACTGAGTCTGGATATATCCCCACCCCACTGCCTTGGCCAAGCCCCCATCGTCCCCCCGTAAAGCATTGTGAGAGCCCCCTTTCTCTCACCCAGCCTTGCCCTACCCCCAGTCTGTTTCCAGCCCAGCCCCAGCCACCGGAGCAATCTTTGTGAGACACTGTGAGACCATGCTGTCACTCTGTTCAAAACTCCCCAGTGGCTTCCCATCTCTCCTACAGTGGCTGACAGGGCTCTGCACGAGCTGGGTCCCGGCCGTCCCTCGCTGGGTCATCTCTTGCACCCTGTCCTGCTACCGCAGCCCTCCCTGCTCTGGCCACAGTGACCCACCTGCTGTTCCTCAGTCTCCCCAAGCCCCCTCCACCTGAGGGCCCTGGGAGGAGCTCTGGGTCCCTCTGTCCAAAATGCCCCCCTCCCCTCCCACAGACATCTCCTCACGCTTCGCCTGCCCCACGACTCCCGGCCGAGAGGTCCTCCCTCACTGCCTGGCTCAGTGACTGCGGCTGCCGTGACAGAAGTGCCATCGGCCGGGGGCTTAAACAACAAGGGTTTATTTCTGGTGGTTCTGGAGGCTGAAAGGCCAGGATCAGGGTGCCAGTGTGGTCGGTTCTTGTTCGGGGTCCTCTTCCTAGTTTCCTCACATGGCAGAGAGAGGGCTTGTGTCCCTTCATCCCCTCATGAGGACACTAATCCCACTGTGGGGGGCCCACCCCCATGACCTCATCCAAACCTAATCACCCCCAAAGGCCCCACCTCCAAATGCCATCACATTGGGGATTAAGGCTTCCACATGAATTCGGGGGACACATTCAGTCCACAGCACTTCCCTGTGGAGCACAGCCACCCCCCAAGGGCTCCCTTTCCACCTGAGCTTGCCTCACTTTCTCCGCAGCACTGACCACCGCCTGCCACACTCTTTGCTAAACTCCGATCTACGATCGAGAGCTGTGCGAAGGAAGGGGGTAGTGTGCATTTCATATGCAGAACACACAGAAGGTGCATAATAAAGACTCTTACCGTTGTCTCAGTTTCCACTTGAGTTGGTCTCTGGGCCCCTGTGCCCATCTGACAACTGGGAAGATCTGCTCAGATGCTCTCTGAGGTCCGTTGCAGCTCCAGTGTTCCCTCATGCAACTTATTCACCAATTCACTTATTTATTGACTCACTACGGGCCCAGCATTCTTCAAGGCTCGAAGGGTGTGTCCTTGAACAGGAGAGGCAAAGTCTTGCTCTCATGAAGCTTGTAGTCTAGGAAGGCCACCTAGAAAATCAGGAAGGACATGAACAAGGAGACGGCGTAAACTCAGACCATGCTCAGTGGCACGAGGAAGAGTGAGGGGGAGGGAGGGGATGTTGCAAAGGCCTTTCTGAGGAGGTGCTGGCTGAGCCCGCACCTGAGTGGTGAGCTGGAGCCAGCCGTGGAAAGATCGAGGAAAACACTCCGAGCATGGGGAAGCAAGCACAGAGGCCCCAAGATCAGCTTAGCAATTCCAGGAAAAGGAAGAAGGCTGGGGAGCCCGGAAGGTGGAAGCCGGACGTGCGAATACCTGGAAAAGCACTTTCCTTCTGGAGGAACGGCGTGGGCACAGGCCATTGGAGCGTAAGCCAGGAAGGCTGCCCGAAGGGACAGAGAGAAGGGCGCTGACGCTGGGGCAGGGGGAAGAGGAGAGGGGCATGTGCAGGGGTGGGAGGCAGGGCCAGAGCCGAGAGCCTCGTACAGCTCACAAGGGTTCCAGACTTTGTCCTAAAAACAACTGGAGGACGATGACATCTTCTATGCAGGAAAGCCACGTGCTCACACTTGCTTCCTTAAGAGAAGCTACATGAAGCATGAGCTGGAGGGAACAAAAGCAGCTTTAAGGTGACAGGTAAGGAGGCTGAGTGACACTTGTCATTCTATGACTGCTCAACCTCTGAAAGCCCTTCTTAGCTTTAGGGACCCACCATTCTGGGAGTCCTGAGGGTAGGCAGGGCCTGTCTGCATGCCACAAGCTGGGTGACAGGGATTTGCTGTCCTTGACCCTGCAGCTAGTCAGCTAGCGGCACCTGCCTGGGGCTCAGGTCTGGAGCTAGTGACACTGCGCTGTTCTGTTCTAGTGCAGGCAATGGGGGTGATGCCAGGAGGACACAGGGGTTTGGGAAAAGCAGAGGCCCCATCCAAAGGGGCAACCACTGCCCAGCTCCAGCGACCAGGCCAGGCAGATGACTGAACTCAGTGTGGCCAGATCTTCTGATTCCCCAAAAGAGACCAATTTTTTATGTAAAAAATCTCCTAGTTTGTATGCTGATTATAAATTCAAATTTTAAATACCCTACAAGTTGGGGCTGGGAGGTCAGGCAGAACCTGGCAAGGGGACCAGTTTATAACCTCTCTCCTCTCTCTTTTATCCTTTGGTGATAAGGAAGTCCTTCTCTGCATCTAACAAGGTCAGAAGGGGAGATATTAGCAGAGGGCTGGGAGGCAGTCGGTTGGAGATAGAAATTTCTTGGCTAAAAGGAAGAAGCTGAGCTTCCCCTGCGCCCTAAAGCACAGAAGTCCAAGTGCAGAGGCGGAGCTGAGTCCAGAGGATGGGAAGTTGTGGCATCTCAGGATTCAAGTAGCTGCAGCCGGGGTGGAGAAGGCCCAGGGTGGAGAAGCAGAGCAGAGACCCAGGGAGACTGCCCCACCTGCAGATGATGCCGCCCATCCAAAGCATCAAGGTTTCTCTGGAGAGAAACCGGCCACATTGGGCAGGGGGAAGGGGGTAGGGCAAGGCCTAAGAGACCTGGACTCTGCCCCCAATGCACCAAATGACACTGAATCTGTCGCCAGCTCTCCTGGGCCTCAGTTTCCCCTCTGCACCATGAAGGGGTAGAGCTAGATGAGATCTACATACAGCATGTCCGACTCTGCAGTCCTTCGTTGCTGGGAACCCCCTGACCCCGACAGCTGGAGGGTGAGCATGCTTTCTGGAGATGTTCCACAGGGCAGCTGGAGAAGCCAGCAGAGACCTCCCCCCCAACCATGCACTGAGCAATCATTTCTGGAATAACTTCAGATTCAAGCAGCTTTTGTAAACTGCCCCGTTTAAATTAAAACAAATCAATATGCTTTCTAAAATTTAGTCTCAGCTAAACAGCTGTGACAGTTCATAGCAACCTGAACTTGAAATGAACCCACCCTACGTATAAATAAAGCCTTTGATGTCTTCATTAGTTTCTCACATGCCATTTTTTCACAGTCTATCAGGCTAAGTGCTTTGCAACTTATATATATTTTTGCAGGAGGAGTATTTAACCTTCTGATTAGTCACCGCAAGCAGCACAATGACAGAAACCCTGATTTTGCACACAATGAATTTATTGATAGATTTAGCCCATTAGCTGTATTTACCTGTCAGTTCTATGGACACTAATGAGTTGTTTTTCAAGGACTAATGAGAACTGTAATGGCTAATGGATGTTTACAGCTTCACCGCGCCGCACCATGTGATGCCGTGAGCGCCCGCTCCCGTCCCTCCGAGTCTTTAATTGGCACCATCAGAGGACTCTTTAATTACATTTGAGCAGACAATAAAGATCCTGGCCAAATCAATGGGAGGAAGGCAGCGAGCTGGATGCTGCAGGAGGCTGGTCACTCCGACGGGCACCAGCCGATGCTTCAGCCAGCCAGCACTGTGACTTTGCCCTGACACCCTTTGGCAGGAGGAAGGGCTGAAGGATGTCCTGGCATGACATGTCTTTACAGATCTGCCCCTCAGGCCGCCCCCTGGGCTTGTGAAGCAGGACTGGAGGTCATTGTCCTGCCAGGAGAGTACAGTCCACAAAAGGGTGACTCTCCAGGCGTTGGCTAACAGAGCACCTTTGGGCCCTTGGATTTAGTTAAACTTTTCAATCATTAAGCACATGTCTTCCTATGTGTAGTATCCAATGATAGCGTCCTGGCCAAGGTCAGTATTAACCAGACAATCTTAACACTAGCAAGGGAGAATTGGCTTATGAAAAATTTACAAAGAAAAACCTGGCCGGGCGCGGTGGCTCACGCCTGTAATCCTAGCACTCTGGGAGGCCGAGGCGGGCGGATTGCTCAAGGTCAGGAGTTCAAAACCAGCCTGAGCGAGACCCCGTCTCTACCATAAAAATAGAAAGAAATTAATTGGCCAACTAATATATATAATATAAAAAAAAATCAGCCGGGCATGGTGGCTCGTGCCTGTAGTCCCAGCTACTCGGGAGGCTGAGGCAGGAGGATCGCTTGAGCCCAGGAGTTTGAGGTTGCTGTGAGCTAGGCTGACGCCACGGCACTCACTCTAGCCTAGGCAAGAAAGCGAGACTCTGTCTCAAAAAAAAAAAAGAAAAACCTGACATTTGCAATACTCATGCAGGTGTTTAGCCATCTCTTCGGCATTCGTCAAGTACCCACTAAAGATAAAATGCACCAAAAAGGTAGAAATACAGGAACTTCTTACCAAGTAAGGAAATAAAGGGAAGGAGTGCCTAAACTTACAGAATGTTCTTAAAGAAGTGTAAGTATATCCCTTTCAATTGCATACAAACCCATTGCAAAGACCCTATTTCCATACCAAATTCCCGCACTTGCTGGACCTACAGCTATATGTTTCAGAATAAATATGCCAGAGGGCTATGGAGAGAACACCTCATTATTTTTAGTGGATGAAGCTGCTGTTGACCAGTTCTTCACCAACAGGGCAGAGATCAGCTTGGCCGATCAATTGAATCTTCTCTTGGGTGAGGCTGGGGGAGTGGGGAGGAGCCCGAGGATTATTTCCTAACAGGAGCAGGTTACGGGGATGTTACTGAACTGGGGTGTTAAGCCTGGAGGAAAGTGAAGTGGTGTGATGGTGGGGATAGAGGAGTATGCTACAGAGAGAGGACATTTGCTTGTTGACCCGATAGGATCACACAAAGGCCACCGGGTGTAAGGCACAGGGGCACAGCTACTCGAAGACCCACCTGCCTGTGAGTGCATCTACCACTGGATGTGCTCACCCACCAGCCTTGACCTTGCCCGGTGCCCTAGCCAGTCCCGGGAGGGAGGCTTCACTTTTCTCAGTTCTTCCTATGGGCCACGAACACATTCAATCTGGTGATGAGGATGCTGCTAGAGAAATTAGAAGAGCAGTTTCCATAGAGAAGTGGGGGCGGAAGCCAGATTGCACAAGGATTAAGGAAGGAGTGGGTGGTGAGGAAGTGGCAGCAGTGACAAGTTGAATGATGGAGAGAGATAGAGCAGTCACTCAAGGGGGTCAGGAGGACCTGAGCACGTTTATAAGATTCTAGGAAGATGTCAACTGAAAGGGGAAGATTGGAAATGCAGGGAAGGGGAGGTGACTGATGGAGAAGGGTCTCGGAGGTATCAGGAGTGGGGTGAGAACAGAGTAAGGGAAGGAGGAGGAGGGACTGGCCTCAGAACAGGAGAGAGACTCTACCTCCAGCAGTGAAGGGAGCAGTGAAGACGCCTGGCATTTCTGATGTGCAAAGAAAGAAACGAAGAGCTTCAGTCTCTCCTTATTTTATTCTCTGAGAAGACCAGAAGACCTCACTTGTCTCAGCCCAGTGTCTGGAGGAGAGTGGAGAAGGTTTGGAACAGCCACATTAAGGCTCTCAACCAGGGCCACTCAGAACAAAAGGACGGAGAGGGCCCCAGCATGGGCCTCCCAAAAACCATCCTCAGAGGACCAATCAGCAAGGCTGCCTTACTCTGCCTCGCTCTGCCCAGGAAGAAAAAGAAGCCACAGAACGGTTTCTCAGAGCTCAGGCTCAACATAAGGGATGCTTAGTGGCCATGAGCCCCTGGCCTTGAGGTCAAGGCTGGGAGTCTAGAGGAGGAGGAGATATGAAGAGAACCAGGAGGAGTGGAGAGTAAGAGCCTGCTGAGAAGAAGGCGATGTTCCAGAGGAATTAAACACAAGGACATAGGAAAGGCGAGGGAACTGGGTGTCGGTGGGATTTCAGGACCAACCTCGGGCCAGCTCAGCCCTAACAGAGCCCTTCTCCGAGCTGGTTTCTCTCACTCCTGGAGCCCATCCTGATCAGCCAAGGAGGCCACACACATCATTTTCCTTCCCAGTAACAGACAGGGGTCACAGTTAGTTGTGCCATCTCACTAGGCCCAACATCAGGTGTCCTTGGGCTGACTTCCTGGCTCCTTCGTGTCCCCAGGTCCCAGCCTTCCTCCCAGGTAGGACAGGGAGTCTCCCCTGGTTTCCACGGCCGACACCCTGAGTCCTTGCTAGAACAGAAGCATCCCCAAATCCCAGTCTGTAGGAACAGACTCACCCTGACCCTTTCTTTGCCTGGATCTGGTCGGCCCCTTCCTCAGAGAGACGGGGTCGTGTACTGGGACAGGAACCAGAAACACCCAACACCACCAACCCGGCCTCAGCAAATCTCCCAGCTCCCCAGAGAGGAACTTGCAGACAGGGGTGTCCTCAGCCACATCAAGCCAGAGTTCACCCCGAAAAGGCCGTGCAGGGGTGCTGTAGCCATAAAGGACCGTGCTGGGGAGGAAGCCTGCGCTGGGGCTGCGCTCGCCGAGGAAAGGGGCGGGTGCTGGCAGGGCTGGGCTGGTTGGCCCACGTCCAGGACTGCGTTCACGCAACAAACGTGCACTGGGCAAGTGCGTCCTGGGAGCCAAGTCTGCGCTTGGCAGCAGGGTTACCGAGACAAACGAGACACCACTCTGAAGAAAAGATGCAAACAATATGACACTGGTGCTCAGGGTGAAATGGACCAACCCAGCCCTGTGAGGCCAGGGAGGCCTTTCCGAGGAGGGAAAAGTCTCAGCTGTCTAAATGGAAGAAGAATTTCCAGAAGAAAAGACGAGAAGGTATTCACTCATCCATCCAACCGATACTTATTCACCGGCTCCCTCTGCAAGGCACTGTTCTAGGGGCAGGAGATACGACAGTGAACAAGAGAGCCCCAGATTCCCGCCCAGCTGAGCTTTGGTTGTAGGGTGAGGGTAGCCGTGCTGCATTCAGGGGACTACAAGCTTTTCAGCACAATCAGAACCAAAGGCCTGAGGGAGTTAGCAACAAGAGACGAGTGAGCAGGTATGTCGGGGTGAAACTCTATGGACCTCGCATTTCAGGATAAGGCGTTTGGAGCTTATCCAAAAGCAGTAGAAGGGTCACTGCAGAATTTTGCACAGCTAACACCTGCATTTCAGGTAGGCAGTGGTAGGATAGATTGAAGGCAGAGGAACACTTGATGTTGAGACCAGTTAAAAGATAACTGGAAAACTCCAGATGAGAAGCCAGGGGGCGGCAGTAGGAATGGCAAGAAGTAGATACATTTGAGGGATTTTCAAGAGTCCATAGAACTGGAAGAGCCATTGGGCAAGGAAAGAAGAACCCAGGGAGTATCCAGTTCTAGTATGGAGCCTAGAGGGACGTCACTCTGAGCAGGACACAGCAGGAAGTGGAGACTCAGGGGAAATGGTAACTTTTCAGACTCTGAGTCTGGACTGCTGAGTGCCAGCAGGGGACCACGCTGGAATGGTGGTGCTGGCAGTTCGGCAGGTCTGAGGTTCAGGAGAGAAACCTGGATGGAGTTTCTGAGGCCACAGGAGGGGCAGGCTGTGAGTGCACAGGGAGGTTGTTTCTGGTGTGAGTGGGCTGAGCACAGAGCTTGAGAATCGCCAGCCATGAAGGGACAGCTGAGGCAGAGGAGGCAGAAAAGGACCAGTGGGAAAGACAGGAGGAGACCCCAGGGGCTGCACGTCAGGCAGGAGGGGTTTCAAGAAAAGGGAGATGGTCAAGTGTCCAACAGACTCAGAGGGGTCCTGGAAGGGCTGAAAATAGATTGAGAAGAAGCAACAGGGAGGCCGTACTGAGACTGGTTTCCATGGGAGTGAAAGCTGGGGTGCGGTGGGGAGGGAAACGAGCAGGAGGTGAGCAAGTGGAGACGGTGCCCACCCTTCCAAGAATCCGGCTTTGAAAAAGAGAGAAAAGAAGGCAATGAGAAGTAATCATTGGGTTGAGGGAGGGAGATTTTATTTTTAGATGAGAAATGTTCTGTTTGTTCATAATCCAAGAACTAGCCAGGAGCGAGGGAGAGGAGCGAGGCTGGAGCTCCGAGCCGGAGTGGAGGCTGCTGTCGGAGCAGGACCGATGGGCGCCTGGGCGCAGGACGCAGAGCACGTGCCCAGGCCCGGCTCTGCCTTCCAGATGGGAGGAGAGCAGACAGATGTGAGATCAGGTGTGTATCGGTTTATGGGTGGGAAGGGAAAGGACGTGGGAAAGGATGTCTTCTGGCACATCATGGCAAACTTTGGATATGGCAGAATCCCTGGAGTGGCCGCATCGGATGCACTGGGCGTCGTGGCTGTAGCAATGACAGCCATGGTGGAGACTCTGGATGGAGTCAGACCACAGCAGTGCACCCAACAGCCTCCATGCAGCAGAAGGGAAGGCTGAGTGCCGAGAGGGAGGATGGCAGGGCAGGAGAGGGGATTAAGGTGGGCAGGTGCCCAGCGTGCTGTGATTCCCAGACTTCAGCTTCTATGGCTTCTCCCACCTTCTCTCCCCTCTGGCTTTGGAGGCTCCTGAAGCCCACTGGAGTGCTGCAGAACTCCACCAGCCAGCAGAAAGCTCCACGTTGACCCAGCCATGAGGAAGAACATGGACCAAGGGGTTGGCACAGAAGCCAAAGATGTCCTCCCTAGAAGGAAGCAGCCTGTCCACATCAGTGTTTCCAGGCTGCCGTTGGCATAGATGACAATAGAGAATTTTCACTGGCGTTGAGGAGAGGAGATGAGGGAAAAGGAGAGGAAGGAAGGAGGGAAGGAAGGAAGGAAGGAAAGAAGGAAGGAAGGAAGGAAGGAAGGAAGGAAGGAAGGAAGGAAGGAAGGAAGGAAGGAAGGAAGGAAGGAAAGAAGGAAGGAAGGGTGAGTTTATTTCATGCTTGTTGCATGCAATACCATGCCTGGTGCTTTCGAACATTCATTTATTCAGTTTTCAGATAACTATGCAAGGTGGTATTATCCCTGCTGTGGAGGTGAGAAACCCACGACTCTAGGTGTTGCTCCAGGGTATTCAGAAAGGTCGCAGCATTGAGCCGGGCTTTAAATGCAGGTCTTTCTTCCCTGCAAGGCGGACATTCTCCACACAGCCTGTGCTGCTTCCTCGAGATTCTGCCTCTGCCGCCACCCCCAGACCTGCAACCTTCTGCCCGACAGCTGCAGCAACGACACAGCCCCTGTGTCACGGTCACTCAGGGGAAGACCTCCTGCCCACCATAGCCTGGAAGGGAGCAGGATGGCAGTCACACTCTGCCAAAGGCAAGAACTAAAATTAATTTTTAAAAAACCCAGCACTAGACTTGGAGCCATAAAATATAGGTGAGTTTAGTTCATGGCGCTAAGACCCACCAGCTGTGTGACCTTGGAGTTGTCACTTCACTCTCTCAGCTTCAGTTTCCTCCTCTTAAAACAAGAATCCCTACCTCATAGGGATGTTGGAAGGTCGAATGCTTGCAATTAGGGGTATGCCAATAAATATTGAACGACCAGCTCTCAAAAAAAAAAGCCTATTTTTGTAGTGTTTGCTGATTTCCATGGTGTAAATGCTCCCGCCTTGGCCTCTGTCACATGACTAAGGTGACATCCTGCACACAGAGTTGGGAAGAGCCCTGCATTACTGCACCATCATATAGCATTTCCTCCCTACATGTGCGGTAGACACAACAGCCTCTGGAGTACTGTCTCTAGAGCAGAGATAACAATAAAATAATTAGAAAATGATGTGGTTTTTACTGTTTTAGACATAAGTGATAGAAGTTTGTATCATTTAATCTTTAATAACGGCTGTGTTTAACGACTGGTTCACAAAGTCCCTGAAATGTACCAGGCAGCTCTCATGTGTCAGCTCCAACACGCCCTGATGACTGTGGCTATACTGGGGCTGAGTTAGGCATGGAGCTGGGATTTAGACCCAGGTCTGGCTGACTCCAGAGTCCACACTCCCGTCAGCCTCCTACCTGCACTGTGAGGTGGAGATCTGGCTGCCCAGAAGTGCTGATCGGCCCTGGGCACTGCTGGAAAGGACGGAAGCAGATGCTGATCGGTGGGCACCGCAATGAAGAAAGTTGGCACGGCCTGCCGCCCACCGCTCCAGAGGTTTGGGCTCAGCCTAGGTAGTAGCCACCTGCCCTGCCTCTGACAACCAAGTCCAGCAGTGCTTCGTAAGAATGTTGCAAAGCCTGTTTGGGGGACTAAACGCTTTGTTGGTTTTCCCAAGAGTTGGATCACTGGTCAAGTTCCTTCATCCATGCGCACCCCAACCTCTCAGAGCCTCAAGTGTTTATTTCATGCTTATTGCATACAGCACCACACCAGGTGCTTCGGGAACATTCATTTATTTAGTTCTCAGATAACTATGCAAGGTGATATTATCCCTGCTGTGGAGGTGAGAAACCCAAGCCTCAATTTCCTCTTTATCAAAATGAGAAGTTTGATCAGCTAACTTTGAAAGTCCCTCCAGAGCTGAAGTCCCTGCACTTGACTCACTACAGAGGCAACGCTGGCGGCTCTGACAGCCTCAGAGCAGGGAGGTGATGGGGCCATGTCAGGAGCCAAAAGATCTACTGGAAGGGCTAGGACAGGAGGCAGAGACCAGATAAGAAGCAATTGTGCTGGTTTTGTTGAGAAGTCCCAAAGAGGCAGCCTAATAGGTAACAAGAGACCACCTTTTTGCACAGTGAAATGACACCTGCCTGCGAAGAAGCCAACTCCAGCATTGGCCCAGCTCCTCACTGCGTGCCTGATAACCGGTCACTTCCTGCTGTAATATGCAACCTCGTCTCTCTTCATCTGTGAAGTGAGAAGGTTGAACTATGCAGCATCCACCTTCCTCCCAATCTCACTGCCATTTCCTCTGCAACCACGGTATAAAGACCCAACTGAGTGTGAGGAGACAGAGAAGAGGGGAAGGACATGGGACATGTCGCAGTCACTTCCAGACAGGCTACAGAGAGGAGGAGGAGGGCCCAGGGGCTCAGAGCTCTCAGCCTCGAGAGTGGAAAGATGGCGAGAGGGCTTAACATACGCGTGCTTATGCACATACCTGTGCATGTGTGTGCGTGCGTGTATGATGGGGGGGGAGTTTGGCTTGGGAAGCCTGTATGCATGGTGTCGCACTGCCTCCAACACAGCTTCCCAACCCCAGGGTGGTCCTGGGGCTTGGGCACAGGGTGGGTGCCACCTGGCGATGCTAGCAGGATGCTGGGCTGAGCCTCCGGGTGTTGCCATGGGAGCCCAGGAGAAGTGCAGGCTGGGAAGCGACTGTCGGGTGCAGCTCCATCTCCAAGATGCCTGTATCACGCCTTTGGCAGAACATCAGGTGGGAGTCTCAGTGCACAATGAGCTATTGTTCTTTGAGGCTTTACACTAAATCTGTTTCCAAGGTTTTATAAATCATTTTGCTGCAGATCTTAAAAAAATAATAATATACAAGCCTCGGTGGAGGAAGCCTTCAGCTTGTTTTCTCCAAGAGAGGGACGTGAACTTGGAGAGAACTCCTTCCCGCCTCTTGCCTGTGCAGAGACTTGGTCTTCCCCACAACTGTCAGAAAAGCCTCTTTGAAGGCTGTGTTGCCACCACCTGTGGCACAGGCCACCTCAGCATTGAGCCTCCGCCTGGGAGGAAAGTGTGGGTTCTGAGGAGTGAACAGAGCAGCACCTAGACTTGGGGACTGCCCAGGAAAATTAATGACAAGCAGCTAAGCTAAGGCCAAGCAGTTGCTGTGTGACCCAGGCAGTCCCCAGACAGGCCGGTGCCCTCAGGAAGTTCAGCGCAGCAGGAACAGCCCTATGGGAGAGCCTTTACGCCTCCCAGGAAGATGAACATTTGCCTTAAAGGCATCAAGTTCACCCTGTGTTTGCCAAGAACTCATTTCCAAGAATGCGCATGCAACTCATGGCTATGAGCTTCCTGCTTCATCCCTCAGTCATCTGCCTTCTTGCCCACCGGCCCTTCTGTCTGTCTGCTGGCCTACTGGCTGAAGTTTCCCTTTGAAAGCCAGACTGCAGGAGATCATGGAAGAAAAGCCTTGGATTCCAGTTACCAAAGGGCCGATGCTGTGCCACTTAAGGCAGAAGCTAGAGCCTTGGGTCCCTCTTGGGACACCTGCTAGCCTGCCTTGCAGCAGGTCTCAGCAGCTTGCTGAACTGACTAGCATGCCAAGACACAGAACTCACACCAGGCAGCGGTTCATGGGAGATACTCGTTCATAGCATGGTCTCTCTTGGTTTTGTCTTTCCAAACAGACAACAAAAGGCTTATCCAGAGCTCATCAGTATATGGACTCAGCTTCCAACCTCGCCAGTGACAGCTGCACTCCTTCACCTGGTCTCATCCTCGACCCTGACACGTCCCAGCTTTTGTTTCCCCCTCACCTTCTGGAGCTGAGCCCTGCCTCAGTCTCTCCCCTCTCCCTGGATCCCTGCCGCTGCAACACCCTCTTACCCTAGCCAACGCTCTCCTCGCCTCCCAGCCTGAGTCCCCACCTCCTCCTCCTGCCTGGCTCCTACTTGCAGATGGTTCTAGCGCCAGTTATTATTTAAACGAGCTGCTTCTGGCTCACATGTTAATTAAAACCCGCTGTCCAAAATCTCCTGGTACAATTTGCAGTGTAATCTGTAGCCTCTAGTGCATCATTGTATCTCTATTAAAAGGGATTCTCTGTAATGATGCGGGGATTTAATTAGTTTCTTTGCCAATGTTGTAAAACACAGTGATAAACGAGCCAACAGGTCCGCGGATCATTATTCTCCTCAAGATGAGCTTATTAGCTGATTATGAATCATTAACAAAGTCTACACGGGATTTTCTTATCTAATTCAACACAATTTTTAACATTCAATGCTCCACATCCATTCCTTTCAACCAGCAACATTGTGCGGTGACTGCAATCTGTACGTACGGCCTCCTACTCCGGGCTTGGGTTTCTCCCCTCTTCGTATTTAATTTTAGATACGTTGAGGGGAAACAAGACCTGTGATTGGAAACCATATTGTGGGGAATTCACGTTCTCATTTATTGGAGCGAGGCAGCCACCATGAACTGGGCCTGGGAGTGTGTGTCTGCAAACTTGTGTTTGTGTGTGCACACTCGTGTATGCGTGTCTAGCTGTAGTGCAGCGACAGCCTGGGGACGTGCAAGTTCTTATGTGCATACATGTGTGTGCTGTGTGTACACACGTGTGTGTGTCCATAGCCTGTGGATGCTGCTTTCTCGTTTGTATGCATCTTGTGTATCTATGTGCATGTGTGTACACATGAGTGCATGCACATAGGGGGAGCTTAAAGGAAGAGGAAATTCTGAATGGGCTTTCAGACTGATGTTATTCAACTACTCCATGAGGTGTTAGTATCCCCCCAAAGTTTCAGATGGTCCCCTCCTACCTTCCCAGCTCAGAGTCACTCTCCTTTCAGCCAGCACACATACTGGGTCTCTGATAGGGGTCAGGCACAGAGCTTGGCAGCACTCGCCCTTATACCAGCTCTGGGAGGTAGAGGGTACACTTCCTGTTTTACAGATAAGGAAACTCGGGTCAGGAAGGTTAAATGGCTTATCCAAGGTCGTACATAGCAGCTGGTGGAGTCAGGATCAAACGTAGTTCTGCCTTATTACAGAGCCCTTTCTGCGATGCCATGCTGCTTCCTGGGCGTTGGCTTCCTCTCGTCTGAGAAACCTGTGGTTCCTCTGGGACTGACATAGACCCTGCCCCCCGCAGCACCACCTGCAAGCATGTACCACCTGGGGCCTGGCCTTCCACAGGCTGGATGTGGGAAGAACTACTACTGCATCCTGGGGAGTGCCTCTGTGGATTTTGTCCCCCCATTTTACATTCATGTGACTCATTCCTTTTCATTTCAGTGAGCAAATTGCACCAGAACTATTACTGCTAGCAAGTGTGACAGACAGTTAGGTATAAATGAGAACTGACTATTATCACCTCAAAACTGCGATGACCTGGAGACGATATGTAGAGGAGAATATTCCTGTAAGCACAGCTATCAGAGTTCAGGGGACTTGGAGGCCTACCATGCTTAGATCTCAAATAACCCAGACAGGGGGACAAAGAAAGCTGACTGAGCATGATGGGGAGTTGGGGAGTGTTACGGGCTAAATTGTGTCCCCCCAAAATTCACATGTTGAAGTCCTAACCTCCAGTACCTCAAAATGTGACTGTTTTTGGAGATAGGGCACTTAAAGAGGAAATTAAGTTAAAATGAGTTTATTAGGATGGGCCCTAATCCACTATGACTGGTGTCTTTATAAGAAGAGAAAACTAGGACACAGACACACACACAGAGAAGGTGATTATGAAAAGACACAGGGAGAAGGTGGCCATCTACAAGCCCAGAAGACCAGCCTCAGAAGAAATCAACCCTGCCGACAGCTTGATCTTGGACTTCCAGCCTCCAGAACTGTGAGAATGTAAATTGGTGTTTAATCCACCTAATCAGGATAATTCTTCATCCAGTTGTTAATGCAGTGTCCAAATGAAGACAATGAACGTGTGCATACTTCAGGTCAGTGTCCATACCCAAGCAGGTCCAGTGTGACCAGCAATGGACACATGGATGATAAGAAATGCTCTAGGTGAGGTATAGTGATTACACGTGATTCATCCGATCAAAGAAACAACCCAGCAAGTGGGGGGCTGAAAAAATCTTAGGAGAGATCACAAGCCCAACCAAGCCAATGGGATGCAAGGGCAGCTCTAGTCCCAGCAGGAATATAAAGTTCTGGACACAGAAGTAGAATCTTGGTCACACCAATAGAAGCAGTATGTTGGCAGGTAGGAAAAGTCTGCACAGAGCTCTCCACAGCCCAGAGGATCAAAGAATGAGCTCTACAGAGGAATGCTGAATGCCTGAGCATCAGTTAGCTACAGTTTCTGCATCAGTTAGTTCTTGCTGCATAACAAAGCATCCCAAAACTTTGAGGCTTAAAAAGCCAACCATTTATTATTGCCAATAAGTCTACAGGTCAGCTAGGTTTTCTGTTGATTTGAGTCCACTTTCTGACAATCTTGGCCAGGCTTGACTAATCTTGGCTGGGTTTGCTCATGTGTCTACCATGAATTGGAAGTGGCCTGGGGACCAGATGGTTTAGAATGGCCTCATCTGGAACAACACAGCTCTCTTCCATGTGTCTTTCACATCCTTCCATCCAGATAGCCTGATCATGTCAGCAGAAGGGGTCCAAGAGAGAGCTAGTCTGGACAGGTTGTCATGGGGAAGGCAGGGGTGCAAGAGAGGATGTGGAAACCTACAAGCACTGTCCCAGCCTCTGCCTGTATCACATTTGCAAACATCACATTGTGTGATGTTTGCATAGGAAGTCATGTGGTCAAGCCCAGAGGAAGAACAGGAGGCCATTAATTCAGGCTATTGGTGTAAACAGTCTACCACAGTGAATGAGTCAACAAAGGTTTGAAGTGGTAGTCAATGGGAATAAAACTAAATTCAGACTCACTTTTGGGGTAAGGTCATGAATTCCTCCTGTCTCTGATCTAGAGCTAAGTCTGACCTTCTGTAGCTCTACATAAAGGGGCTGAAAATTATCTCTGCTGACTGGTCCCTGAGGGTGCACCTGACCCCCATTTTATACAATTGGAATGCCACTAAAATGTTGCATGGGAATCTGAAAATAGGAGGTCTTCAGGGTGTTGCCACTCCTCTTCTCTGTACATTCTGCCTGGATAGTCATATCCCTTCTCACCATCTCAAACACTTTTCACCTGTCCTAACACAGCTGAAGAACCCATCAGGACCAGTGGCTCTATGGGACAATACCTTTAAGTTAGGAATTGGGGGAAAGAGAGAGAAAAATCCCTCTTGAGTGGCACTGAAATATATATCAGATCTCGAAAGGTGTGTGGTAATTCTAAAAGATTTCCTAAAGGTGTTCTGATAGATAACCCATCATGAGCAATGTTAACAATTATAGATCTATATAAATAGATGGTTTCCAAAACTAAATCTCCAGTCAAGATTATTCTCCTGAGCTCCAAACCCATAACTACAGCTGTCTGTGCATATATCCACTTGGCTGTCCCATAAGTCATCAACCTAAAAACAAACTAACCCTCATCCTCACCAAATCTGATCCTCCTCGTATGTTCCTCTTCCCCACCATGTACCCAGTCACCCCCATATCTGAAATCTGCCAGTCACCCTCATCTCCTCCTTCTCCCTCATTAATCCAGCCCCTCCCATATCTCCATAGTTAGCAAGTTGTTGTCATTTCAACCATCTACGGAAGTCTGAAGGGCTATTCAAAAAATAAAATCTATTCATGTCACTCCATTGCTCATACCTCTTCAAGTGGCTCCACAGTGCCCAAACATCTTCACATTACTTCCAGCACCTTACAGGAGCTTGCCCCTGTGTAGCTTTCCAGCCTCAACTCTCCCCTCTCTCTCGTGTGAATGCTGTGTTCGCCGTTTCTTTCAATTCTCTAAGTAACATCTTGACCTCACTCTCATGCATTCACATATGCTGTTTCTTCTGCTAGCAATATTCCCTCACACCACCTCTATTGCCTGATTAGTCCTTGTGCTTTAAATCTCAGCCCAGATGTCTCATTCTCAGAGAAGACATTCTCAGCCCCATAGTTTGGTTCATGTCCTTTCCCATGGAAGCCCCTTGATAACACTTGTCACATTGTATTTTATGCCTCTTTGCTTATCTGTGTCCTCCCACTAGTCTGTAAGCTCCTTGAAAGCAGAAACCATGCCTTGATACCTAGTATAGCTCCTGTACTTAGAAGGGTATTATCACAAAGTGAACATATAATAAAGTATTGTTTAAGACATGAATGAAACCCAGATGAATCACATAGAGTTAATCTACATATGCCAGGGGAGTTTCCAAGCTACTTATATGAAATCTCTTTGTAAGATGCCAATAGACTCTTTTCAGATAGACATCATATAAGCTAGGGTTTTATATCTGTGGTTTTATTTAAACAAGTCACTCTCCATAAACAGAGAGGCAATTAACTGGGAGGCTCATTCCCTGCCCTCTGCTTATACAAGAATCCCACTCCATGCCCAACAGCTAAACAGGTTCCCAATGAGCACTTCTGGAATTATTAATTAAAATTTGAATATGCATCTGCTTTTCAAATTTCCCATTACTATATTGTAAGAGATCATTACATAGTGAATAATAGTATTCATTGTGACCTACTTACATTCACAGTGACCTTTAATTGTGATGTTTAACCTAAAGAAAAAGAGAAGCTGTTATCTCTTGATTCAAATATCCAACTTTTGGAAGCCAATTTGAATGGATGTCTTCAGAGAACAGACCAGGACTGCAGGAAGATTTGGGGTCAATAGAACAACTTTCTCATTAACAAAAGCAGCGTAATGGGATAAAACCTAAAATGAACATAAAGAGAGAATCAGTGACAGATGATGAAAAAGAATTTCCCAAGAACAAAGAACAAATAGATTTGAAAGTGTGAAAAAGCAGTTTAGCAACATAGATTAAGAAGCTAATATTAGTCTAATGGAGCTTCAGAAAAATGGAATGGAAATAATAATAGAAATGCAATATTTAAACTATCAGAACTGAGAATTTTTTGGAATTAAAGAAGATATAATTCATTATTTCAAAAATAGATTAAATGAAGATAATTTTATACCTGGAAAGATATCATAGAAAGCCTGTAAAGTATCAAAGAAAAAAATAAAATCTTAAAAGCTACCAGAAGAAAAGACAGATAATTTACAAAACTCTGATACTAAATTGATAGGAAAATTCTCAGCAGCGACAATAGATGGCAAGAAGAAAGTAAAGAGGAAGCTTCAAAGTACTAAATGAAAATAGCTGACAATCTTAAATTTTATACCCTGATAAACTAGCATTCCAAATGAGCAGGGAGGAGAGATTTTTTTCAGAATACAAAGACTATGAGCTTCCCAACTCATTAAAAGAACTATCAGAGACTTACAGTTCTATCTCTGACATGTAAAGGCAGAACTCCCATCCTCATGATAACAAAAATGATGAACAAATTGAAAAACAATAACTTTTCTTGGAACTATTAGAGAATTGAGGTCACAGGACAAATCAACATTCCAAAATCTGGAGAGACAGTTGAATACAAAGATTCACAGCTAAGATCAGCTCACCCAGAGCAAAGGGTGTTGGATCCATAAGGGGGGAGGAACCCCTAAACAGAAACTTTGATAAATTGCTAGAGGTGGAGTATAGACTAGTGTGAGAATACAAGACTCCTCAGAGCTGCAGTCTTGAGGGTCTTGGCCTTTCATCAGTTTAACCTCCAGGAGCCCTATCAAGTTATCACAGAGAAGAGTAAAAAATAAAAAAAAAATTTTAAATCCTATGTTTCTGGCAAGGGTAGAGGAAAATTAACTACTTTGAAGTATACCCAGAGCATCCTCCCTAACAAAGGCCCAGTCATCAATGGAAAAGACTTTGCCAGAGATTTATCTGATGTAGGAGAAGTAATTATCTAACTCCAGCTGCCTTTAGACTTCCCATCTCATTTAAAGGGGGGAAAAAACAACTGAGAAACACTGTGAATGTCACAGTTCAGTGACACATGCCCATTAAAAAAACTGAAACTTAATCATAGGATTACAGAACCCTATAATCCTCACCCTACACCTGACTACCACATCAACAGGGGTCCACTATGATAACAGTGGGTTACAGCTAAAACAGCTGCAAAATTCAGACTCTATTTAAGAAGGAGTTTTTAGAGAAGTCTAAAGGCAACAGGTAAGGCAAAAAAAAAAAAAAAAAAACAAGGACACTAGGGGAAATTGAAGCCTTTGACACATACAGCTACAGTAAACTTTAAACACAGCCAAACTTCTAGCCAGATTAACATAAAACCTCACACGAAAGGCCTATTTACCTTAGTTTTTATTACCTGATACATCACATCTCACTTTCAACAAAAAATTACAAGGCATAATAGAAATTAAGAAAATAATATTATCAGAAGAGACAGCAATCATCAGAATTCAGATATGGCAGAAATTCTGGAATTATCAGACTGAGAATGGAAAAAGTAAACAACATGAAAGAACAGATGGGTAGCATAAGCAGAGAGATGAAAACTCTAAGAAAGTGTCAAAAGAAAATGCTAGAAATGAAAAACATTGTAACAGAAATGAAGAATGTCTTTCATGGGCTTATCCTCAAACTAGATATGACCAAGAAAAGAACCACTGAGATCGAAAATATGTTGATGGACACTTCCCAAACTGAAATGCAAAGAGAAAAAAAAAGGAATGAAAAAGAGACGAGAATATCCAAGGACTGTGTGACATACATGTAATTGGAATACCAGAAGGATAAAAAAAGAGGAAACAGAACAGAAGAAATATTTGAAGTAGTAATGGCTAGAAATTTTCCAAAAGTAATGACAGCAAAACATAGTTCCAGGAACCTCAGAGAACAACAAGCAGGATGAATACTAAGAAAACAAAAATCTATACCTAGACATATCCTATTCAAACTGCAGAAAACCAAAGACAAAGGCAAAATCTTGAAAGCAGGAGAAGCAAAGAAATACTTTACCTATAGAGGAAGAAAGATAGGAATTACATTGGACTTCTCATCATAAACCATGCAAGCTAGAAGAAAATGGAGGAAAATATTTAAACTGTTGAAGGAAAAAGATCACCAATTTAGAATTCTATATTCAATGACATTATCCTTCCAAAGTGAAGAAGAAATACTTTCTCAAACAAACAAAATCTGAGAGAATTCATCTCACCAGTACACTTGCTTTGCAGGAAATACTTAAGGAAGCTTTTTAGGAAGAGAAAAAATAATGTAGGTCAGAAAATTAAATTTTAATAGAGAAAGAAAGAGCATCAGAGAAGAAATAAATGAAGGTAAAATAAGCTATTTTATTTTTCTAATTTTTAATTGACCTAATAAATAACTGTTTATTCAAAGTAATAACAGCAACTACATATTAGGTAATTATACCCTATAAATAAGTGAAATCAATGACAGCCATGTAACAGGGGACAAGAGGGAGGAGTTGAGAATACTCTGTTACAAGGTACCGTTACTACTTTTGAAGTAGTATAGTGCTATTTGAGAGTGGACATTGACCAGTTGTAAATGTATATTGCAAACTCTAGGAAACCACTTAAATTTTTAAAAAATAGCATATTTAATATGCTAATAGAGGAAAGAAAATGAAATTATATAAAATGCTCAATTAAAACTGGAGAAGAAATAAAAGCCCTTAATATGTATGAACTTAACAACAGTGCATCAAAATACATGAGACAAAAACCAATAGAACTGCCAGGAGAAATAGACAAATCCGTTATTATAGTTGAGGCTTCAATATCCCTCTTCCACTAATTGATAGATCAAGCAGGCAGAAAATCAGTAAGGACACAATTGAACTCAACATAACATCAATCAGCTAGAGATAATTGACATCTATCAACTATTTCATTCAACAGCAGCAGAATACAAGCTCACACAGAACATTCACCGAGATAGAACACATTCTGAGTCATGAAACACACCTTTAACAAATTTAAAAGGATAGAAATCATATAACAGAACAGAAATAATATAATGTCTATAATAGAAATCATATATTGTGGTTCTCAGACCACAATATAATGAAACTAGAAATCAGTATCAGTAAGATAGCTGGAAAGTCCTCAAATACTTGGAGATTAAACAACACACTTCTAAATAATACATGGGTCAAAGAAGAAATCTTTTTAAAGAATTAAAAGCTATTTTGAACCAAATGAAAACAAAAACACAACTTAAAATTTGTAGGATGCAGTGAAGGCAGTGCTTAGAGGAAAATGTGTAGTGGATACACATATTAGAAAAGAAGAAAGATCTAAAATTCAATCATCTAAACTTATACCTTAGGAAATAAGAGGAAAAAGACGAGGCTTAAGCCTAAAATAAGCATAAGAAAATAAGTAAAAATTAGAGCAGAAATCAGTGAGATTGAAAGCAAAAAAACAGAAAAATCAATAAAACCAAATGCTGCTTCTTTGAAAAGACCAATAAAATGAATAAAGCTCTAGCCAGGCTAATTAAGAAAAAAACAGAGAGGATATAAATTACAAATATTAGAAATAAAAGAGCAGTCATTGCTATCGATCCCATGGACATCAAAAGGACAATAAAGGAATATTATGAACAACTATATGACCAAAAATCTTATAACTTAGATGAAGTGGAAAAATCCTCTTAATAATATGAGCTACCAAAGTTCACAAAAGGAGAAACTGCTAAGCTGAATAAGCTTATATCAATTAAATAACTTAAATAAGTAATTAATATCCTTCCAAAAATGAAGGTACCAGTTTCAGTTGGTTTTACTGCTGAATTCTACCAAACATTTAAGAAAGAAATAATAGCATTCTTCACACGGTCTTTTCCAGAAAATAGCAGCTGAGTTAACACCTCTTAACTCATTCTATGAGGCCAGCATTACCCCAATACCAAAATTGGATAAAGACATTACAAGAAAGAAAAACTATAGACCAATATCTCTCATGAACATAGATGCAAAAATATTAAGAAATTAAATCCAACAATGTGTAAAAAGAATTATATACCACAACCAAGTAGGATCTACTTCAGGTATACAAGGTGGTTCAACATTCAAAAATCAATTAATGTTATCCATCCCACCAACAGAATAAAGAAGAAAAATCATATGATCATTGATATCAATGGATACAGATAAAACTTTTGACAAAAGCTGACATTCATTAATGATTTTTTAAAAATTGAGCTAATTGGAAATAGAGAAGAACTTCCTCAATGTGATTTAAAAAAAAAAAAAAACTACATAAAATCTATAGTTAACATCATACTGAATGGTGCAAAAATAGATGTTTTCCCCTAAGACTGGGAAAAAAGCAAGGATGTCCCCTCTTATCACACTTATTCAAAGTTGAATATAATTCTTAGCTTATGCAACAAGACAAGAAAAGGAAATAAAATGTATATAAATTAGGAAAAAAGAACTAAAACTATCTTTGCAGATGACATGATTGTCTACATGGAAAATCCCAAAGAATCAACAACAAAAAACCTAGAATTAGTAAATAGTTATAGCAAGGTTACAGGATATAAGACTAATATAGAAATGACATTTTATATATATATATATATATACACAACATATATGTATAGATATAAAACATATATATGAATATATGTTAATAGTGAATAATTGAAATTTGAAATTTAAAATATAGTATAATGTATAATAGTGTGCAAAATTAAATACATAGATATAAACCTAACAAAATATGTACAAAACCTATATAAGGAAAACTATAAAATTCTAATGAAGGAAATCAAATAATATCTAAATAAATGAAGAGATATTACATGTTCATGGATAACAAGACTCAAAATTGCTAAGATGTCAATTCTTCCCAACTTGATCTATAGATTCAACACAATATCAATCACGACCCCAGAAAGCTATTCTGTGGATATCAACAAACTGATCCTAAAGTTTATATGGAAAGACAAAAGACCCAGAGTAGCCAACACATGAAGAAGAACAAAGTTTGGGGACTGACACAACTCAATTTCAAGACTTACCATAAATTTATATTAATTAAGATTATATGATATTGACAAAAGAATTGATAGATCACTGGGAAAGAATAGAGAGCCCAGAAATGAACCCACACAAATGTAGTTAACTGATCTTTGATAAAGGAAGCAAAAGTAATTCAATGGAGAAAGGACAGACTTTTCAATAAATGGTGCTGGAACAACACACAAACTGTATTTTTCTGTTTTGTCACTTGATACGATCAATCAATACAAAAGACTTTTGTGACCAAATGTGTGGGGGTTTTCACCATATACCAAGCAAGCAACCAATTCTGCAGCAGACACCAGCGGGGTTCCTCCAATTCAATTCTGGCGCTGTCTACTTGGAGATAGCATCTGATCCCACAGGCTGAGGCTCAGTCCCATAAGACTGCTCCCATTTCAGATGCCTATTGCAAGTCCAGGCCTCCAGAATCTCTGTTTGACCAACTTCAAGCTGGGGTTCCTATGACCCCCTCTTTACATTTGATTAATTTGCTAGAGTGACTCAAAGAATGCAGGGAAACACTTAATGTTTACCAGTTTATTATAAGATGCAGAGGGCAAGGTATGGGGAAAGGGGCATAGAGTTTCCATAATTTCCCTGGGTGTGCCACCCTCCAGGAACCTCTAGATATTCAGCTATTTGGAAGCTTTCCAAATCCAGTCCTTTTGGGTTTTTATGGAAGCTTCATAATTGATTGAAGCATTGGCCATTGATGATCAACTTAACCTTCAGCCCTTCTCCCCTCCCTGGAGGTGGTGGGGGAGGCTGAGAGTCCCAACCCTTTAATTATGCTTTGGTCTTTCTGGTGACCAGCTGCCATCCTAACGCTACTCAGGGGCTGCCAACCATTAGTTAATCATTAGTATGCAAAAGGATATCATTTTGGAGATTCTAAGGATTTTAGGAGTTGTATGTCAGAAAAAGGGGTCAAAGATCAAACATATATTTTACAATATCAATCACACCATGAAACAAAAAAATTGATATATTAAACTTTATTTAAATTAAAAGTTTCTGTTCTGTGAAAGATACTGTTCAGAAAATTCAAAGACAAGTCATAGACCAGAAGAAAATATTTACAAAACACAGACTGTATATCCAAAATATGCCAAAAAATAAAAAACACAAACTCTGAAAACTTAGCAGTAAAAAACCAGACAACCTAGTTTTAAAAAAATGGCAAAACTCTGAACAGACACCTCACCAAAGAAGATATACAAATAAAAAATAAATGTATGAAAATGTGTTCAACATCATTTGTCATCAAAGAATTGCAAATTAAAACAATAACGGTATGCCACTATACACTTACTGTAATGGCTAAAATTAGATTTAAAAAAACTGACAATACCAAATGTTGGTGAGGATGTGGAGCAACAGAAACTATCACTCACTGATGGTGAGAATGTAAAATGGTACAGCCACTTTAGAAGACAGTTGGGCAATGTCTTATAAAGCTAAACATAGCCTTACCACACAATCCAGTGATCACACTCCCACATATTTATTCACTTGATTTAAAAATGTGTGATCCCACAAAAACCTTCATGAGAATCTTTATAGAAATTTTACTCATAGTCTCCAAAAACAACCAAAATCAAGCCACTAAAAGATTTGCATTAAACTTAAGTGCACATTACTAAATGAAAGATGACACTATGAAAGGACTATATAGCGTATGATTCCAATTATTAATATATGACATTCTGGAAAAGGCAAAACTCTAGAGATAGTAAACTGATCAGTGTTTGCCAGGGGCTTGGGGAGAGTGGGGACCACAAAATAGGAAAAGCATGGGGACTACGTCAGGGCAGCAACACCATGCTGTATGCTACTGTCATGGCGGGTACATTACAATACACCTTTGTCAAACTTACAGAACTTTACAGCACAAAGAGTGAAACTTAATGTATGCAAGTTTTAAAAACTCAGTTAGGAGCTGGACATCCCAGGAAGGAATGCAGACTGTTGCAAGAGAATCTAATGTACATTAGATTCCATTACTAATTACATTACTAATGTACAAAACAACCTCCCTGAAGGGGCCAGAGGAATAAGGTGTTGAGCTAAGTAATTTTAGAAATTTACAGTTGAGTCCATAAGACTAAAGACAAAAGGAACTGCATTTAAGCACTGTACTTGATACAGTTATTATTTCCCAGGGATATGGGTTAACAATTCCGATACCACCATACATACACATTGGAATTGGTCAACTAAGTAAGCGAATGGTGGACATTGGGAGCCAAGTTTCTCACTGCTGGAGTGAGAGTTTACAGCTAAAAGGATTTGGCCAGAATAAGCCAAGGATTAGAGTTGGAGATATCAGTATGAACATTTGGTTAGCTTAATATAGATACCAATGGTTAATCACAATAATATTTATAGACATTTTGTGAAGGTTAATTTTATGTGTCTCAACTTGACTGGATCATGGGGTGCCCAGACATTTGGCTAAACCCTATTTCTGAGTGTGCCTGTGAGGGTATTTCTAGATGAGATTAACATTTGCATTGGTAGACTGAGTGTAGCAGATTGTTCTCCCCAATGTGTGTGGGCCTCATCCAATCTGTTGAAGGCCTAAATAGAATAAAAGGCTGAATAAGAAAGAATTCTTTCTCTCTGCTTGACTGTCTTCAAACTGGGACAATGGTCTTCTCCTTCCTTCAGACTCGGACTCAAAGTTGGACTGGCACTTACACCATCGGCTCTCCTGTGTTTCCAGCTTGCTAACTGCAGATCTTGTCTTCTCAGCTTCTGTACTTATGTGAGCCAATTCCTTATAATAAATATACATATTTATTGTTGGCCCTGTTTCTCTGAAGAACCCAAACTAATACTTATGCATATATACATGGGTTACGATAAGCACACATATTTTTGCTCTATCAGCCAAGAGGGGCTTAATGAAATGACACTGTAGTAGCACCAAGCACACCTAATGCCCAAATCTTGGTTTCTAATACCATCCTTCAACAAAAGGAAGCAGAAATCCTTGGAGAAATGGCTGATTCGAGGACTGGGACAGGAAATATACAAAATAAACCTAGAGCTTCTTTCATACTTTACGGCAACCCGTTGATGGAGGTGTATTGAAGAAGGACCCAGAGCCAACAGAAAAAGCTCCCAATGGCCAAAGCTGAAACAACTGGAACCACGAAAATATAAGGTAGTATTAGATTATAATCCAAAGTATGAAATAAATATTTCTGAGTCCATCCTTATATGAATAAGTGATTGAATAATTAATAAATGATTGATCAGAGACCAATCTTTCCTGCAGAAGAACTTCCAATAATTTATGTCTCGACTCCACCCTCAAGGAGAGTGAGCAGAGCTTCCCACTCCTTAAGCGTGGGCCGCACTTAGCAACTTCCTTCCAAACAGTACACCGTGGAAGGGGTGGGGGAGAATAACTTTACAGTGGGAAACCTGACAAACACTACCTCAGCCAGGTGATCAAGGCCAACATCAACAGTCATAAATCATGTTAATTGTATGTTATGTTCCCTTGACATGAAGCAATGAAACTGGCACTTTACCCCTGTGGTCTTTCTCCCAGTAACCCGTAACAGACCAGTTCCCATAGTGGGCATCCTACGATGTACTTGACAACACTCCTCAAAAACTGTCAAGGTCATCAAAAACAAGGAAAGTCTTGAGAAAATGCCACAGCCAAGAGGAGCCTAAGGGGACGTGATAACTAAATGTAGTGTGGTTTCCTGGATGGGCTCTGGCCATTAGGTAAAAACTAAGGACATTTGGATAAAATGTGACTTTAGTTAATAGTAGTGTATCAATACTGGCTCCTGAATTATAACAAATGTATCATACTAATATGAGATGTTAATGATAGGGGAACTGTTCAGGATATATGGGAAATCTCCACACTATCTTCTCAACTTTTTCTGTAAATCTAAAAACATAACATCTATTTAAAAAACAGGAACAAAAAAGAACTTAAAGGATATACTTCAGCAAGAAGAAATGTGAATTTAGAGGGAAACTCATAAGCTAGAAAATAAGATGTGTCGGTAAATTAACTATGAACTGAATTTAATTAACTATGAACTGAAAAAGAGACAATTATTTTGTTAATAGCAGGTAAAAGTATGATTAGAAACAATGAAAACTAGTGTTCAGTTAGTGATTAAAGAGGCTTAAAATCTGTGTCATGTTTGGGAAGAGGATAGAAATACTGGAAGACTTAGATCTGTCAGAAAAACATGTCCTTAAGAATATGTAAGTAATTAAATATGTAAAAATTCAAGGATAACCACTATAAAACTAAAAATACAGTCTATTTTCCAAACTGTCACTTAGGTTGAGGGGAAAAGGTATTGGGGAAAAGAATGGATGTAGAAAATGTTCGCAGTTCAACTGAATGCAAAAAAAGGAGAGAAAAAAAGGGAAGAACAGAAAACATAAACACAAAATAAGGTGGTTAAAAATAAGTACAAACATATAGTTACAATAAACATACGAGATGCATCTTGCGCACAGCATCCAATTCTCTGTGTCTCACCTGTCTCCTGAGCACGCAGCCTCTTGCCTTTCTACAGATACTGCCAAGTGACAATCAACTCTGCTGGGTCTGTGGCTGGGGGCCCCTGACCCTTGTCCCTGCCGTCTCTCACTCCAGTGGCACTTTGTGGTACAGTGCATGAACCAGACGACTCAACCCAAAGTTCAACAGAGTTAAAACCCCAAGGGGCAAATTTTGACTAATCAGAGACAGGAGATAGGAAGGAGCCAGCAGATTAATGCCTTCTCCCTTCTTCCCTTCAATGGACTTCTTCGAGACACGAGTATGTCTGCACTCCCTGCGTGGAGACGTGCCAAGAGTCTAAGCTGAGCGCGTCTCTCAGGCGCTGGCGTTGTCCCGTGGCTTGTTGTGAAGTCTCACAGTTGCTTCTCCTTTGCCTCAGTTATCTGTTCGCTCATCTCACTGCCCTGGCATTGTTTCAGGCTGTTGTTAAGACAAATGTAAATACATAAATAAATAATAAATAAATAAATGAGTCCACCTCCTAAAATAGATTATAAGATTAGATTTAGATGCAGTAAAATACAAGAGACACACCTGACACAAAATTAATTTGAAATGTTGAAATGAAGACATGGAAAAGATACACCATGTAATTACTAACAACCAAAAACTGGTATAGTAATATTAATATAAAACAAACTAAAATGTAAGGTATAATACATCATATTATATATGATATTATATAATGACATATTATATACATATATAATTAATATATACTATAACTTATATGTAATGTGTTATAGGTAATATATATTATATGTACATATATAAAGAAAACAATCCACCAAGGAAATATAAAAATAATGAATTTATATGTGCCTGACAAAACTACCTCAAAATATACAATACAGAAACAGAATTAGAAGGAAAGAAATGACCGGTATAAAAACATAGTGGGAGAGTTTAGCAAACTTCTATTATAAACTATATATCAAGTAGACACAATATTATTAAGTTATAGAAGGTTTGAACAATTTAATCAATACATGTTTTCTAATGTATATGGAGCTTTCTCTTCAATAGAGAAAATGCATTCTTTTATAGTTCATATGAATTATTTACAAAAGTGACCACATATAATACTAGGACACAGAGGAAATCTCAAAAAATGACAAAGCAGCAATATCATTTAGATGCAATATAGATCATTTTCTCTTATATCAATAAATCTAAATTAGACAGAAACCATAAAAATTAATTGAAAACAAACATTTTCAAAATTTAAAAATGCACTTCTAAATAACTCATTGTGCAAAGAGGACATCACAATAAAAATTACAAATATTTAGCATGTACTATAATTGAAGTTTGTATATTAAAACTATGCAACTACTTGTAAGAGAATTTGTAACTACAAATGCTTTAATTAAAATAAAGTTAAAAAACAAATGAGTTATATTTAATTCAAGAACCAATAAAAAGATTGTAAACAACACAAGATAGAAGACAGGAAATGTTAAAAATTAAGAGTAAAAATTAATGAAATGAAAAAACAAGAAAACAATAGAAAAGCCCCACTAGACACAAGAATGTCTTCAGGGTAGAGAAGAATTTCTTAAACAAAACACTGTAAGAAAAGAAAAATATTGATAAGTTTGACTTTTAATTTAAAACTGTTCAACAATAGCTACTATAAGCAAAGTGAAAGGCAAGCCAGGACAATCACTTAGGAAGATAATTTGGCATTCTCTAAGAACGCTGAAGATATGCATACCTTCTGATTGAGAAACTCCTCTCCTAGCTATAGTCCCTGGAGAAACTCATGCACGTTTGTGCCTGGAGACATGTACAAGAATGTTTATAGTGACATTGTTTGAAATATTCAAAAACTAGAGGGAGGGAAAAAAAAAACCAACAGTAGGACGGATAAACAAATTGTGGAATGTTCATTTGATAAAATGCCATCAGCAATGAAAATGATGAACTCTTTAATCCACATATCACAAGGATTAATCTCACACACGTATGTTGAGTCAAAGATGCAAGACATACAAGAAAAAGTACAAAATGACATACAAAGCTCAAATGCAGGCAAAACTAAACCTATAGTGTTTCAGGATGCCTACACAGGTGGCAAACTATATAGAAAAGCAGAAGGGGATCAATAAAAATCAGGATAGTGGTTCCATCCAGGAGAGGGAAGTAAACATGACCAGGAGGGGCTTCTGGAACTGGCAACTTGCTGCATCTTAAGTTGTTTGGTCACTGCCAGGAGCATTCACTTTGTAATTGTACCGAACATTTACGTCTTAAGCACTTTTCTGAATGTATGTTTCATGCATGTCACAATTTTAAAAGCTTAGAAGAAAAAGATTAGTCACAGACTAGGAGAGTATCTTTGTAATGGATATGACCAACAAATAATTAATATTCAGAATACATATTTTAGCATATCCATCACCTCAAATATTTATCACTTCTTTGTGGGGAGAATATTTAAAATCCTCTGTCTTACCTATTTTGAAATATACATACATTATTATTAACCGTAGTCACCTCACTGCAATAGATCACCAGAACTTACTCCTTCTAACTGAAACTTTGTATCCATTGACTAATGTCTCCCCTTTCTCCATCCACCCCCTCTGCCCCCAGCTTCTAGTAATCATCATTCTACTCTCTACTTCTGTGAGTTTGACTGTTTTAGATTCTGCATATAAGTGAGATCATACAGTATTTGTGTCTCTGTGCCTGGCTTATTTCACATAAAGTAATGTCCTCAAGGTTCACCCGTGTTGTTGCAAATGACAGAATTCCTTGTTTCTTGAAGGCTGAATGGTATACTACATTTTTAAAATTCATTTATCTGTTAATGGACACTTAGGTTGTTTCTATATCTTGGCTATTGTGAATAATGCTGCAATAATTATGGGAGTGCAAACATCTCTTCGATACACTAATTTCAATTTCTTTGGGTATATACCCAGTAGTGGGATTGCTAGATCATATAATAATCCTATTTTTAGTTTTTTGAGGAATCTCCGTACTCTTTTCCAAAATGACTGAACTAATTTACAATACCACCAACAGTGTATGAGGGTTCGCTTTTCTCCACATGCTCACCAACACTATCTTTCGTCTATTTCATTATAGTCAATCTAATAGGTGTAAGGTGGTGTTTCATTGTAGTTATAATTTCCATTTCTCTTATGATTAGAGATGTTGAGCATTTTTTTCATGTTCTAATTTCCATTTCTCTTATGATTAGAGATGTTGAGCATTTTTTTCATGTATCTGTTGGTCATTTGTATTCTTTTGAGAAATGTCTATTCACATCCTTTGCCCACTTTTTAATGGGGTTATTTGTTTTCTTGTTATTAAGTAGTTTGAATTTCTCGTACATTTTGGACATTAGCCCTTTGTCTTATGTATGATTTGCAAGTATTTTGTCCCATCTGTGGGCTGTCTCTTCACTCTATTAATTGTTTCCTTTGCTTTGCAGATGCCTTTCATTTTGATACAATCCCATTTGTCTATTTCTGCTATCATTGCCTGTGTTTTAGGGGTCATATCCAAAAAATTACTGCCCAGACCAATGTCAAGGAGATTTTCCCCTATGTTTTCTTCTAGTAGTTTTATAGTTTCAGATCTTATGTTTAAGTCTTTAATCTAGTTTCAGTTAAGACTATATATATATATATATATATATATATGTAAATATATATGTAAAGTCTTCAATAAGAAAAAGGGGCAAAAGATATGAAAAGAGCACACATATGGTAAACACACACATACATATACATGCACATATGTATGAATGACTCAGTCTCACTAGTAAATTAGTGAAATTAAGGTTAAAATAATGATGAAATATCATTTTATAGCTGTCAGACTAGCAAACACTAAAAGGCTGAGAACACCAAGTATCAATGAGAATATGGTAAAGCAGATCTCTAATTATGCTTCTAGGAGTATGCTTTCCGGAGCAATTTAGCCATATTTAACAACTTTGAAGAAAAGCATATTCGATGGCCCAACAGGCCAGTTTTGCATTGTGCAGAAAGAATATTTAACAAGAATATTTATCTGTGCCATTGTTTGTAATAACTAAAAATTAGAAACAACTTTAGTGTTTAGTTTCCTAAACAAAAAAAGAAATTGCAATATAGTAACATACAATGCCATATCGCAGTTAAAATGAACTAGAACTATAAGTATCAAAATGGAAAAGCAAATTATAGAATATGCATAGTAAGACACCATTTATATAAACTTTGAAAACATGCAGGGCAGCACCACATATTCTTTATGATACATACATATGTAGCAATGGTATGAAAATATGCCTAAGAATGATAAACACTGACTTTAGGATGGTATTTGCCTCAGGAGAGGGAGGAAAAAGAATGGGATTGACTACAAGCATACAGGGCTTCAATTATATCTGAGATGTTTTATTTTTAAAAGAACTGAAGCAAAAAGAAAATAAAATCTATCATTTTAATTCGCCAGATTAACAAATTGAGGTAGAAAAATCATGCAATCATCTCAATAGATTTAGAAAATGCATTTGGTGAAATTCAGTAACATTAATTCATGATTTCTAAGAAATCTCTTAAAACCTTAACCTGATAAGATGGAATCTACCAAAGACCGATAGCAAATATCACACACAGTGGTGCAATGTTGGAAGTATTTCTTTTAAAATCAGGAACAAACTAGGATGTCTGCATGTGCTAAGAAGTGCTATATGACTAGTGTGCACAGGATGGAGGGGAGGGAGGAGGAACAGGGAACAAAATATAAATTTAAACTCCACTGAGATAACTGTTCAAGCTTCTCAAGATTAGCAAAAATTAAAATGACGGATAACACCATATATTTTGGAGGACGGGAAGAATCAGGAACTCTCTCACTGTTGATGTGGCTCTAAACAGGCATGCCACTTTGAAGAGTAAATTGTTAATATCTGATAAGGTTGAAGATGTCCCCACAATAGGATCCAGCAATTCCCCTTTTAGATATTATAAAAGAGAAAAATTAGGAAGCAACCTACATGTCCATGAATAGAGAACAAGTAAATCAAGTGCAATTCATTCATACAATGAACAGCTTTTGAAATAAATGAACTAAATTTCCGTGCATCAACATAGCTAAATCTCAAAACATAACATTCAATGAGAGACATCAGTTCAAAAAGGACATAGTCAGTACAATAAAATTGATGTCAGTTTTAAGAACACAAAAAGCAACACTACATATTGTTGTGGTTATACATATATGCATTAAATTTATAAAAACTGGTATGGAGTGATTTTAAAAAGTTTAAGCTAATGGTGACCTTTGAAGAGGAAAGAAAACATGTGGGCTTCTAGCAGTATCCGTGAGGTTTTTTTCCTTAGAAAAAGAAGAGAAGGCTACAACAAACACAGGCAAATATTAACCTCCTCAATCTGGATGGTGTGGTATGAATTTCTATTACATTATTTTTACTTTAAGTTTTGCACGTGTGAAATACAGGAGTGTCTCTTTATCTGCTGGGGGTACGTTCCAAGCCCCCCAGTATTTGCCTGAAACTGCAGATAGCATTATACCAAACCCTATATGGACCATGCATGAATTTCTTTTTCCTTCTTTACAAGTTCATGAATAGAAGATTTTTTTCTTACAGTAGATCCTAGCAACCTCAGCACACTCTTTTTTTTCTTTACTTATTAAGTCGAGAACTTTTACCTTTTCACTTAAAGGAAGCACTTTACAGTTTCTCTTTGGCATAACCGAATTGCCCGCCTCACTACTCTTGCGCTTTGGGGCTATTAAGTGAAATAAGGGTCACCTGAATGCAAGCACCGTGATACCACCACACTCAATCAGATAACCGAGACGGCTACTAAGTGACCAGCAGGCGGACAGCATACGCTGCGTGGCTACTCTGTGCACAGGGATGATGCAGGTCCGGCAGGACCAAGCAGGATAGCTACTCAGCATGGCATGCAATCTAAAACTAATGACATGCTTATTTCTAAATTTTCCATTTTAATATCTTTGGATTCTATTTGACTTGGGTAACTGAAACCACAGAAAGCAAAACTGCTGATAAGGGAGAAGTACTGTATTTTAGTGTTTAAATGATTAAATTTTTAAAGAGGAAGATGAAAATTCACGGCACAGTGGAATCTCAGAATTGGAAGAAAACTCAGAAGCCAACTAATTTTGGTGCAGCATTTTCCAAGCATCCTCCAGCCTTGGCTTTCATGCCTCTGGTGATGGGGAGCTCACTACCTGCTAGGTAGCTTCAGTTCTGGTCAGGTTTGCCTGTTAAAACACTCATCCCCTGATATTGAGCCAAAATCTGTCTCCTTTAACTTCCCCTGACCCAGCACCGAGGTTTCAGCTTTGCCTCACCTACCTGACTGGGAGTCGAGAACGTTGGACTCCAGCCCTCGCTCCCTCACGACCTCTCGGGTAGGACTTTTCCAGTCTCTTGCTATCATTTCTCCATCTATCAATTACATCATTTGAATGGTCTCTCAGGACTCTAAAATCCAAGAATTCTGTAAGAGTAACGTTTTTCCAAAACTTAGGCTCTGCAGAACCTTTTGTAGAAATGTAACTATTTTATTTAATAAAATCCACCTCTTTAAGAGCATGCGTATTTCTTAAAAGGAGCTTACCCTGCTGTCTTAAAACATGCCTGGCAAGGCTGCCCCACTTGGCAAAACTGGAAACGCAGTTCACAACGAGAGGGCCCGGCCAGGGCAGGGAAGGGAAGCTGCTTGCGAAACCAACAGCCAACCTCCCCGGGGGTAAGGCTCACGGTTTCCCAGCAGCCACGTGTAGCCCAGGCCCAGTGCACTCAGCGGCCGCTGGGGCAGCCTGGTGGCCGGCCTCCCAGGACACACTGGGGAAGAAACTGCTCCTTCTCTGCCCACATCGTCGCTCGAGACCCAGACAAGTGCTGCTGCCTCTCTCTGGGGCTGGCTCCCAGCTCCTGCAAGAGAATGAACCCCTCTTTCCACAGGCCTTTCCTTATATTTCTGATGGCACTAAAACTTTGTACATAACAAACTCACATCTTGCTTACTGTGTATTTAGGCATGCTTCTAAGCACTTTGCTTAGGCTGACTTATTTAGGTGAATGCTACTATGAATCCATACTTAGCGGATGAAGAAGCTAAGGCACAGAGAAGTGGAGTCACGTATCGGAGCTCACACAGCTCGTTTTAAACAGATCCATGATCTGGTTCCAGAGTGTGCACTTTTTTCCCCTCCCGTGCTAGGCTCCAATTCCTGTTTGAGCTGTTTATGCAAGTGTCTTATCACCCTCACTAATTCGTCTGTTTTGTAACCAGCTTTTCTCACTTAACACTTTATCATGTACATCTTTCCAAGCCATTAAATATTATTCCACAACATTATTTTTTAATGACTGCCTATGAATCCACGGTGGTATATAAACCAGCCCAATTGTCAGACATTTAAGTTGCTCTTGTTTTTTTCACTACCATCAACAATGTTTTGGTAAATACACTTATAATTAAATCTCTGCGTACATCCTTGACTATTTCTTTAGGATCTGTTCCAGAAGGAACTGCTAGATCAAAGCATATGCAAACTTTTAAGGCTTCTGATACATATTGCCAAATTACCCCTGGAAGGACTCACTAGGGTTTATAAGTAAAATAAAACATTTTTATTTCTTCATTGATTATTTATATTTCTTCTTTTGTGACTATCTTTTGTTTATTGTTCAAATCAGTGTGTTCCTTTCTTTTTTGGTTTGCAAAAAGAAAAAAAGGGAAATACTTAGAAGATAAACTCCATGTTTTGTTCCTTCTCTATGGGCAGAAAGAGAAGCTAATAAGAATGTAACATACATTTGCAGACTGTTATCAGAAGCTTTAGCAAAAGTAAACTTTAGCAAATGCCCTGTCCCTACCCGCTTCCAGGATCTGAGTGGTAAGAATGTCCCAGGCAGTGGCCCTACCTGTCCCAGTGACTCCCTGCCAGGCTGTGTAATGGGTGTGTGGCCAGGTGTCCAGATGCAGGAGTCAGACCACCGCCCAGCCAAATCCCAGCTTTTCTACTCACAACCATGGGACTTTGAGCAAGTTTAAATAAACCCTCCCTGCCTCCATTTCTCCATCTGTAAAATGAGAAGAAGAAGAATAATGTTTACTTTATTTAGTTGCTGTGAGGGCCAAATAAGCTCATATGTAGAGTGCTTAAACCACCTGGCACGTGCAAAGCCCCATGTATCTATTAGCTGTTATTATTAATATTATTATCATTGTTTGGCTCAGGGTTTTCTCTGGATAGAGCTACCCTGCTCCCATTCTTTTGTAATTCCCATTGAAGAAGGAGCTCCTTTGGGTATGTTGTATGTTTTTTCTCTGCAGAAGAAAACAACCATTTGAGTATTTTTATTCATTCTTTATTTGAGCCCTACTATGTATTAATATTAGGACTCATGGGGGATGTGGGGAAAAATATGATTCCTGCTCAAAGAATCCCTAGAGGAGACAAAGAAAACAATGAGTGCCCCAAAACTGCAATAGCAGGTAGACTAGGACAGGACCAGGAGTCGGACACCTCTCACATGCCACTTTGAAACATCTCAGCATCCTGTCACTCCAGCCACCACTGAGGGACCAGCTCTGCACAGACTACGACTGGTCAGCTATGCACAGACTAAGACTGGTCAGCTTCTTGCAGCTGTGACCCGACAGAGCCACATGGACGCCATGACACAGGCCTCTCACTTCTCACCTGGGCTTCTCTGAAGTCCCAGCAAGCGGCATCAGAGAGAACCCCTGCCATGCACAAGTGCAACCTAGAAGGGGAAGTAGGTGACACCTGTGGGACCACCTTCCATTTCCCCAGCAAACAATCCTCAGGCTCATTTATTACAGCCTTGAACGGAAGCCCACTGGGTGACCTGTCCTTGTGTTGGCTATCCCTCCTTCCCCACCTCATCCCCTCAGATCCTCACATGTGCTCCCTGGTGCTGCTTCCCAGATAAATTAAACACACACAAGCCTGTCCTCCAGGCTCTGCTTTCAGGGTTTCCTAGGCTAAGAAAGGCACAGCTAAGGGGTATGGGATTTCGGAGGACAATCCCAGTGGGCTCCCTGGAAAAGGTGGCATGTGGGTGGAGTCTTGAAGCCTGGCCATGCACTGATAGGAGGAAAAGCATGAGCAAAGTCGTGGATGCAGAAATTCTCCAGGTACAAAAGGGGGAGTGGGGTTTATTGCCTCTCAGGCACTGTGTGAATAAAGGGGAGTCGGAGGAGATGGGGTGAAAGAGAGAGAGAAGGAACCTTACCTCAAAGGGCCTTGAACGTTAGATAAGCAGCAAGGACTCCCCTGAAAGCAACGGGTGGCAGTGAGGTCAGGTCTGGGTTTTAGGCAGCCTTAGAGCTGTCATGGGAGAGACGGTGAACGTGGGTAAAAGTGAGTGTCGGCCACATCTGAACATGGAGGGGAGTAGGCCGGTCCAGAGGTCCGTGGGTGGTTCTGTTGAGAGGTGAGAAGGACGGAACCGTGGCCGGGCAGGGGAGATGGAAATTGGGCTGTGGAGCAGGGTCGTTGTGCACCAGTCGGACACACACCCACACGCGTGAGTCACACGAGGTGGGTTATTACTTACAGACAGGCAGCGAAGGGTGCAGAAGTGTGGGATTCATTGTGGTGAGTAGGTCCCCCAAGGCTCAGGAAAGCTGCCCAGGGCAGATGGAGTCATGACAGCTCATGCCCCGCCTGTGGCTAAGGGACCTCACAGCACACCTGCGGTTTTATACCCCAAGGCGACACTGGGCAAAAGCATTAAAGTATATATGAGTCACTGGTCAAAAGCATTAAAGGACACCCTGTTTCTAAAGGAAGATCTGGAACTGAACCCGGGCTCTTCTGGCCAATCCCTTCCCATCTCAGGATGTTACTTCTCAGCACATTCTACAGTTATTCTTAAGAACTCTAAGTGAGAAAGGGTAGAAAAATGGGTTAGTTCAAGGCTACCCAGGGAACCATTTTGCAGGGACAAGTGGGAAAGCTAGATAGAGGTGGCATCTAGGGGGGGTCTCAATGGGACGAGGGTTGAGGGAGAGAGTCACACTTACTCTATGTAATGTGCTTTGTCAAAGGTCATTATTTGCCTATTTTAATTAAGAGATTATTCACTGTGTTGAATAATGCCATTTCTATCCAGGAGCAAAGAATCTTTATGTTTCCCAATGGTGTAAGGCTCAGTCCACCTAATCTACAAATTGATGCTTTTAATGACTATGTGAACTGATTCCCAAATTACTCTGCAGCCAGACCATGGGCTCCTGGGAGGTGCTGGGCCCAGGTAGCAGTGAAGACATGGCATGTGGCTTGTGTGGCCAGGAAACTCTCCCGTCTACAAATATTTGTTGAGATAGAGCAGTAGATCTGTCAATGCTAGCTGCTGTAACAAGCATCCCCCAAGCATCAGTGGCTTAACACAGTAAGAGTTTATTTCACACTCATGCAGAATCCAACACAGATATTCCCCTTGATCAACTCTCCTGTGGGGGCTCAGCTCCAGGCAGTGACTTGGGGATTGAAGGTGCTTCCACGAGTGTCTCCTCAGAGTCCCTCACTGGCTCATTTGCATCAGGTTGAAGAAGGAGAGAAAGAGGGTATGAAGGATCGGGTGCCCCCACTTAACCACTCTGGCTTAGAAGGGACACATAAACTTCCACTAACATACCACTGCAGGCGGTAGTGGCAAGAATGCCAGCAAGGGCCGGGCGCGGTGGCTCACGCCTGTAATCCTAGCACTCTAGGAGGCCGAGGCGGGAGGATCACTCAAGCTCAGGAGTTCGAAACCAGCCTAAGCAAGAGCAAGACCCCGTCTCTACTATAAATAGAAATAAATTAATTGGCCAACTAATACATATAGAAAAAATTAGCCGGGCATGGTGGCACATGCCTGTAGTTCCAGCTACCCGGGAGGCTGAGGCAGCAGGATTGCTTGAGCCCAGGAGTTTGAGGTTGCTGTGAGCTAGGCTGATGCCATGGCACTCACTCTAGCCTGGGCAACAAAGCGAGACTCTGTCTCAAAAAAAAAAAAAAAAAAAGAACGAAAAGAATGCCAGCAAGGTTGGGAAATGGCCCTTGCTGGGCAGCCACTCTACACTGTGGAAGGGGAGTGTGAGTCTCTGGCTGTCTCTGCAGTGAACAGTGCAGTGAATAAGAGCTTACATCTTAATGGGGAATACAGACAAGTGGCTATGAAAAGGAATATTCCAGATAAAGTGCCATTAGAGTAGATCGGCCTGGGCAGGGGGCAGGGTGGGGAGTGTGATCAGGGAAGGCTTCTTGGAAGAAGAGGCATCTGAGCTGAGACTTAAAGGGTGTACAGAGTTCAACAGGAAGAGGTGGAAGAGAGTATTCCAAGCAAAGGATGTGAAGTGGGCAAAGGAGGCCTGGAAGAAACAAAGGTGCTGTTCTAGAACTTAAAACAATTCAGTGAAAACTGAGGAGAGGGAATCAAGAGATGGAGCTGGGGAAGTGGACAGGGGCAGCCATTCCTTCCCTCTCCCGAAAAATCTTTACCGGATGCCTGGTGTGTGCCCCAAATGGTTCCAGGCAACAGGAATAAAGCAGTGGACAAAATAGGCAAAGCCCCAAGGACCATGAGGGGCTTCCGGAGCCAGAGTAAGGAGATCCCTGGAGGGTGCCCTGATTTGGGCATCAGGATGCCAAGGCATTTAGGGCAGGGATGGGGGGCCTCAGCCCTGCCCCCACCCCCGCAGCCCTCAGAAGCGCGATGGAGCCTTCAGGGCCAGGGCCTGGCATTGGCCGCTGTGTGTGGATCCAATTTCCGGCACTGGGACAGGTGCCCTTTGTCGCAGGTGGATTGTTTACTCTGCCATTTGTTGTAATCATTTCTGATCTTTGCTTATTGTGTCAAAGACAAACACGGCTGGCAGACCCCCTGGGAGCAGGACGCCTGTTCGGCGGGGCTTTGTGAGCCCTCGCTTCACACTTGAAACAACCTGTTATTTCCTCTCTTGAAAGAGGCTCGTAAAATGATAGATGAATCTCCAGTAACTATAATACCTTCCTAATGGTTAGAGAAACTGGAGCCATATAGCAGGAGTGCAGTCTAGAAGAAAAATAGGAGAGTTAGAAAGACAAGCTTTAAAATATAATGGTGTCGTAATGGGCAAAATGAAACACACGATGCTATTAGAATTCCGCCCGATGCATCTCGAGCTCAGCATTAGCTGGAGAGCGGCCCCCTCTGCCAAGAGCCCCTTCTTTCCCCAGGGTGAATGCTGGAACAGCGTTTGTTGAATGACTGAACAATGACAGTGTTTGTTGAATGACAAAATCCACAGATCTGTTTACTGTGCAAGTGATGGATAAGTTCCTAAACATAGTGTTTGGTCCCCTGAAGGCACTGGAGAAATGTGTGCTGACTAAACAAACAGATGATTCTAAGTGCTTAACACACAGGGAACTCAAAAACTGTGGGTATTTACCATGCTTCAGGCCTGTGTTGAGTGCTCTGGGAGGAATAGCTCATTGGCCTCCAAAGCCGCACAGCTAATGGGTGAGAGCTGCAGTCGTTATAATGGTAAACATGAAGATCAAAGACACTGAACCCCAAAACATGCATATATGCAAAGTAATGTTCCAAGGAAAACAAGAGAACCAAAACTGTTTTCCCCACTGCAACCAACTCCAACATGCCGGATCATGATTCTTGCAAGGCGTCCCGTGAATTCTACTTGACTCAGTCATGGCTGATTGCCTTTTCCTAAAAAGATGGCCACAGCAATGTCTCACCTCCCACACACTCTTCTCCAGTGTGGCCTTGTCATTCCTTCATTGAAATGTGGATGGAGAAGGGCTCGTGCCATGGTTTGAACGAGCTCCCTCCGAACCCAGTGTTGTCGATCTGTAGCATTGAGAGGTAGGGTCTTTAGGACATGATTAGGCTCTGAGGGCCCCTCCGTTGTGAGTGGGATTATTAAGACCCTTACTAAAGGCCTTGAGAGAGGGAGTCCGTCCCTTTTGCCCTTCTGCCTCCTGCTGCAAGAGGACACAGCGTTCCTCCCCGCCAAGGATACGCCATCTTGGAAACAGACCGAGTCCTCACCTGACAGTGAACCTGCTGAAACCTTGATTTTGGACTTCCCAGCCTCCAGAACCGTGAGAAATAAATTTTTGTTCTATCTAAATGACCTAGTCTGTGACATTTTGTTACCACAGCACAGACTGATGCAGCCTGTGACTGCTTCAGCCACCAGAGGACGAGGAAGGTGATACTCTCATGAAAGGTGAGGCAGCTGTGCTTTGTTGGCTAGAGCATTTGCCCTTAGAGCCCTGAGGCACCAGGTCAGAAGCCCAGCTAGCCTGGGGCCGCCATGCTGGGAGGAAGCCCAGCCACGGCAAAAGGCGTTTCCATTGCAGGTTAGTCTTTGTGTCATCCCAGCCCGTGCGCCGGACTTGTGAGCAAATGAGCCTTCAAAGGACTCCAGCCCCAGCCTTGGCCTTTTCCTAGCTGAGGCCCTGGACGTTGTGGAGCAGAGACAAGACATCCCCTCAGTGTCCTGCCCGCAATCCCAACCCACGGACTGCATGTGAATAATAAAACCTCCCGCGTATCAAAGCTGCTACATTTGGGGGTAATTTTGTCACACGGTGTTATGTGTAACAATAAGTTGTGTCCCTGCCAAAATGTACACGTCCTAACCCACAGTACCACAGAAGGTGACTGTGTTTAGAGACAGGTCTTTGAAAAGGGGATTAAAGTAAAGTGAGGTCTATGGGTGGACCCTAACCTGACTGGTGTTGTTATAAGAAAAGGAAATTTGGACATAGACCATGTGAAGACGCAGGGAGAAGACTGCCATCTGCAAGCCAAAGAGAGAGGCCTCAGAGGAAACCGCCCCTGCCGACGCCTTGATCTTGGACTTCCAGCCGCTGGAACTATGAGAAAATAGGTTGTTGCTTAAGCGCCGGCATGTGGTGCTGTGTGCCAGCAGCCGGGGCAGGTGTACGCACGGGAGTAGTAACCAGGATGTCAGCCCGAACTTGCTGGTCCCCACTCCAGGCTGGGCTCTGGGCTGGACTCCGGGGATGTGGTTTCCCGGACCTCAAGGAGCTCCCAGTGGAGAGGGGGAAAGAGACACAGAAATGAGGAATTAAAGTGCATGAGGCCAGAGTGTGTTATTGGGTTGTGAAGAGGAGGAAGGGGCTGGGGGAGGCTTCAGGGAGGGGTGACGTGCGAGCTGGACCTTAAAAGGATAAGGGAGTTTCACCACACGGAAGGGGGCAAGGGGTCCCAGGCAGGGGACTGGCTGAGCGAAAGCATGAGAGTGTGAAGGAGTTTGGGGGTGACAGCAAAGAAAGCAAGACGCTCCGGGGAGTTCCTGGGCACAGTCCGCGGAGACGCTACCGGCCGGGGGTGAGGGCTGGCTCACTAAGGGCCTTGAAGGCATGCTTAGGAGTCAGCTGGGTGTGCTTCCCCAAAGCGGGAGAGTGCAGAGCACAGACACACGGAGGGCGCGGAAGAGAAATTTGGGCTTGGAATCAATGAAAGCAGGCCCTCTGCAGGGCCGTTCCCAGTGAGGGGGGGGTGGCGGGAGAACCCAAACCGGCCTCACCAGGGCTCCCAGGCTGGTCAGCGACTGGCAGGGAGCCGGGGGAGGTGCCGTGGGCAGGCCTGCGCCCCATGAATATACATGATGCGCCCTGGAAGGCCGGCTTCCTGCGGAGCGCTCACCAAGCTTTATCTTGACAAGGTGACGTCCTTCAGCAGAGGACATTATATGGCTCTTAGTTCAGCAGTTCTGTCAAGTCCGAGGCAGGCGTTTGATTTCCGCTTCATACATATGCTTAGGTGCTCAGAAAAGGCAGCGAGGAGAGGAACGGTGAGGCCAGGGAGGGAGGTCAGCCCCAAGGAGGAAGACGCGCTCTCCTCGGACCGCTTCCCCGCTCTGACTTCCAGCTGACTTTGGCCGCCCTGGCCGTGGGCTGCATGTTAACAGCCCTGGCACTCCGCACAGCGGTTTGGGGCCGACGGCTGGCCAAGGAGCCTTGTTCTGGCTCTAACACTGGCCCCCTGGGTGACTGCTGGGTGACCGTGGAGAAGTCTCTTTCCCTCTCTGGGTCACAGATCCCTCCTCTGACAAATGAGGGAATTGCATCAGTGGTCAGCAAACTTTTTTTTTCCTCTTCCAAAGCAGCGGGACCTTGATTTCAAACAAAATTTAAACAGAGCATAATAAAACTGCTCCAATTGAAACGAAATGTTTAGGAATCCCTTCTCCTTGCCCTGTCCGTGGTTTCTGATGCCCCTAAAATTCCCAGGCTGCACAGAGCTCAGACCGGAGCCTCTGCCTCAGGTGGTTTCTGCATGCTCTGGACCACATTTTGGGACGTGAGAACCCCTTATTCATTTTAAAATACCCCACTGACCCCACACAGGAGGGTAAATTGTACTTTTGAGTCTCTCCCAGTCAAAAATATTAATGCTCAACAAAAGCTACCGTGGCTTTGGCAACTGTTCAAGTACATTTGTATTTTGTTTATGGCAGCATCTATATTCATTTTAAAGTAGCGATTCATGGAAATTAAAAATAGATGTATTCAGCCCACAGCAGCATTTCCCAACGTGTGTTTCTCAAAACACGAGTCCTTCCAGGAGAGTAGACTGAAAGCTTAGCAGGCATTGGAGTCACCTGGCACCCTTGATCAAACCGCGGACCTTTGAGGCATCACTTGGGGAACTTCTGATGCAAGATCTGAGAGTCAGGGTGGGCACCAATCATCTGCAATTTTAGGGAGCCCCTTAGGTGGTTCTGATGCAGGTGGTTTGGGACCCACACTTTGAGAGATGCTGAGCTAAACACTCCGTTAAAAAAAGAAAGAGAAAAAAGAAAAGAAGCATTTTTTGGTAAAATAAGACTAGGAAATTGCATACTCTTACCCCTCTTGAAGCTGCATAGGAGCATAATAAAAGATCTGAGGAGTCCAGCAGTTTCCATTCTTCTTTGACCACAGAAACGTTTTCTTTTCGTTATTTCCAAGTAACACCGTTTAACTGTGGAATATTCTTTGAAAAGTGCTGGCTTATGGACAAGGTTTAATGATGCACGTATGAATTTAGGGTCCTTTGCAATAATTTCTTGGCCTACTCAATACATGTTAATTCTTTCTTTCTTCTTTGCTAGCTTTATATGGCTCCAAACCAACAGATAGCTCCTAGGGAAGGGCGAAGTCCACCGGCAAACGCCTATCATCTGTCTCCCCAAAGAGCAAGAGCTTCTTGCTGAGGACCAAGGCTGTCCCTTAAACCTAGCCGGCATTCCCAAAGCTGTCCATATCTTTCGGCTGACATATAACTTGTGAGAGAGGCATGTTAAAGAGCCTCTCTGGCTTTACAGTGAGACTGGCTGTACATCTTAGTGATAGAGCATGAGGACGCTAGAGTCCAATGGATTTGGGTTCAAACCCCAGTTTCCACTTATACCACCTCTGTGACAATGAGCAAGACACGACAGCTCCCAGAGCCTCTGTTTCCTAGACTGTAAAATGGAGATAAGACCGAGCTCATCATTTTGTTGTGAAGATCAAAAGGGAGAACAGAAGCAAAGCACTCCGCAGACTGGAAGCGCTCAGGAACCAGGGCCATATGACTATTACTTACAGCAGCTACAATAACATGAGCTTATGTCTATGGGGACATGAAGATGGCTCTGGTGGAGGTGAACCAAACCAGCAGGGGTTGCTCGGATCCAGGCAGTGGATAAGGAAGTCCCTTTTACATGTTTATACTTTCTACTTCTAGACTCTTCATTCACTAACTCTAGGATCACCTGCAGCCCAGACTAATTAAATCAACAACTTCAGAGCAGAACCCAAGCATCAGGACTTTTTAAATTTTTAGCTCTAACTTCTCTCCTAACTTCAAAGCCTGTCTATCTACGTATCTATTTCACATCTCTTCTTGGACATCTCCTCCTCAACATACCCAAAACTGACCTTCTGGTCTGCAGCCCAAATCAGGACCTCTCCCAGGGCTCCTGCTTCATGAAAGGCACCAGCCAGCCCATTCCAGCAGCGAGTCATGCAGGAGTCCTCATTCACCCCTCCCTTCCGATCGCCAGCTCCTGCCAAGGGTTGACTGTTTCAGAGTCTTTCCTTCCTCACCGCTATCCAGTGCAAGCTACCAGCTTCTCTCGCTTAGACCCCTGCAGGAGACTCCTGACTGATGTACACATATCCACTCTGACCTGCCTCCAGCCCACTATCCTCACCCCAGCCAGAATGATCTTCTCCAAACACAAATCCAATCACAAATCCTCCTACTGGGTGTTTTCCTAGCACCTATCTGCCCTCCCTTGTACCTGTCGGAGTTGCAGAGTAACATTTGTTTGTGTGTCTATTTGATTAATCCACACCCCCACCCCCACCACCAGACTCTAAGTTCCTTGAAGGCAAGGCCAATTTTCCATTTTGCTTTCCATTGCCTTAAGTACATAGTAGGCATTAAATAAATGTTTGAGTACGGGCGGCTCCATTACAAACCGCTTTCTAGGGAATTTTTCCCTCTGCATTCCTACTGGTGGGCTTTAATGAGGATTCCCAAAGAATGTGGAGTCCTAGGTATGAGTTTTAATTAACTCCAATAGGCATTTAATGTGGATTTAATAAGACAGTTATTGTATGTTAATTAAATGTCAACTGATTGCTAAAAGGTTTTTGCAATTATTGAAGTTTACTAATTATCTAATAGATAAATCAGTTTCCCATGTAAATAACTAGCATCTACATAAGCAATAAATATGCCATTAGATTCCACACATTAACATATTGAAATTAGAGGTTAGCCCCCTCAGGGAATTCTAGAAACTGGTGTCCAATCCAGGGAGGGAAGGTACCAATCATCTTGCAGTTGTTAAGCCCCATCCTTTGGGAAGCTGGGAGAAATCCCATTGCAAAGCTGAGTCTGCTCAAAGCCAGGGTTGGTTTTAGGAATGCTTCATTCCCAGGCTTCCAAAGCCCAGGAAACCGGTAGAAGAGAGAGGGGGACACTGTACAAAGGTCCCTTCATGGCCTTGAGGCTCTGTCTTGTCACATGTAAAATGAGTCCCCACTCCCTGGGGGTCTGTGACTACTTCATGGGAAATATATAACTGCTGCTCCCAGAACAAGTGGGCCACCTGTCCCCACTCCAAGGCTTTATGCCATGGCTCCTTGGCCCATGCCCTAGCTCTTCCCCCATCACTGTGTAACTCTGGGAAAACCACTTTCCTCCCCGAGCCTCAGTTTCCCCATCTAAAAAACACATTCCCATGGTTGGACAGACATGTAATCCATTCATTTAGAAGCAAGTGCCCATGAATCCAAGTGAAGAGCAAAGGCAGAAGGAAGGGAGGACAATTGAAAGAAATAGGGATGTCTCAAAAGAAAAAGTGGAAAATGGGCAACTCTACCATGTGCCAGTTACTGTGCCAGGCATGGTCAGATATCTTCTCACTTAATCGTTAAGTGTGCTCCAGCTTGGGGGATTTCAGAGACAGGGAAAGAGACACAGAGAGGCTAAGGAATTTGCAAACGTTTACACAGCAAGAGAGTGACAGAGGCCTGGATCTCAACTGCAATGCTCACTGTCTCTCCCGACCTATGCCCTACCACCAGGGTCACAGGGAGTTAAATTGAATCTTCCTAAACTCAGCCCTTCTTAAATGGGAATAACAGCTAAATCCAAGCCAGCCTTTACTACATCCCTGGCAGTATTTCTAAGCAATTTACATGTATAATCTTTCTTAATTCTTGCAATGAGGTAGGCACTGTTATTTTACAGATTAAAAAAATAGGAAGCGCAGAGGGATTTAGTAACTTGGTCAAGGTCACATAACCAGTCAGGGGCAGAACCCGGAAGCTGAACCCGGCAAGCAGACTGTGCTAGGGCCAGGACATGCTGAGCATTTGCAGGGCTCCAGGGAAGGGCACTACAAAGGGCCAAGTACCACAAACCTAGACATTTAAAAATTATAAATATGTTGAATAAAATACTTTGACAAATAAAAATTCACAAGGACCTGGAAGGCCAGGTTTGCTCTTAGAGTCTTGGACTCTGCAGAGTTCTACACACCAGCCACAGCCCTTTCTGTCCACACACAACACCCAGACGCCAGCAAGCAGCTAGCTGCCTTTTGACCACATCTCAAAGCATGGCCCGCCCTGGGAGGATGGATCCCGGGAAGAGACTCACACAGGCCTTGGAAGTGGGTATAGGGCATTGGGACAGGGAGCCCTTGTGTCCCAGGTACCTGGAACATGATCTTCATCTAGAATGAAGAGTAGGACTCCAGGTGGGCGCATCCCCTGGGTGCAAGGATTCCTTACCCCAGGGGAGGGGCAGGGACCTCTCTTGCTCAAGTCTAGGGGAGGCAGCATTGTGATTCACCCCTGCCATACAACCCAGGCAGTCTGACCCTTAACCAGTCCACTGGAAGGCCATGGAAGGTGGTCATCCCTCTTGTCTGAGGCTATGCTAGCCACGGAAGGCAGCGAGGAAGCCTGAGCAGAAGCACTGGCTGTGCCAACACTAATGGAGACGCTGAGCCACTCGCTGAGCTCTCCGAGCTTCAGCTTTGGTGCGTGTTAAATAGGGATAACCTCGGCTACTTCACTTCGAAGAGTTGCTGTGGCATAAAATGACATAATGTTTGCAAAACACTGAGTAGGGGCCCAGGCACATAGTAAGTTCTCAATAAATGTCAGAGAACCAGGCACGCACCTGTGTCTACAGCTATGTCTTTCCTGTGTGAGACCATCAAGGATCTGTCTCCCCCCAGCTGCAAGTTCTCGCCTCTGATTCCTGAGATGCCCTGTTTTGTGGTCCCCTTAGGGCTACCCCAGGACCCCCACCTCCCACACCAGCCTCGAGGGCCCAGCCAGCTAACTCCCTCCCCCCACCCAGCCACAGCACAGCAGGCGTGCCAGCCCTGTGGGCACCTCCCCAGCCTTTCTGGGGGTCTGGTTTGGAGCCTTGGATATCAAGAGCCCTATTTGCAGGAATTCCCGTCCATCCTGAGAAAGCCACATCTTTGGGAAATCCTCTTCCTTTCAGTGACCAGGAGGCCAGAGGGGCTTTTGGCCCATGAAACTTGCAGAGCAAATAAAGGGGGACAAACTCCCTGATGGCTCCCAGGACCCCTGGGGTCAGAAGCCAGGCGCTGCATTTATGTGCAAATGGGGCCGGATTAGGGATTAGGGATTATCAGAGTCCCGAATTACATGCAGCTGCCAGATCCCTTTGTCCAGAGGGATCAGGGAGATTTCTCGGCCTCCCCCTGCTCTGCCCTCCCCTCCCCTGTGCTGTCAGAGGCAGAAGGCAAGAGGGACTCACGCTGCCCGCTGGGGGAGGGCAGGGAAGGGGTGGGGAGAGGCAGGCCTCAAATCAATAGGCAGCCCACGTGGCCCAGCTGCCAATGCGATGGATCGATGCTTCTTCCTGCTGATTCCTGCACATCCGGAGGGGCGGGGTCAGTGGTGAGCTCAGCCGCTCAGCCCCGAGCTCTGGCCTTTTCCCAAGGTGCACCTGGCCCCGGGAAGGGAGCGGGTCCAGAAACATATCTTCAGGTGTAACAGTCACCATCACACCTATCCTTGTATTGACAAATGACAGCATCTCCACGTCCACCTGCTCAAGGTGACTCCACTCCGAGAGCAGGAGGCAGAGCTCCGGCCTTCAGTTCCCAGTGTGGGTTCTGGTTGTCCATGGCGATGTCTGCCTTTGCAGGCCAGAAATTCAGTTTGGGTTTTTTTTGTTGTTGTTTTTATTCTTATATTTTAGTTGTTGGTTTGTTTGGGTTTTTTTTTTTTTAGGCATTTCTCTTTACTAAAATACCGATGCAAAACTAGAAAACAATTTTTATATTAAATACTCAAAATGACCCTCGCTGGTAATTATATTATTCCCATTTTAAGGCTAAGGAAGCTGAGGTTCAAAGGGGTTTGGGAGTTGGCCCCGAGGTCCCAAGGTCACCGCCAGGAGTTGGGCAGCCTGGGCTAACAGAGCTGAGAGGTCAGGACAACCCCCAGGCCTCAAGAGCCTGCTCAGAGAGGGACACACAGCACCTGGACTCGTGTGTCCTGTGGTCACTGCTCCCCAGAACAGCGCCTGGGAAGCCGTCTGGTCCTTGACCGGCCTCCATGGTGGAGGCATCTCTGGGTGTCCCTGCCCAGAGGATGAGGAGCCAAAACAGCCCTTGCAAAGCAGCTTCAGACTCCCACTGAGAAGACTGACCCCCTTCCTGCCCCTCAGCTGGCGGAGATTACAGACCCTGGCTGGGCCCACCTGCAGGGAGGCAGCACAAGGCTTTTAGCTCTTAATGCTTGGACCCAGGGAAATTCACCTGCAAAGCCTTAAGCAGGAAAACAATCTAAACCAGGGTTTGGCAAACTTTCGCTGTGAAGGGCCAGACGGGAAATATTTTAGGCTTCCTAAGCCGCAATCCTATGTCTCTATCCCATACTCTTCTTTGTTTTTCTTTACAACCCTTTAAAAATGGAAAAATCAGTTTTAGCTCTGGGGGCAATGGACAAGACTGGAACTGGCCCTCAGGCCCCACAGTTTCTGGACCCCTGGTCTGACTTGTCCCTGTCCACTGGGGCTGAGCTGGAGGCCTGGGCTTATATCTCAGCAACTTCGGTTTCTATCTCCTTGGCCCCTCCAAATGGAAGCAAGTGTAGGTAGCTGTTTTTAACTGAGCACATTGCTGCCCCCAGCCAAAGACAAGGGGAGGTGCTGGGCTGGGCCAGGGACGAGCCCTTGATTCCAGCCAGGGCTGGGGCTAGACGTGGGTCTGGGCAGGGACCAGGACTGGGCCAGGCAGGGGCCAGGGCAGCTGTAACTCAGACAGACCAGATCCCTACATTCTCCTCTCAGTGAGAATCAATAACTATTTGAATTTCTTTCATCTGAGCAGGGATGGCAACACAGGCAAACACGGAGAGGGGAAAGGCATTGATCTTCCCAGCTGCTGCCAGCCCTCCTCGGTGTTCTCGCCGCCCCCATCCTGCCATCTGGCCTCCCCGCCCCCAGGCCTCGCTGACATCCGACATCCGCTCGCTGTCCCACACTCAGGCGTCTGCAGGACCTCCGAGGCAGTGAGTAATGCAAGGATGTTTCGGTGCCCACGACAACCAAGCCCATCCGGCTGGTGCAGCTAAGAGGACCCCACTTTGCAGTTTCCCCCACAACGGAAGAAGCCTGGGCTGCCCCCCGGGGAACCTCCTGATCCTTCTCCCCGCGCCCACGCCCCCACCCTGCTCACTTCAAAAACCTATTTTCATATTCATGTATCTGAGAGACAAAGCAGGTATTTCATGATTGGCTTCTGGTGCGGAGTGTGATTTCAGATTCAGCCAACATTGGCGTGGTTCCCTGAGGTGTCAGATAATGGATTTCACGGGGAGACCCTAGAGGCAGGGTGGATGGTTAGGAGAATGAGGCAGAGGGACCAACAGGAGATGGTTGAGACCTGAAATTCGGTATGAAGGAGAAGAGGGGGTGGATTGAAACATATTTGTGATGTAAAATTAGGAGGATTTAATGATAGGATGATGGAGAGGGAGAACTCTGGAATGATTCCCAGGACCCTGGTTTGGGTGAGTAGGTGGCAAGTCACTCACGGAGAGAGGTGACCAAGTGGAGAATTGGGTTTGCAGAGGACCATGATGAGCCTGCTCTCAGATCTATTGATTTGGAAATGCCTGGGAGCTGGAGGACAGTCATGAAATGCAAAGGTGTAAAGGGCTGTTTCATGAGTCTAAATCTCAAGGAGCAGCCTGGACTATGAATATGAATTTGGGCATCCCATGTCTCCCCCATCTTCTTGTAAAACCCTCAGCTCCCTGGAGACCCTCGCCATCGGGCTGCACTGCCCTCTCCTGTTCCAGCTCTCTGCTGACCACACTTCCTCGCTCAGTGAAGACTTCAGATCCTGCAGCACAATCCTTTTCCAACCCAACTCCTCCCCGTGTCTTGACTGTCCAGATGGGGGACACCCCACACCCCCCGCCAACCCCGGCTCTTCAGTTCTTGGCCTCCCCATCTCCAGTTTCCTCTTTCCACATTTGTCACACGTTAGGTCTTGTCACCACCAGGAAAGGCCCCACCTCTGAAATCACCAATTCGAAATACCCACTCTCTAATCAAAATGCATCACCCGTCTCATTTCTTTCCATGAGTTCCCTTCTTTGATCTCATTGAGACTTCAGGTCATTGGTGCCTCCACCTTCTTCCTACCCTTAACCTCCCTGTATAGCTTAGTGGGAAATCCAACTACAGTGGCTTAACCAAAAAGGAATATTTTAATATTTTTCCACCCCTAACAAGATGTAAACAGACAACAGCTGCTTGCGAAAGTCATTCAAGGCCAGGTGTGGTGGCTCACGCCTGTAATCCAAGCTCTCTGGGAGGCCGAGGCAGGAGGATCGCTCAAGCTCAGGAGTTTGAAACTAGCCTGAGCAAGAGGGAGACCCCATCTCTACTAAAAATAGAAAGAAACGAATTGGCCAACTAAAAATATATAGAAAAAATTAGCCGGGCATGGTGGCGCATGCCTGTAGTCCCAGCTACTTGGGAGGCTGAGGCAGGAGGATCACTTGAGCCCAGGCGTTTGAGGTTGCTGTGAGCTAGGCTGACACCACGACACTCACTCTAGCCCAGACACAGAGTGAGACTCTGTCTCAAAAAAAAAAAAAGAGAAAGTCATTCAATCTTCTGGCTTCCTGATCTGCTGTGTTTTGAGGGCAGCTTTTGCACCCATTGTAGTCATTTGCCAGACCCCAGCACTTTACCCTCCCTGCTCCCAGACCTGTTACCATGTGACTGTGCCCTTCTTCCCACCAAAGGAGGGAAATATATGTCTCCACCTCTTGGCTTTGGGTTTAGCCATGCTGTGGCGAACACAACGAGGCAGAAAGTGACCGTGTGCCAGTCCAAAGCCTAAGCCTTAAGAAACGTGGTGCATTTCCACTTGCTCCCCTGGGCTTCTGCCACCACCCACGAGAAGAGGATGAGAGACACCTGCAGCAGCACCTCCCTCCCTGCCACAGCCTGAAGCAACGCTGAACAGCCCAGCCCAGGCTAGACTAGCCAAATCGCAGCCAAGCCGGAGATTCATGGGACACTGAGTTTTGAGGTGGTTTGTTTTGCAGGATCACTGTCACAATGGTTAATAGGGACGCACATGATCTCAAGACAGTAGCTTTACCTCCGGCCTCTCTGTCTCATTCCAGTGCTGACGAAGGACAAAGAGCAGAAGGCACATCCAGATGAGGTTTTCCTCTTCAAATGGCCTGCGTAGAAGTCTCGCTCAGCGGCTTCTGCTTGCATCTCACTGGCCAGAACTGTTTCAAGTGACCAGTCCAAGTGAAAAGGTGTATATGGAAGTACGTATTTTGAACTGAGCTGCCCCAAGCCAAATATAGGTTCTTTTTTAGCCTGCCACTGCCCCCACCCCCTGACTTCATGTCCCTCCTTATCTGGCTTAGATTCCATTGCTTGTCATTAGAGTCCCTCTTTTCAAATCTCCTCCACTCCCTTGCCCATCTTTCCAGTTGTCACACTCACACAATAACAGCCCAACCTCGAACGAAACCAGCTACCCCTCTTCCCAACAACTTGACCCAAGAGGCCGAATGTGTAGATGAGATCATACAACTGGGCAGCCTGAAGCCACCACGAAGCAATGACCATAGAGCTGGAAGAAGTTGATCAGCAAACACTTAATGAGCGACTACCATATGCTAGACATGAATCCAGGGCACAGCATAGATGGAACCCCTGCCCATTAGCAGGGAGAGAGAGACAATAAACATACAAGTAGGTGGATAATTTTAGGCACCAATAAGTGCTATGTAGAAGATAAAATAGGAATGATGAGTTAGAGGGTAACAGGCCTATGTTAGCTCAGAGAGTCAGGGAAGGCCTCTGATAGGGGTGGTATGTGAGGTGAAACTGGGATGAGATGAAGGAAGCAGACAGAGGAAAAGCAAGTGGAAAGGCCCCAAGGTGGGAATGTGTTCGGCATGTTTAAGAAACAGCAGGAAGACTACAATAGCTGAGGTGCAGCCAGTGGGGGAATGAGGTCAGAGAGGAGGGCAAGGGCCACTAGAACTCTGCAGGCTGAGGTTAGATGTTCAGGTTTGTTCTAATTGAAAGAGAAAGATGACTTCAGCTGCTCTGTGGAGGAGGGACCATAAGGGACAAGAGTAGAGGCAAGGACACCAGCAGGAGGTGGTGGCTGTATCAAGGCAAGAGAGCTTGTGGCAGGAGAGATGGTGAGCGGTGCTCAGATTCTGGATAAACTGTGTAAGTTTAATCACAAAGATTGATAGATTGGATGGAATTGGGGGCAAAAGAAAAAAAGAGGAATCAAAAATGATTTCCATTATTCAACATTATACTGGAGATCCTAGCCAATGCAATAAGGCAAAAAAGAAAAGAAAAGAAAAAGCATACAGGTAGAAAGGAAGAAATAAACCTGTTTCTATTTGTGAATGACATAATGGTCTCCATAGATAATCATGTAGATTGTAGATTGTCTACAAATAATCTGTACAAAAGCTACTGAAACAGATGAGACTAGCAAGGTCGTAGTATGCAAAATCATATGCAAACATCAATTGTTGATCTATTAATATATACCAGCAATGAACAATTGGAAATTAAAATTTTAAAGTTACCACTTATAATAGCACCAAAAACCTTAAAATATTGTTATAAATCTAGTAAAATATATATAATATCTATATGCTAAAAGTATAAAAACTGATGAAAGAATTCAAATATAACCTAAATAAATGGAGAAATATACTGTATACATGGATTGAAAAAATATTGTTAAGATGTCAATTCTTCCCAAGCTGATCTATAGATTCAGCACAATCCCTATCAAAATCCCAGCATATTTTTTTGTAGAAATCAACAAGCCAATTCTAAACTTTATACAGAAAAGCAAAAGTGGCCGGGCGCTGTGGCTCACGCCTGTAATCCTAGCTCTTGGGAGGCCGAGGCGGGCGGATTGCTCAAGGTCAGGAGTTCAAAACCAGCCTGAGCAAGAGCGAGACCCTGTCTCTACTATAAATAGAAAGAAATTAATTGGCCAACTGATATATATATATAAAAAAAAAAAAATTAGCCGGGCATAGTGGCGCATGCCTGTAGTCCCAGCTACTCGGGAGGCTGAGGCAGAAGGATCACTGGAGCCCAGGAGTTTGAGGTTGCTGTGAGCTAGGCTGATGCCACGGCACTCACTCTAGCCTGGACAACAAAGCGAGACTCTGTCTCAAAAAAAAAAAAAAAAGAAAAAAAAGAAAAGCAAAAGTGATAATAGCCAAAACAAGGACAAAGTTGGAGAAATCATACTACCTGATGTTAAGACTTACTATAAAGCCAAAGTAATCAAGACATGCGGTGCTTGCAAAAAGATAGACCCAGAAATCAACAGAACAGAAAAGTGTCCAGCAAGGGACTCCTGCATATATGGTTAATTGATTTTCAACAAAGGCGATTAAATGGCAAAAGGAGTCTTTTCAACAAACAGTGCTAGAACAATTATCTATCCACATGTAAAAAAGAAAAAAGAAAATTGACCCATCCTAGATACCATACATAAAAATTAACACAAAATGGATCATAGCCTTCATAAAATTCAGGAAAAAAGAAGGGGAACCTTGGATCAGGAAAAGATTTCATAAATATGCCACCAAAAACATGATCCATAAAAGAAAAAATTGATAGATGGGATTTCAATGAAACTAAAACCTTCCACTCTTTGAAAGACACTGTTAAGAAATGAAAAAGCAAGCCACAGAAGGGGGAAAAAGTTTTGCATATCTCACAATCTGATAAAGAATATATAAAGAACTCTTGAAATTCAGTGATAAAAATACAAACAACCCAACTTAAAAATGGGCAAAAGTTTTGAACAGACATTTCACCAAAGAATACACATGGATGGCAAAAACATATGATAAGATGTCCAAATCATTAGTCATTAGGGGAATATAAATTAAAATCACAATGAGGTGTCATTACACACCCATTGGAATGGCCTAAAATATTTTTTTAAAACAAGCAGTACCAAGTACTGACAAGGATGTAGAACAACTGGAACACTTATACATTGCTGATTGAAATACAAAATGGTTTAGTGACTTTGGAAAACAGTTTGGCACTTTATAAATGTAAACACAACTTGCCTTATGAACCAGCAATCTTACTCCTAGGTATATTTACTTAGGAAAAATGAAAATTTATGTTCACATAAAAACCTGTACACAAATGTTTATAGAAGTTTTATTCATAATTGCCAAAAAAAAAATGGCAACAATCCAAATGTCCTTCAATGGATGAATAAACAAGCTATGGTACATCCATAAAATGGGACACTCTTTAGCAACAAAATTAAACCTGCTACTGATACATGTAACCTCCAAGGGTGAATTTTGTATGCATTAACCTGAGTGCAAGAAACCAGACTCAAGGAGCTACATACTGTTTGATGCCATTTATATTACTTTCTGGAAAAGGCAAAACAGTAGGGAAAAAAAAAACCCAGATCAGTAGCTACGGAGGGGTAGGGATAAGGAGGGAGAGTGGATGATCACAAAGGGACTCAAGGGATTGTGGGGGGTGCTGGAAATGTTCTGTGTCTTGACTGCAGTGGCAGCTACACAACTGTATGGGACAGTCACCATTCATCCAGCTGTATCCTTAGGTGAACCAAGTCAATAAACATCACTTCTAAAAACTGAATTCTAGGTTTCTAGATCATCTCAACCAAAACCAAGCATCCAACAGAAATTGGTTTCATGAGGAATGGAGGAAGGAAAGGAGATGGATAAATACATGGGAGAATTGATAGGTGAGGAGTGGCTGGCTGGCCAGACAGATGGACCATGAGCAGAGGAGAGTTGAGCTGGGCTGGGCTGGACCACACAGGAGGCTGCAGGGGGCAAGCAGCTGGGGCGGTGGCTAGAGAACTCAGTGGTCTCGGGGGTACTCTGCTTGGGTTCCACCCCAGGTGTGTGACCTGGGCACATCCCTTATTCCCTGTCTTATAAGTGGGAGTAGGAATCATCCCCTCCCTGCTGACCATATTTGTTCATTCAGCAAACATTCTCTTAGCATCAGCTCTGTGCCAGGCATTCTAAGCACTTCGCCTGTAGGAGTTCGCGTGCCCCACACAACGACACTTTCATACTCCTGTTTTACAGGAGGAAACAGGTGTACAGACAGGTTGAATGACTAGCAGGGTTACCCAGGGAGTGAGAGGTGGAATGGGGTTGGAGCCTGTCTGACCCCAGAGCCTGAGCTCTCAACACCCTCCCATGCCCCACCCCGGTGTTGGAGTCACCACACCCCCCAAAATCGGGTCCAACCAGATGAAACTGCTGATACGTAGCCACTTTTGACTTACAAAAATGGCATTTTTACCTTGTTCAGCCTAATAATGATTCTATTAGTAACCACCACTTACTGAGTACTTGCTGTGGCCAACACTGTCCCTCATACTTTGCATGTATTATCTTATTTAATGTTCTCAAAAAAACACTCTGAGATAAGCATTAGCGTCCCCATCCTACAGACGAGAACGCCGAGGCTCAGGGAGGCAAGGATCTCAGGCAAGGATGCCTGGATTTCCTCTAGGCATCCACACAGTGGCTGGCGGAAGTGAGACTGAATTCCATCGTGACTTCAGAGCATAGAGCGCCTCTGATCCCCGAGGCGGGGGAAAGCCAGGTGCTGGGTCGCTAGCCTCCCATGCATCCCAGCCCTGCTCCTGGAAGCCCTGGAAACTACCCTGCGTCCTTCTAACCTTCCCCCATCACGGCCCATGCCCCCTGCAGGCCGCAACAGATAAAGGAGGAGCCAGTTGTTGGGCTCCTTCTTTTTAGAAATTTAGGAGTTTCTAAACTCCTTGACACCACCAATATTTCAAGGCCTGCTCAGTTCAGGACAGTTTTCTCCTTCCTCCCCTACCCCCTCCCGCACCACTTCCTCCGGGCTCCATAACCCCCCTCCAGGCCAGGCCCCGGTGCCACCCTGGCTATGAAAAAGTTTCTCCATCCGAGCAGCCCCCTTTCAGCAGCTGGGTCCCCAACCCTGGCCACATCCCCGCCCCCTTGGACGGTGACAAGGGAAGGCAGCCTTGGTGACCCCAGCTTCTGGCTCCTCTGCTGGCCCACTGCTGGGGACCCAGCGACTCAGACCTCCCACGCCCAAGGCTGACCTCTGCTCCCGGCTTCTCAGGGCCGGAGCCCAGGCCCCGCGGAGCTGCTGCCCCCATCGGACCTGGAGGAAATGGCTGGCGCTGCTATGGCAACGGGGCTTTGTACTGTCTGCCCAGACAAAGAGGGTTTTCTTGTCCCTCTTTGGGTCCCAGGGTGGGGGAGCAGCTGCTGCAGGGCAGAGACTAAGAGGATGCTCTGTGGTGTGTGGCGCCTGACAACCCCGTGCCCAGTGCGCTGTGAGCACCAGCAGCTGAGAAAAGCCCACGCATGCCGACTTCGGGTGCTCAGGAGCTGGGAAAGACACATTTCCAGTCCTCCGCTCTCTCTGAGTAGCATTTTCCATCCAGGGGACGGGATGTTCCCTTTTCCTAGGTAGATACAGGTCAGTAGAAACATGAAAAAGAATGCAGGGGCTGTGGAATACAGCAGCTGTCTCTAGGCCAGAGAATCAAAGATGAGCTTGCTAGGAAGTACCCCAGCCCGCCCCACTCAGTACTCAGACAGCTGCCCTCAGAGGGCAGGAGTTCTGTAGGTCTCACAGCCGACTTTGATCGGGCCAGGACTGACAACCAGTTCTCCCGACTCTCAGTCCGGCCTCGGCCCAAGCTCCCCGCCACCTCCTGCCAGACTCTGAAGCCTGCAGGTCAGCCCCGCACACCCCTCCTTTCACTGAAACAGCAACCGGGGGACTCCTGGACATGCCTCCTGACCCGAGGGGCCCTGAGGGGCCCACGGTGCTGGATTTGTGGCCGAGTGATGACCTTAAAGCATCAAGCCCAGGCCAAGCTTTAGAAAGTCATCAAAGTTAGGGGGTAGTGAGCGCTGGGACAAGACAGCCAAGAAGTTCTCGGGCACAAAAGAGCCATTGAGGCAGAAGGATCAAAGATACGGGCCACACTTAGAATTGAGGATGGGCGGAGGGGTAAGATCCAGAGATGGGGTAGAAGAGCCACAGGCCTGGCAGGAGCCAGCAGCAAGCTGAGGGCATCCGGGTCTGCGCGGCCTCCTGCCCCTGCCAGGCCTCACCTGGTGGTGCCAGCCACAGCCCAGTCGCTGATGGGCGATGCTGCTCCCTTTGGATACCAAATAAAGAGCAGGGCAGGGAACACCTGCACGTGTCTAATTTCAAATGCACCGTCAGGGATTGAGCCTATGCTGTGATGTTTCTCTGTTGTTTTTAAGCAAACTGCACAGTGAGGCATTTCCTGAGCTCCTGTGAAAAGGGCAGACCAAGTGGAGCAGGAGGACGCGGCTCCTGCCACGTCTCCTGTGTGCCTCAGTTGGGACAGCTCTTTCACTCACTCGCCTGGGGACTCTGGACCAGTCTCTCGGCCTCTGTTGCTCGTCTGTGAAACGCAAGGGTGAGCCAGGAGAGCTCTCAGCTCTCTCCCCGCTCTGAAATTCTGCAGGACTGGGGTTCCAGTTGTTTTATGTGCCATTAAAATTTCAATGATTTTGGTTCAGAGACCAGTATGTTAGTGTCAGCCAGGCTCTGTGTGTGTGTGTGTGTGTGTGTGTGTGTGTGTGTGTGTGTGTGTGTCTGTATTCTCTATACCTCTCCTCTCAGAGTCAACGGCCCACTGGCTCTGAAGTCTGAGATCTCCTCCTAACTGCACCACTCTCTGGCTGCATGACCTCGGGCAGGTCACTTTTTGAACCTCTCTGTACCTTAGTTTCCTCATCTTCTAGAATGAAGCTAATAATAGTGGCTATGCCACTGGGTGGTTATTTTTTAATGCGATAAAGTATATAAAATGCCCGGTATAATTGTTTGGCAGATAGGAAACAATAACAAAATGCGACAATTAACATATGTTAAATAAATATGTGAATGAATGAATGAATGAATGAATGAATGAATGAGGCAACTGTGAGGTGGGGGCGCTTTGCTTCTAACCCCCAGTACTTGCGACTTGCCTCGGGTAGGCATGACTCTGCATGGGAACTCCACTCCAGAGCCGCCCGTGGGGTCAGACTGAAGCTGCCGTCTGCAATGTTGCCTGAAATCACACTGTCGGTGACTTCCTCTTCTCCCTCGCCTGCTTCTCGCCCTCCCCACCAATGTCCCCTGGCGCACTTTGTCTCAGGGCCTGCCCCTGGCCTCTCCGTCTCGAGGAGCCCAGTTGAGGAGGCATCCCATGGCCCACGGCAGCCCCACAGCACGCAGGGACGGAGTCGCACGGGAGCCAGACCTGCAAAGACGAGGACGTGGTGGGGGCGGAATGTGTGGGGCTGGAGTTGCCGGGGTCCAAGCAGGAAAAAGTAAGCCCTTTGCTCGGGGGGCCTCTCATCACCCTGGGGGTGGGCCGAACCCAATGACCCATGCTTGGCCAATCATGTTCTCTCTCCTGAGAATTGGGAGAATAGGGGAGAATAGGGGCAGCTACTTAGTCTCTTCACATGTCTGGAACTGTAATGTGGATAAAGAAACATCACACACGGGGCCAGGGGGTGGCCCGCTAGGGCCAGACCACTGATGGGGGATTGTGGTGCAGGAAGTGGATAGCAGCTCAGGCAGCAAGTGAGGACCTCAACATGCGGGTCGGGTGCGAGGGCGGGGTCCTGGGCCCGGAGAGAAGGACAGGCAGCAGATGGGAAGGCCAGCAGGGACCAAGAGCAAGACAGTCCCCGCATAGGACCGAGAGAAAATGCCTGACTTGGGCTGGGACGCAGGGGACACTTGGGAGGCCCCGCAGCCATGGGGCGATTCTTACAGACCCCATCCTGGGGCAGAGCTGGGAGCAGAGCTGAGCCTGTGAGTGGGGGCAGAGCAGCCCCGGGTGTGGGGAGGGGGCAGCCCTGGGCCAGGACAAGCAGGGACACTGAGGACCACCCCCATCCAGGCGAGACAGCCTGGCCGCCTGCCTCGGGCTGCCTCCCTGTCTCTCCAGGGTCCTCAGCCCAACAGCCTCGAATTATCCTGCCATTAGTGGTGATCCATCCCTTCTGAGCACTGTGCCATTTCATCACACCATCTCAGCATCCAACATTAGGAGATAACTGCACTCACAACATATGTCATCACTCATTAAGGGACTTTTTCTGGATTATGGCTGGGGCTTAATGACTTGTTAAAGATGTTTAACACTTACAATTTTGTTTTTAATTTAGGAAGCAGCATGATCAAACTGCGCCCTGAGACTCTCTCCTCGATTTGGTGAAATCTGGAGACGGGCCGGCTCCGAGGCTGTCTGTGCAGGGGAGGTGATCCTTAAATTGAATTGCAGCCCTCCGAGGGGTGTTTGCCCCGTCAGCGGCTGCCAGGTTCTGACATGTTAATGGGGCTGAGGAAACAATGGGTTTCAGAGGTAATTGCTGAAGCAATGACTTCCAGGCAACATTTGACTTAAAAAAGAAGTGTTGCTGCTGCTGCTGCCGCTGCTGCTGCCAGGGAGGGGCAGGCGGGGGCTCTGTTCCAGGCCTGTCTCCAGAATTCCAGCCAGGTTTGCTTACCTGCGGAGCTCAGGTGGGCCTGCACTGCGCAGCCGCCCCACGTGCTGACAGGCGCTTCCCGTCCTGCCGGCCCATTGTGCACCCCGGGAGCTGATGCTCAGGGGGCTGCCAGGCACAGGGGTCGGGATACAAAGTTCTGGATTGAGCATTTCGTAGGAAGATGGACTCCAGAGTCAGGAGGGAGCTGGGTACACACTGTGCAGGAGCCAGCTCCGTGGTTTGGGGTAAGCTAACGTCATCTCTTGAGACCTCCGTGGTCTCACCGGTAGGACTCCATAGATCTGTTGTGAGGATTCAACGAAACACTCCAGCAAAAAGTGCAGCTCTAGATCCGGGCCGTGCAGTGCACAGCAAATGGTATGAATGGCTGACACCGAGCAAGCAGTGTTTGGCCTCTCAAATCCTTCGTGAGCATTTTACACATATTAATCCCGGAATCTACCCAACGACTCTCTGTGGTAGGAAATATGATGTCCATTTTACAGATAAGGAAATTGAGGCTCTGATACCTAGAGTGCTGAATCCACATGGAGGCAACTGATGCCCACGTTCTCAGCCCCCACTTCAGAGCCACTACTAGGCAATCACTGCTTACTGGTTACGTGGCTTGGGGCAAGTCACTTTGTCTACACATGGGGACAGTGATTACACCACAAGCTGGTCTCCCTCACTGTCAGACTGTGTCCAGGCTTCTTGCAGTGTCCCCAGCCTGCCAGGATGGCTGGGCCCTCGGATATGGGAGGTCTGAGGTCTCAAGCTCCTTTGCTCATGAAGGAAAAATCTGGGGAATCACATCAGAAATTTTAGCAAATGCGCAGCTGCCTGCAATAGGAAATAGGTCAGAGGGACATTCTGGGCATGAGTGAGTTTAACATCAGCCATGGATGAGGAGGTGGGAAAGAGGGAGGCACCCTAAGGCTGGCTCCTTGGAAAAGACATACCAGGCTCAGGTTAGGAGAAGCCAACGGGGCTGAGAACGAGGTCCTGAGTTGAAACAGGGACTCTGTGGAGGAGGGGGAGGAAAGTACTGCAACATTTGTGCACACTTTCCTCCACTCGACAGTCAGCCAAGCACCTGCCACGCGTGTGGCTCTGTACTGGGCAATGATAAAAAGGCAAAGGCCCTCGAACTCCTGGAGCTCACAGCTGCCATCAACCAGTGCTTATTAAATGCCAGACTCCACCGAGCCTCCTTCCAACCCTCGAGCCTGAGCCTGCCAGCATCCTCAGCCATGAGTTTCACTGGTCACACACGCCTTTGCTGCCCAGAAAAGGAGGAAGGCCCCTCTCCATCACATGATTCTTGGGCCCAGCTGCACTGAGCACCCTGGCAGCAACTTCCTGGGGCTCAGGGCCAGGCCCAAGGAGAAGAGAGTTTGGCCACGCAGAGCCCTCCGCTACAGAGGAGCAACCAATAGCATGCAAGGCTAGGACCCGGTTCTAGAAGCCTCTGAGTGCACTGGGCCTCTATCCTGAGCCCTTGCAGGGCTTGGGCTTGGGAGCGGGACCCAGGAGGTGGGTGAGCCTTCACCCACGGAGGATCAGGGTCCAACAAGATGGCCTGTGGAAGCCGTCAGCTCACAGATGGCCCAGCCTGTGCGTGACGAATCAGTGAAATTTTCCCAGGTCTCAGGAGAGGGCCACTAAATGAAACTTTTTATGACAAGAGACACAGACAGTGTTCTCATGTGGCCCGAAAGCCCTGAGCACCTGGCATGGGTGCACAGCAGCCCCAAGGGGGGAGAAACCCGGTGGAGGGGAAAGTCCAGCTTGCCCCTGTCTGGCTTAGGGACAGGAAAGATCTAGAGCTGGTGCCCTTTGAGTCCCACACCAAGGCTTCCAATGAGGAGTGCTCCCTCCAAATCAATGGGCTCGTTTCGATAATGGGGAAACCAGTGTGGGGAGCCCAGATGATGCTTGTGTATCTGCTTTTCTTTTTTCCTAGAAAACTCTCCCAACTCCCCCAACCACTCATTCCTCACCCCCTCAGTGAAGCCTTCCCAGACCCCTGCTACTCTGGGTTTTCATAGAACTTCGCACAAACCTCTCTTCTAGGACAGAGTGGTTGGTTCACAGGCATGTCCCGCCGACGGACAAAGCTCTTTGGGATCAAAGATTTTGTTTGTCTTTGTAGCCCAAGCATCAAGCACAAGATTGTGTATCCTAAGGGTTCAAATATATTTGGAGAAAGAGAAAGAGGAAGAGGAGGGAGGAAGGAAGGAAGAATACATGGGTGGAAAGAAGGAAGAAGGATGGAAGAGAAGGAAGAAAGGAGGGAAAGTAGAAGGGGAGGGAAGAGAAATACAAGCTGTGAACTGCAGCCATCTCCTGTGGAGGTCCACCTGCCATCGGCTCGGGATACAGTCATAACCTGGCTAAATTAGGTGTCTTCACCGAGCGGGAGGAAAGAGCCAGGCACACTTGTCACTGTTCAGGGTTCAAATTCAAGTTCACTGGTGACTCCTGTTCAGCCACTCAGTTTTGCACAGTTTTCCTATGTTTTTACTTTCCATCTTGATGGAAAAAGAGTAACATTCGTACTGCTGTAGAGCAAATAGAGCTATGACTTCTATGCCACCGGTCTTTTGTGTGTGCCTTGCAATTTAGAGGGGAAAAGTTTACTTAAACTTGCCATGTCACAACAATAATGTGAACGTCAAAGAAAAACGTCTCCGTTACACATGCCTTCACCAGGCAGCACCGGCGCTGTGTCCCACGCTTCTCCATAGAGTGAATTGTTCTCATATATACATATTATTGCTCTTTCTAATTCTTCCTTACTAACTGTTAAAATCATCTGTTTCACTATTTATGAAGCAATTTTTTTCTTTAGTTCTATTCCCACCGTTACAGTTTTTCCTCTCTGGGAATCTGCAGGGCAGGCATGGACCTGTGCCTCCCCACACCCCAGTCTAACGCCATCTTTACAGCCAGAAGGACCCAGAAAACAGGTGCTCCCTGGGGAAGCTTCCCACCGGGCCTGCGGTGGACAGGGGTGAGGCTCCAGGGGAGGGACGTGGAGGTCTCGCATACTGTCCTCCCTCCCCACACCATCCCCTTTCCCGCGGGGGAACAATGAGCTGAAACCTCAGCAGTGTCTGAACAGGGGCAGAGATCCCAGAGAGAAGTCACCGTGGAAAGGGAGTGGACGTTGCGGAAACTGCATGTGCCAGCAGGAGTGTGGGGCATTGAGATTCATTATTTAATCCTCCAAATAACCTACTTTTACAGGTGAAGGAGCCAAGGTCATAGAGGTTAAGAAAATATCGTTCAATCACTGATGTCCACAGTGGACAGGCACTGCCACAGGCACTGGGACGTTCAGGAAGCGAAATAAATAGGCCTCTGTCCCCATGATGTAGGCGTCCTGGCTGGAAGTGAGGGACAATAAAACAATAAACATAATCAATACATAAAACAAAGAGTAAGTCAGAAGGTGATCCGTGCTGAGCACACACACATGCAAGGTAAGGGGGGCTGGGAATGTCGCCAGAGGGGGGAGGGCGCATCTGAAATACAATGGTCCCCGGGGGACCTCACTGAAGGGTGCCGTGATGGAGGTGAGCGTGTGATCCTGCGGATACCTGGGGAAGCGTGTTCAAGGCCATCAAGCATGATGTGCAGAGGCCCTGCGGCTGGGGGAGTGAGCAGGAGGAGGGGCTCTAGAGGGGTGGTCTGGGAGATCAAGGGAGGATACTGATCCCGGGCGGGGTGATCATGGGAACATTCATGGCCATTGCAGACTTTGGCCGTTACTCTGAGTGACACAGGGGAGCCACTGCAAGGTTTTGAGCACAGGCGAGTTATGATGTGAGTCATATTTAAAGGCTGTCTCTGGGTGTTGGGTTGACATACACGATGGGACAAGGGTGGAAGTGGCACCTTCAGTTAGGAGTGCTGCTGCGACAGCCAGGTGAGAGATGACGGTGGTGTGGGCCAGGCTGCACCTGGTGATATCCGGGGGTGGGTGTTCCAGGCAGCAGACACGGTGAGAAGTGGTCGGTCCTGGAGGCATTGGGAAGGAATTGCGTGGAGGCTTCTTGATTGGTCAGATGTGGCAGATGAAATGGGGGGTTGGTCAGGTGGTTCCCACATCTTTTCGGCCTGAACAACTAGGAGGACATGTGCATTTGAAGTGGCCATAAGACATCTAAGGGGGGACGCTAGTGCAGTTAAATACATGAGTGTGGGGGCGGGGAGAGTTCCAGGATGGGGATACCTTTGGAAGTCACGTGCCCAAGGCAGTATTTAAAGCCATGAGGCTGGATGTGGTCACGGGTGAGAGAGGATCAGTAGAGACTCGAGGAGGAGCTGGGGCCGTGGCCACTCCATGAGTAAGAGGCTGGGAGAAGAAGACAAAGCACGAAAGCAGACTCAGAAGAGGAGCCAGGCAGGCAGGAGAAAAGCCAAAAACTACAGTGTCCAGGCAACCAAGTGAAAGAAAGTGTTTCTAGAAGGAGGAGAAAGTGGTCAGCGCTGCCCCGTGCTGTCTGTTAGACCTAGGAAGGCAGGAACTGCCCACTGGACTTAGCCACGTGCCCAACGTCACCCAGCCAGCGAGTGGCGGCTGGATTCAATCCCGGTCTCCCTGACAATCAACCTGCAGGTTTCGCCCACTTCACACCCTGTCAGAGGGAAGCCATCAGAGAATCCTTCCTGTTCTCTTATGGAATGTTCTCACTCTGCCTGAACGGGGGCTCGACATTCCAGCCAGACCTGGGCCGGGGCGTCGGGCAGTCACTTCAGCTCGCTGGGCCCCAGTCTCCTTACCAGGAAATGGGAGTGGGCCAGACGGTGGGAGAAAATACTCACCACAGCGTCCGGGCACATGCTAAACACTTTTTAAAAAGTAGCCATCACGGTGATGAGAGTAGCAGAGCAGGAATGGGAGAAGAGACACAGGCGTCCCATAATCAGCAGGACTGGTGGCCCCCACCCTCTCCCTCACTTCCCTAGTGACAGCTCAAGTCACTCTTGGGAGCATGTTGGCCATGAAGGGCCTCCTGAGTGCCTGTTCTGGACAAGGCATATTCCGGCCACGGAGGCCAGTGGGCAGCGGCAGGCCAGACCAGAGGGACGCTGGGACTGCAGGCGGGCTCTGCGGGAATTTCTGTTCAGAACCATGCCTGGGCTGTTGCTGTGGGTAAGGTGGCCGTGAGTGGCACTAGTGTGCATTTCTGGAATGGATGGAGGCAAAGGGGTCTCGGGCTCCTGTCTGCAGGGGCATGACGCACTGAGGCCTCCCCAGGATGAGCCGGGGCTGTGGGCTGGCGGTCTGTGTTTCTGGGGAATGACAGCCTCGGTGCCGTGTGTAGGAGTGAAGGAAGATGTACGTGCGAGTGCGTGCGAGTGTGTGTCTTTGCATATACACGTGTGTGAGGGGTGTATAGGTATGTCACTACACATACATGTGACCATTCATATATATATATGCTCGTGGGAGTAAGCGCACGTGTGTGCTACGCTGCGCTGTGTTGGGCTGTTTTTCGCACAAGCAGGAATCTAAAAGAAGCGATGGGCAGAGGCCCACGGTCTGAGGACGCCACCCCAGGAGGAGCAGACTGGATCTCTTGGGTGAAGTGGAGAAAGCACCCCAGGGACTCCCTGGCTGGGCTCTCTCCCTGCATCACACGCAGACAGGTGATGCCACCTGCCCTGGCCTGGGCAGCACTGTGCCCCCGGACAGCAGCGAGGTGGCAGGAGATTCCCACCTTGGTTTACAGGGCTGAGTCCCAGGAAGCCCTTCCCTGCCTAGACCTGGGGACAGCCTCTCAGTCTTCACGCTGAGGACCCGGAGTTGGAAGTGCTGGGCCCCACTCAGGTGCCAACCAAGGTCGCTGAGCAGGGACTCCATCTGTCCTGACAAGGCTGGAGCTCTCTGTGCTTCCGCAGGCAATAGACCAAAGTCACAGCTCCCCACCTTCTGCCCTTGGAAATGAATCACTTAAGATTTCCCTTTCATCCTGGAACCTCTCAGACAACCTCATGAGCCGTGAGCATGTCTCCCTAGGTAGAATTTAAGGCAGCTGCAAAATGCCTCGATATTTTCAGAGGCCTTATTGTGCTTAAACTCGTTAGAGAGGCCATGGAGTTAATTAGTATATAGATTTTCCCATAGAAAGCTAATTTTCGGAATGATTTGCAGCCACTGGGTCTGTAACAGACTGCAATCCATTTTCTTTTCAACTTTTTTTTCCCAAAGTCCAAATCGCAGTGACCGATACCTTCCATGCCTCAGTCTCAGCCCACCCGCCCCCTTGGGGTCCGGAGCCCCCAAAGGCTGGCTGCTTCCCCACAGTCCCGCCCACCTCACTGGCGCTCAGCCAATCACCCGCGTCCCCACAGATGTCATTCAGGTAGCTGAGGCTGGCTGTGCTGGCCATGAGCAAAGGGCACAGCGCAAGAGGGTTGAGGGGGGCACCTTTCGGTGGTGCACAGCAGGGGTTGTGTGCATGAACCTGGGTCACACAGACCTGGGGACAAACGCAGGCTCTCACCTTCTGGGGAGTTACTTAACCTCTCTCTACTTTATTTCACTCATCAGTAACATCAGGATAGTCATCATTACCTCATAGAAGTGCTATAAGGATCATTATTAATATTGATTTTTAAAGACAACATTTGTCAGTGTTTCCAGTATTCTAAGCCCTGTGCTATATGTTCTTTATATCATCTCATTAAATTCTTGTTATCTGCTTATTTCACGGGAGGAAACTGAAGCTCAGAGAGGTTAAATAACTTGCCTGCAGTCACACAGCAAATGGTGACAACAGAGCTTTGAATCCTGATCTGTCTGATCCCAGAGCTATAAATAGGTGCAATCACTCATGGGAAGGAGTAGCTACTATCATTATTATTATCCCTGTGAATACAGCTACTACTGTTACATTTTTCCCAGGATTCTGAGCCTTCTCTTCCATGGGATTCTGCCCTCCTGCGCTCCAAATGGCAGAAAAGTGAGAGGATCAGAGTTTTGGTGCTGGAAAGTCCCTTAGGGATTGTGGGATCCGTTGAACAGGTGGGGAAGTTGAGGTCCAGAGAGGTCAAGAGAGCCCCCAAAGGCACGCAGGGACGGCAGGACGGGCCCCGGGACTGCCGACCGCTGGCCGGCCCTCTTCCCCCGCACAGAGCCTGCCGCCTCGCCGGTCAGAGCCCCACGGGCCTCAGAGGGCCTCTCAAAACACGAAGCCGGGGGAGAGCTGACACCTGACAGCGCGGTGATGGTCTGGATGGTTTCTGAAGCCCTCTGCTGAATGAAGGCAATATTAGTCATCAGAGATCTGCACGCGCCTGAGAATCCTTGTCAGAAAATGTGATGACTTAGTGGACTGAAAATGTATTTCCCTGCCTTATCACACATCTGGAGTTCCAGCAGAGCAGCCCCTGGGCTGGGGAGGCAGTCAGCCTCAAGAATTTGCACAGATATTGGTGTTTATCAGAAAAAGTCCAAATGGAGGCTGAGCCGAGAGGGTGATGGGAGTAATAGCCTGAGAACATGCCGATGGCGATAAGGAAACGGTATCTGCTCCCTTCCCCGAGACCTCCCCACCGCCTCAACCGGAAGCCCTGTTGGCTCCTGGCTTTAGGAGGTGATTACATTTGCTCTTTCCTCCAGCAGGGGAGCGAGGGAAAAGACCAGCTACTGGACCGGGGAGAACCCAGCTGCTTTCCCTGAACTGGGCTTCCATTCCATTGAAATTCCATTCAGTAAACGTTTACTGAGCACCAACGAGCCAGGGCCAAGCCGAGCAAGCTCCCGCTGTGTGCCAAGCCCCATGAGTGCCTCTTTTGTGCCATCCTGCCATGCCCTAGGTTGGGGGTCACCTGCATCCACCAAGACCTATGCAAGGTAGGCGTCTACTGCGTGCCAGACCCCAGGACAGCTGGGTTTCCATGGTGCACCAGGTCCTGTGTTGTGTGGACACCTCCTAGCAGGTGCTGTTAGTGTCAGGCATGGGAGCACAAAGCTCAATCAGCCTATACGGCATGTGCAGTTTGTCCACAACAAAAGAAATATGACCCATTAGCTAAAATACCCTCTGAGCTATCTTGTGCCAGTTGGTTAATAAAGTCCTGTAGGGACCAAGGTGGGTAAGAGACTCATTCTGCACGGGGCATGCAGGTAGTGCTTCCTGAGAGGTCAGGCTGGAAGGGTGAGCTGGAGTTTTCCAGACAGACAAGACAGCAAGAGCATCCCAGGAGGAGGACATAGCTCGAGCAAAGGCAGACAAGAGTGACAGGACTTGGCACATCTGGGAAATGGCAGGTTGGCCAGTGTCAGGGAGAGAAGGGAGGAAGGGAGGAGCAACAGGAGATGAGACTTCTAGGAAAGACCAGCCATGCTCTGAGCAGTCTTACAGGGTCTGCAGAGGAAACTTACAGGGGGCTGATGGGGAAGACCGGGGACCCCACCCACACTTCAACCAGAAGAGCTCCATCTTTATTTCATGTATTAGGCATCTGTGTAAGATGACTCTGGAAAGTTGGATTTGGCAGCTAGGAAGGAAGGAAGCAAGGAGGGAGGGAAGGAGGGAGAAAGGGAAAGAAAAAGACAGAAAGAGAGGGAGTGGAGGACAGGAGGGGAGGGAAGGAGAGGAGGGGAGAGTAGGAGAGGGGAGGGGAGGGGAGAGAAGGGGAGAGGAGAAGGGAAGGAGAAAGGAGAATATAAATAGAGGTAAGTCCAAATTCCATAGATGTAAAGATGAGGAAGCTGAGGCCCCAAGATGTTAACTGCCTGAGCTCAGAGTAGAACCCAGATCTGCCAGCTGCCAGTCACAGTGTCAGTGTTTGGCCTTGATCCTGTCCGTGAATGGAGCCCAAGTCCTGCCAACCACAGATGCCACCCAGCCTACTAGGGTGTGACAGTGGCCACCTCTCCCAAGTCACAGAAAGCACCAAGCCAATGGACAGAATGTTTCCCATTTGCAGTGTTTCTACCAAAAGAAACTCTCTTAAGCCTCAGTCTTGGCTTACATCTGCTCCTGGGCAGGCCTAATGGAGATCACACCCTGATGGCTTGAGTTTTCCTGGTGACTGAAGTAGTGACCTCCAGCTGCTCTGACATTTTCAGATGAGGACTACAGAGGTCGTACCCAAGGTCACATGATGGGCAGTGGCAGAGCCAAGGCTAATCGCCAGGTCTATCGGCCTGACACCAGGCTGCTCCACCGTATCTGCCACTGCCAGCCTGTCCTGGGAGGTACTGTTAAAGTGATTGTGGAAGTGAATATACTTCATCCTTGTTGCTCAACATGGCTTGGTGTGAATTCTGTGTGGTACCTTCTTGGTACAGTCAGGCCAAGACCAGACACATGAGCATTCCAGGAAGGTTATAGTTTGACCCCCCTCAGTCTGAAAGACTAAAGGATTTATCACATATTTTACAAAGAAACCGCGTCCTGATTGATGAAGGGCAGAGAAGGCAGATGTTCAGCCTTTCCTAATTTTTGCCATCTTCTTCATTGTCCCAGCAATTACACTCTGCCCCAAACTTGCATACTCCCATTTATCAAAGCAAAGTCCTACATTCAACTGACCCACTCTCCTTAGGAGGTGGTTTAGGAGCCACCTGTTTTTCCTTTGGTCTCAGGGTCAGGGGAAGTCAGTGCAAGGGGACACATTCCCCACCCCCCCACCACCCCCCACCACCCCCACCCTGCACGCAAGCAACTTCTGTTCATCTATATCTAGTGCCATGCCTGAGATGCGTTCTGACAAACATAATTGTCCCCATATTATTGAATTTCCAAGATTTTTGGTGTCCTAACCTTGGTCAGTGGGAACTATCATGGTTAGGTGTATCAAGCCCTGACCTCAGGAATGAACGTTTATGGAGCACCTGCTGTTTGCCAGGCACTGGCTAGTGGCTTTCATATCACTTCTCCCATCAAACCCTTGCAACGCCCCAAGATGTAGGTATCTAGGTATAGTCATGTTCATTTCACAGATGAAGCAACCAAGGCTCAGAGAGATGCAGTCACTTGCCTGAGGACCTGGGTTTATTCCCAGTTTTGCATTTTCCTAGCCCACCCTGTCTCAAGGGGTAGGATTCCTCTCTCCCTCCCTATATGGGTCCCACTTCCTGGATGGTGCAAATGAGTTCCACAGGTATAGACCCTCTGGGCCTGGCTACTCAGAAAGCCAATTCCCTTTCTCCCAAGGTCACTTGGAATTCCTGCAATGGGGACACATCTGTCATACTTGCAGCACACGTGGGCTTTCTGGTGGCCACTTCCCTGCAAGCCCCAGTCCCTCAAATAGTCCCTCCACTCCCAGAGACTGGCCCCCTCACTCCCTTAATGCTCTTTAGCAGCAGTTCCCGGAAGGGTTAAAAATGGGAACCAAATAATTTATTTCAAGATCTTCGAAAACAAATTCAAATTTTTTTTAATTATGTCAAATTAAGGCCATTAAAAGTTAAGCTGTGTACCAAGAGCATTTTCCTGGGAAAGGTGCTGTAACATCATTATTTCTCCCCAAAACGCACTTACTGTACATTTCTCAAAGCCATCAGCCTTGATTGAAGGCTAATGAAAAAGCTGTCCTGCGTCAGTTTATTCCTTGTATCCATTAAGAATAATTACGGCTGAACAATTTTTGATGCCTGTAACCTTCGAAAGCGTTGCTAATGGCATTATAAATTGCTCCTTGTCCAATGACTACGGCGAGATGCTTAATTCAAAGGCGCTCTGTCAACAGGACTGATTTGTGTGGCTAATGAGTGCGTTTAAAACAACAGCCTGGGCTCATGCATCCGAATGTCAATAAGAGGACGAGGTTCAATAAGGAGGCTTGTCCGTAATAATTAGCAGGGACAAGCGCTCGGATCAGGCCCATTGTGGCTTTCACAGCCCTGTTCTCAAGACATCACCAGCATCCCTGGGGCCCACCCGGGCACGACTCCTCACTCTGGGGCTGGGACTGGAACCAGGACCCAGAAGACCAGGGCAGGGGACCACGGCAGAGGAGGGTGTGTCGACCAGGGTGTTCAAAGGCCATGATAAGAAGACCAGCTATCATCTATCAAGCACTTAGTCACTAATCCCGCAGACATTTATGGGGCACCTACTGTGTGCAGGTGCTGGGCAAATACAGTGGTAAACAGGACAAACACAGACCCTGGCCTCCCTGAGTTCACCAACTAGTGGGGCCAGGAAACAACAGACTAAGCCACAGCCAGCGAGGCTGGCAGGTGTTGTGCTGGGAAAAGCAGGGGATGCCGTGAGAACAGCCTGCAGGAGGCCCGGGCCGCCTGGGGCCAGGGGAAGCAGTTTTCAAGCTGAGACTGAAGGATCCTTAGGAGTTAGCCAGGCAAGGAGCGGGAGCACACTGCCATCAGAGGGAGCAACCCCTTAGGAGAAAAAGACAGGAAGAGGACACTAAAGGAAGGCCTGCCTGCTGGAGTGGTGGGAGGTGAGGCATCAGGGGTTGGCAGAGGCCTAGAGAGGGGGGTTGCAGGGTGCAAATCCCTGGCTGCCAGGTGCATGGGGTGAGGGGATGCACGGGAAGGCTTGCAGCATTTAATATGCAGCTCTCTGGAACCCATTCTACTAAGTGAAGTATCCCAAGAATGGAAAAACAAGCACCACGTGTACTCACCAGCAAATTGGTATTAACGGATCAACTCCTAAGTGGACAGATAGGAATAACATTTATTGGGTGTCAGGCCCATGTTGGGGGAGGAGGGGATGGGTATATAACAAACATAATGAGTGAGATGTGCAACGTTTGGGGGATGGTCACGCTGGAAGCTCTGACTCGAGGGGGGAGCATGGGCAATATACATAACCTTAACATTTGTACCCCCATAATATGCTGAAATAAAAAATAATAATAGTAATATGCAGCTCTCTCCCTGGTCTCGGAATGCTCTCTGCTATGCCAGCCCTTTAAGTCTCAGTGCCAATGCCATCTCACCCAAGAAGTCTGCCCTGATTTCTCCTTGCTTTCTTGTTAGGCTACAACCCCCAGCTAGCATCAAGGCTGCACTTGTCAGCATCTCCTTGTTTCCCGTGTACCATGTAGACAATCATCTTCCATAAGAACACAGACTGATGCCTTTGTTTGCTCTTGCCCCGTGGGGCCAACCACAAAGTCGGGCATATGAATGGCCCTCCGTCAGGGATTGTCAGCTGCCCCGTTTAAACTTTTCCTGGTATTCCCACTATGCCTCCTCTTCTTGTGGTTAGCTTCTTGTTGCACAGACATTCATTGGAAACTAGGATGGGATGAGGAGAAGAGTCAGGGAGAAGATGCAGGAGCAGAGGTGATGAGATATGGTCTGCCCTCCAGCACTCCTGCCCTTGTCCTGGACATGAGCACACACAGCGTGCTTGTTAGACAGCACATCTGGCTGGGTGCTAGGGCCTGAGGCCTGTGTGAGGGCAGATTAAAAGCAAGGCCTTGAAGGCCCAGCCAAGGCGTTTGGCATTTAACGTGCAGCTAAGGAAAAACAGTGCTTGCTTAAGGCTGGGGGATAGAATAGGCATGTACTATAAGGAGATGGCTCTGACTGCATGTGTGGACCGGATTAGAAAGAAAAAATCAGATCTGAAAGAAAGAACTAAGAGCTCAGGATCCAACTGCCTGGGTTCAAATCCCAGCTCTGCCTCTTACAAGCTGTGAGATTTTGAGCAAAAGTTACTTACTCTCTGTAGCCTCAGTTTACCTCTATGTGAGATGGGCAGAATAATAGAACCTATCATGGAGTCATGTTGCAGGTTAGTTGAGAAAATGTATGTAAAGTGTTTTGCATAGTTCCTGGTGCCTAATAAGGACTGTCATTGCTATAGTCACTGCATTGCAGGCACTCTGGACAAAAAAAAGGATCCTCAGTTTATCAAATGAGGAAAGAAAGAAGCAAAAGGTGAAGTAACTAGCACAAGGTCACATAGCTAGTATGAAGTATGAGAGTTGGATCCGACCCAGCACACTTTCCTCTATCCCAGGGCCTCCCAGCACAGTGGGTGACAGTGTGCAGCAGCCAGAAGTGTGCATGTGTGCCTGTGTGTGCACGTGTGTGTGCACGTGTGTGTGCACGTGTGTGCATGTGTAACTGGTGTCTGCAGGATGAGGGGTGCACAGCATGAGGACTGGATCGGGCACAGCCACACACCACCACTTCAGCTGTGGGCCTGGTCCCAGGACACCCCTGGCCTGCTAGGAGGGCTCCAGGTGTTTGCCTGCAGGAGCCGAGGGGGTAGTCGCAGAGAGTGCCGCTCCCCCGCCCACCTGCCGGCGCCCCCTGCCTCCAGGGGCTCTCCAGGTGCAGAGGCAGCAGACAGGTTTCAGAGGACGGGCTGTCATGATCTGTCTCCCCACTTTGGATGACAATCTCAGATTCCTATCTCAGCAGAGAGGTGCCAGCGAAGTCCCAGGAGGAAATGATAAACAGGGAGTTTGCTCCACTCAATCTCCAAAGAGAGATGTCATTCCGAAAGCCCCTCCACTTCTACACCCTCGGAGAGTGCGTGAGGAAGCCGGTTTCTAGACCTGGGCTTCGGTCCTCTGTTTTCTCTGGGACAGCAGGTGTTTGGGGCAGCCCGGTCTGCCTCAGTGAGTGGAGACCACTGTTAGTCCTTATCGTAGAGGAGCTCTCTGCAGCCTCTCACACTGTCCTCGGCACTCTCCTCCTCTGGCTTCCGTGACAACTCTTGTGGGTTTCCCCCAAAATCTATGGCCGATCTGTCCTGGTTTCCTAGACATGTATTGCCCTCTCTGTCTTTCTCCTTCCGATCTATGTTCCTCTTACTTCCGCCCTGTGTTCTCTCCTCACTCCAAGACTTCTCCCTGAGTGAGTTCATCCATCCCACAGCTTCATTTGTCACCCGAAGCCTGCTGGCCCTGACCTCTCGCTCTGGCCAGTGCTCTTCTGATCTAGACCCTCTGGCCAACTGCCCCTTGAACTTCTCTATGCATGACTTACAGAGGTCACAGGGTCAACATGCCCAAAGCAAACGTCATCGTTCGCCATAGTCCTCCCGGCCAGGTCTCTTCCTGTGTCCTCCGTCTCGCTGAAACATCCAGCTTCCATCTGACTGGCCGCACCAGAAATCGGGGGGCAAGGAAGTTTAGATTTACTTCTGGGATTTACTGCTTACTGGCTTTGTGACCACAGCAAGTGACTTAACTTCTCTGAGTCTCAGTTTCCTCATCTGCGAAATGGAGATAGTGACAGATCCCCCCTCACGAGCTGTTGTGAACCACACATGAGTGAATATATGCAGAGTTAAAAGTATAACTCCACAGCTAATTAGTCACTAATTTGATCAGTTCTTCCCCCTAAATTTTCCCTGATCCTCTGCTTCTCTTCCACCATATTACCAGTACTTACGGGAAGTTCAGGACTTACTGAAACTCACCCAGCTATTCTCCTGTCCGTTGGTCCCATCCTCTTCATTGAGCAGCCAGAGGGAGTCTAGAGATTAATCAGATCATTGCCCTCCGCTGGGTCACCACCATGTGACAAAGTTCAAGTTTCTGAACCTGATTTTCTCAAACAAGGCCCTTCAGGGGCTTTGCCTCTTCTTTTATCATCCTCCTCTGAGCTCCGGGCTTGAGACACATTGAATTTGCTCTTTCCCAAAAAAGCAAGGCCTCTGAGCCTTGCTCGTGCTGTTCCCCCACCACCAAAAACAGCAAGTTATTTCCTCTGAATCACTCCTGCTCGCTCGTCCAGTCTGGAATGCATAGGTGCCCCCTCCGGGAGGCGCTCTGTTGGTGGGTGCGGCAGACGCCCTCTCGGCAGCACAGCCCTCGCTCCCCAGCTGCTGGGAGCAGGAGCACCGGCGGCTCCCTCAAGGTTAGGCCCCTCCTTGGGACACCCCTTCTAGCGACGCGTTGGTGTGAGGCATAAAGGCCCAGCCCCTTTCCTCAGCTCTGGACAACTCGGGCCTTCGCCACTCCAGAACTGAGGGACGGGCTGGGACCTCTGGTGCAACCACTTGGCAAGTAAACAAACCCCCACCCTGCCCGTCCGTGTCCCTCACCTCCATACAGGTACAGCTTCCCAGAACCCTGCCCTGGACACTGCCCTGTTCAAATCTCCGTCTCAGTCTGTCTCCAGGTACCCAACCTAAGACTTCCCCAGATGCCTCTCCTCCCTAGGCTGGGCCAGGTTCCCTCCCTTGGAGCCCCCCCAAACCCCTCTACGCACCTTTGCCAGACACCTGCAACACTGGAATAGACGATCCGCCTCCATGCCCACCCCCTTCAGTACGTGGACACCACCTGAGAGGGCTGTGCTCACCCATCTCTGTCCCCACCGTACCCAGTTTGTGTCTAGAATGGCCCCTTGGGACTTACAGGCTCTTGTGGAGCCACCTCCAGCAGGGATTTTCGATGTGGCTTATAAAAGAAATCATGGAACGTTTTGCTCTTTGTTGTTATCGAATAACAGGCATGACAGACATCCCAGATCATCTCTCCATCCTTGGGCCTAAGGGATGTAGGAGGCTTGGGATGAGAAGAAAGATGGGAAGAGACTTGAGAAAAGATGAATGAGACCAGAGAGAACATAGGGAACAGGTTTCATGGGGCGTGGCCAGCTGTCACATGACTCAGTGGTAGAAAACGCCATCTTTTGCGCTTTGACACAGGCACTTGGGTAGCAGACAGCCGTATCAAATCTGCCTTGTGCCCGGCATACACTGGGCGGCCCCTCAAAGTCTGTTCAACGGCTCCCAGTTGCCCCCAGGAAAGAGCCTAGGCTGCTTGGCAAGTCCCATGACGGCTCTACACCAGCAAACCCTCACCCTCCTGGCCTTATTTCCTGCCGTGCTCCCTCACCCTGTCCTGGGACACCCTGTCCACACCCTCCTGCTCCTTCCAGCTCCAACGTTGCTTATTCAGTGTCTCTTCCTGGACCTCATGCATGGGGCCCAGCTGTGACTGTTGCCACGGAAAGCCACAGAACCCAGTGCTGGCCCTGGCTCCAGAGTTCTCTGCTGAGAGCCCAGCAGACCTGCCCAAGGAGAGGCCACAGGACTGGGGGACAGGGAGGCATCTCCTCACTTTAGAAGTGCTTACCCTGGCCCTCCAATGTTGGTTTGCATTTAGAGATGCAGTCAGCCTACCCTTTGGTTTGGGCAAGACTTAAGCCACACCTGGTCCATAAACTCTCAGGGCCTCTGAGGCCAACGTCCAGATGCCTTTTACAGGACAACTGACTTAGTACACATCATCGAGCTTTTAGAATTGCAGATGGTCACAGATATGGAAGTTATTATTATTGCTGCTATTGTTATTTTTATATATTTTATTTTTAAGTGGGGGAGGGTTCCTGGCATCCTTTTGTTCATAGAAATATATTCAAGAGCCAGCCTGAATATGGAAGGTTTCAAATAAACCATTGAATAGAATCTGTGATTACTTTTTAAAGAGAGTTTTTATTCTAGAAAAATCTCAGACTTGTCAGAGAATCAGACAGAAAGATAAATAATCAGGATGATTTTGAAGTTTTGTTTTTTAGTTAGCCAACGTATTTACATATTTTAATTCACAAGGCATCTGTGGGTGCAAGGGGTGTTTGCGTGCGTATGTGTGTGCGCACACGCACGCACGTGTGCCCGTGAGGACACGTGTGTGCAGATACACCTTGGCTGTAACGTCTAAATTTTGAGTTCCCCAAGGGCAAAGACTGTGTCTTCTTTCCTGTCCCCCACACAGAGCCTGGCACATGACTGATGCTCAATAATTACTTGTTGAGTGAAAGAAAGTGAAGACAGTCCGGTCAATAGGAAAGAGCTGATGTAGCAACCTTCCCCTGGGCAGCGTCTTGATGGGCCGTGACCTTCTGTCAGTTGCGAGCAGCAGGGATGGGGCACGGGGAAAGAAAGGGACTGAATTGCTAATGCCATAAATCTGCAAAGTACCAGGAACCAGTTCCCAGAGTTGTCGCTGCCCCACCTCCCCACACGGCACCCGAGGCTGGCTTCCCTCTCCGCGCCCCACACCTCACCGCAGTCACACACACGTGCACACACGCCCCTCTGAGGACCTGAACCACCTCTGTCCTTCCTGACACTGCCATGTTCAGTGCTCTGTGCCGCTGCCCCTCCCTCTTTGAACACTCTAGCAACTGGACCTCGGTCTACATCCTGCAGGGCCTCCCTGCCGGGACTGATGGTCTGTCCAACCCCTGCAGCACTCTCGGGACCTTAACTGCACTAGACTGGAAAATGGCCACACTCCTTTGCCGCTCCTCCCATCAAGACAGTGAGCTTGGTTCTTTTCCCTTTGGTTTTGGGAAGGACTTCAGACTCTCTTTTGGCCGATGGAACAAGGCGGAAGTGATGCTGCACACATGCGCGGTCTGGGCCTAAGCTGGAGGGTGAGCACACGTCATCCCCGACACCTCTGCCAATGGCCAGTCAACACCTGGACACGTGAGTGAGGCCACTGGAGACCAGCCGGCCCCAGCCAACATGCCAGCTGGCCTCAGACACATGAGCGAGCCCTGCCACGATCAGCCAAGCCTGGCCAAGATCAACAGGACCTCCCAGCAGACTCCAGGCTTGGAGCAATAATACATGCTGGTTGCTTCCAGCCACTAGGTCTCTGAGTGCTTTTTATACTTTGGTCACATCCCTGCACTGCACCTCAGCTTCCACTCCATGACCCTGTACTGTGCCATGCCCAGGACCACAGTGCCCCTGAAATGGGCAACCTGTCCACCCACTCTCTGACCTGAGCCCCTGGTCCTCCAGCTTCTTCACCCTCTTATTTTTACTGCACTTGCTCTTCAGTTTGCTCAGAGTTTCTCCAACCCTTTCTTCCCCTCTAAGTTTTCCTGAGCTACCTTTCCTGCTTTTCCTTCCTTCCCAATCCCATCCAGATCCCATGGTCTAGCACATCATCCATCCTTTTACCAGTGCCTTCAGCTCCTTTGTCCCCTGTCCTGCCATCACACCCTTAGAAAAACGCATTCCTGGGTCAACCCAACTGTCCACCTTCTGTGCTCTGGCACCCGTGTTGGTCAATGCTGCCGAAGGAAATCATCCCGCCTCGTGGGGTGACCTGCCCATGAGTTCATGTCATCCACGGGGCCCACAGCTGCCTAGCCAGCCCTCAGTGTTGTTGTGCCATATGCCCCTCTAAGACCTTGCCAGGGCCTAAGCCCTCTCCTTCTCTCTCCCTACACACCCCACAGGCAGGCGACCTCACTTCCTGCTTCACTGAGAAACACGGCCACCAATGTCCTATAGCCACCTGTAAACTCAGCTGCCTGTTTAGGCCCCTGGCATCTTCTTCCCACTTTCTACAATCATAATTTCCTCCTTCTTCCTACTCAAGACTTCCTTCCTGCCTGGACTTCCTACTCCAGGACAGTCAGGGTGTCATGGTGGTCAGGAGCACAGGTTTGAGAATCAGATGACCTGGGTAAGTGGAAAGTCCCCCGCACACGTGACCTGACCCTGCCGTGGAAGAATTGCCTGGATTGCTGAGAGCTGAAGGACCCATGTCTCCTCTCCCACAGGGTCTCTGTGTCTCTCTCTGTCTCACGCCTGTCTCTCCCTGCCTCCCTTGTCCTCACTTCTCTGTGTGTTTCTCCCTCAGATGCTCATTGAGTGTGAGTAGAAAAAGAGAAAGAGACAGAAACACACACACATACATGCGCACGCATGCACATAGAAGCCTGCACACGCACACACATGCACACTCACACACATGCACACTCGCGCACACACACATTCTGTAGCGTGGAGCCCAGGGAGGTGAGCAGGGCTGCGTTGCGAGAGGCGGGTGAGAATCCTTCAGGGTCCACCACGTCACAGTGAGGAGTCTGGGCTTCATCCTGAGGGTGGTGGGAAGCCGTAAAGGATTTTAAACCAGGGAAGGACACTGTCCAATTTGCATTTTAAATAAACCGCTGCGGGAGGAGGGTGGAGCACAGGGAGCCTGGAGACAAAGGAGCCCGCGTGGGCTGTCGGAGGGAGCCCCCGGAGCCAGGAGCCAGCTGGCGGGAGACAGGGGGGAGCAGAGAGAGCACAGACATGCAGAGACAGGGAAAGACACACAAAAAGAGAAAAAGGAAAGAAACAGCGGGACAATGAAAAGAGAGTGTCCAAGAAACATAACGAGAGCAGAGAAACAGAAACAAGAACAAATGGGAGAGGACGAGAAAGACAGGAATCCCGTCGGAGTGAGGAGTGTGGGAAAGAGACCTGGCAGGAGACAGGGCAGCTGCCAGTGATCACTGCAGGACCCTGGGCACCCCACCCCGTGGGACCTCCTCCTGCCACCCCCGCTGCCACACTGGAGGTGCTGGGCCTGAGGCAGAGAGGGAGAAAAGAGGGTGGGGAGAAGGGGTGAGGGAGGCGGCCTCCATGCAGGCCAGGCCCCAGCAGCCCAGGGGCCACGGCCGCAGCGGAGATCCTCAAGGGCCGGCCTTTGCGGGCCCAGCCTTTCCACAGCCAGAGACAGATTTATAACTGGACACATTTCTCAGTTTATCAAGCAGGGGACAAGGCAGAGCTGGACAGTCCTCGTGTCGGTGGTCCCCTGGGGCCTAGGTCTGCATGAGTGAACTGGGAAAACGGCCGGGGATTCGTTCCCCCTTCCCTTCCTTACGAAGGGATGGGCAGAAAACCCAAAGGAGAGAAACGCTCAGCTTGGAGAACAACACAAAAATTCAGTGAGAATTGGGCAGCCCCGTCCTGGAGAGGGAGGCCGCCAACTCCGGCTGCGACCAACGACACAGACACCCGCCCCCGCCCCACAGGTCCTGCCCTGCATGGCTTCACCTCCTCGGCTCTCCTCCTGCACAAGAGACGATGAAGACTCCAGTCCGGGCTCTCGTAGACAGAGAAGCTGCAGGCACTGGGACCTTCTCCAAGCATGCAGAAAACACTGTGCCTCTGACTGACAGCAGGTCTGCAGGCTCCCTCCCTGGGTGACCTCAGGCAAGCCGCCCAGCCCCTCTGAGTTTAGCTTTCTTCATCTCTAAGATTGAACCCCTACTAGTAGGGGTGCCTGGAGTCCGAGTTGAATGGCTTTGCCGAAATCCTCTATGTGAAAAAGCCCGCTGTAAACTGGAGACTGTGGTGCACGTGTGATCTGTGCAGGCAACCAGGAGGTAAGGTGGCCCCTCCCCAACACAGCACCTGTCTCCTCCCTGAGCTGCGCCCAGGGTGGCAGACTTCACACCTGGCCCAGGCTCACATCCCCTCTGGTTCTCTCCCTGCAAAGCTTATCTTTCCATACAGCCAGCGAGAGGGAGCCTTGAGGCTCAGGAGGCAGAACTAGAACCTGGAGTGGAAACAGACGCTCTAGCTGCCTCTTAAAGAGCTGGCCGAGGAGCTGGCCAAGGCCAATGTCATGGCTGGGGTCAGGGCAGGCCTGCAGAGAACAGACAGGGGGCTCCTGGGAAGGCACCGAGTGACAGGCGGCTTTCTGGGGTGAGCTGGGCCATTTCACAAAGAACACATCTGGAGACCATCCCCTGGGAGGAGCATTTAACTGAGGGCCTCTGGTCAGACCCCCAAGCACAACAGCAGCCAAGGAAGAGCAGGCTGGTGGTTGGAGGCCCGAGGAGGGGCCTTGGGCCAGCTGGGAAGGCAGGCTGCCCGCATCCAGCGCCGCACCCACCGCACCAGACTCTCAAACAACAAAAGGAGCCAACCAGGCCATTGGGGCTGGAGGGGCAGAAGGCCTGAGACGGTGTGAGGAGGAGCACGGTTCTGTCCATAAACATCTCAATAGCGTGATTAACTGAGCATCGCAAATTGTAACCCTTTCCTTTAATGCACTTTCCCTGAATTACCGCAGGAGCCTGCGGCCGAGGAGCCCGTACAAATTGCTGGAATGGGCAGTTAAGCAGGGAGGTCGGAGGTTAAATGAACACGGTTGTTTATGAAGACACAGCCCGAATCCATTTGCATTTTAATATTCTCTCAGTGAGACGGAAAGCCACTTTGAGGACAGCTTGTTTGGAAATCCCATTAACGGGTTATTTATGGGGCTCGTGGCTGCGTGACCCTTGCCCTTGTTTTGTTAAACATGAACCAGACATGAATCAGACGGGCAGCGGGCTAGCTGCTATTGTTTCCTGTAGCACGAAATGTCATCGGATTCAATTATTCTGAGGCTGACACTTTCTGAATTATCACCCTCATAATGCTCAATTTTCCCTTTTTTCCCCTTTGGTCAACCTGATTATTTCTGTCTTTGTAGAAAACTGAACTCTTGGAGCAGCCGTTTCACTGCCATTGGCTGTCAAGGGGGTGGAGGCGCCGCTGTTCGGGGCTGGGCAAGGCCCCTGAGAGGCCGCCAGCCTGCAGGGCGGGTGGCGCAGGTGGCCTTGGAGGGAAGTCCACAGCCTGGACAGTGGACAGCCTCTGCACCCGACTTTTACGTCTGGCGACAGCTCTGGAGCCCTGTGTTTCCTTGAGATCTGAATTCTTGGGCTCTGTCACCTGGACGTCTGAAAGAGCCTTTTGATCAACATTAAAATTGATTTCTCTGAAAAAATGAACTGGGAACTTATTGTAAAGCAGCAAAGGGAAGCCAAGGGATATTCTGGCACTGGGGGTTTCTTTATGAAAAGTTCATGGCTGGGTGCGGTGGCTCATGCCTGTAATCCTAGCATTCTGGGAGGCCGAGGCAGGAGGATCGCTTAAGCCCAGGAGTTGGAGGTTGCTGTGAGCTATGATGATGCCATGGCACTCTATTCAGGGCAATGGAGTGAGACTCTGTCTCAAAAAAAAGAAAAAGAAAAGAAAAGTTCAGTGCATTAAAAAGATGTATTTAACTTGAATGATAAAACAAAGGCAGAGAGTACTCAGAAGTGAGGAAACACCCAGTCCAGTGTTCAGTCTCATGCTGTAATGTTTGCCATGTGAAATGAATCCACCAGTTCTCTAATGGCTCTGCCTTAAGATGGATGTCATTCTATTTTATTTTTCTGTTTTGTTTTTGAGACAGAGTCTTGCTCTGTTGCCTGGGCTAGAGTGCTGTGGCATCAGCCTAGCTCACAACAACCTCAAACTCCCGGGCTCAAGTGATCCTCCTGACCCAGACTCTCCAGTAGCTGGGACTACAGGCATGCGCCACCACTCCTGGCTAATTTTTTTCTACTTTCACTAGAGACAGTGTTTTGCTCTTGCTCAGGCTGGTCTCAAACTCCTGAGCTCAAGCAGTCCTCCCACCTCGACCTCCCAGAGTTCTAGGATTATAGGCGTGAGCCACTGCACCTGGCCTGATGTCATTTTAAAAATAAAAAGGGATCCTGGTATCCTAGACCCTGAGGTTGGGCCTATGGCCTGGGGCTATCTCTCCCCAGAACTCTCTGGCCCCCAAGCCTGAGCACTTGAGGAGCCAGCAGGACGCTTCTATGGGCATGGTACCTGTGGCTTCTCCCTGGGTCATGTCAGGGTGTGGTCAGCCCCACAGCCCAGCTCCCTTCAGCAAAATGCTACGGGGCTACTGGGCCCAAGAGCCAGAGCCAGGTGCTGAGGGAGGTGAGGGATGAGAACTGGCCTTGTCACCCCTCCCCTCTTCACCCCCTGCCATCTAAGCTGTTACTTCAGAACAAGGAAGGACGTCAAAGGGTACCCCAAAACACCTGGGGACGTCGTGACCCAGGGAGAGGCAGGAGGAGCTCAAGGATACAGCTTGCTAGGGGAAGAGCTGGGACTAGGACACGGACTTAGGTCCTCCGCATGGCCCCTAAGGTGACACAGAAAGCCGACGTGGCACCCAGCTGGCTGGAGCAAAAGAAGTGCCAGAGCCCAGGGAAGAGTCTGTGGGGTGGGCAAATGACTTTTGGGATTGGGCGTGATGCATGTCTCAGCCCTGTCACCTCCCTAGAGGCTGTCTCTAAGGGGCATAACCTGCCCTGGCTCCAGTTGCCCACAGAGGTGGCTGGCTTGATGCGGCTCCCCAATAAGGGATTTGCACTTGAATCTTTGTCTGGGGAGGCATCTGACCACTCAAGGCTGTGCCCAAGGGGTCCACCTGGGGCGGGCACGCGAGGGCTCAGGGCTGATCCCCCCCGCCCCCCGCCCAGGTGCAGGGGCTGCCGCGAGAGCACCTGCACCTCCTCAGGAACTCTTCCCAACACTTGCTGCAGAAGCCTCTCCACCAAGTTTAAAATAGATTTCTCCTTATGAATTGGCCGTCTGAGGAATTCTCCTCCAGTGGTTAATTCAATCTTAATAGAAGCTGATTTTTTTTTTCTCCCAGAAGAAAAGGGAACAATACATCTTTAGAACGGGTTTATAAGTGTCATGATTTTTCTACTAATTTACACTGCATTCTCTGCTTTAAAATGTGAAATTACCTCATTGTGTCTCTGAATATCCTCCGCACTTGGGCCTGAAATTAAGCTCGCTGTAGAGAGCCCTAAATGACCACAATTTGCTGTGTGAAATGCCCTGATTGCAAAAGCAATCCCGAGCAATCCCGGCTCAGGCGCGGCCCAGCTCACTCGGGCTGATTGGCCTTCCCGCACGGGAGCGGCTTCGCCAGATTCACCTGGCGCTACCTGCCATGCGGGGGAGGGGCGGTGGGAGGTCCCCGCCACGCTGACCCCTCTGCTGTCCCCACAAGCAGACTCCGTCCCCTCTCCCAGCTGCCTCCTAGGAACCCAAGAGGATCTGCTCCCTGCTCAGCTGCCAACACTTGTTTTGGGTAAATGCAGTGGCCACGCAAATACACATGGCCCACAGGCCACCGGGCCACTTCCCACAGCACCGCCCAGCCAGCGCAAGTTTTTCCAGCCCTCCGTGACATCCTGATTGCTCCTCACTCTTCCCGGTTGCTCTGAGGTCACCAGCTCTCTTCACTTCTCCCAAGGCTTAGCCTCCCATGAGTAGATTTAGTGCCGTTGGGTGCCAGGTCCCTTAGGCACCAGCCCTTGGCCACCACGGCATCTAGAATCAGACTCCTTGTGTTCAAATCCAAGCACTAGTACCACCTGTTGTCTGTGCGACCTGGCGTGAGTCACATCCCTTCTCCGGGTCTGCGCTTTCCTCATCTGTGAAATGGAGACAGTGATATGTCCAGTAATAGAGTCGTCAGCAGGATTAATAGGGTGCAGTTAATGCAGCGTCTGGCCAGGCTGCGTGTTCAATAAATATTAACGGGTCTGTATTTCAGGCCACATATTCAGGTGTGCATGAATTTTAACTTTCTTTGTTTTTCTATAACACACACCAACGTCCACTTCAAGGGAACAAGTTTCCATGTGACGGAAAAAAAACCTCGCTTGGAGAAACAAGCTGACCTGGGAAAGCCAAAAAGCTGAAGCTGGCTTGACATGTGCCCCTCCTCCCACAGCCCCAGAAGCAGACACCCCACCTCCTGCTTCGGGTTGCCAGGTGGGGGTTCCAGGTCCCCGACCCTGAGGCTTGGCAGTGGAGCAGGGGACCTGGAATGGCTCTAAACCATGGGTGTTTATTTGTGTGGCCACTCTATTTACCCAAAACAAGCTTTGGCAGCTGAGTCGGGGACCCTGGAATGGCTCTAAACCTGGATGGCTCTAAACCCAGCTCCCAAGCTCTGCCTGGGCTCACGTACCTGGGGCCAGCCCCTCCTCCACCCAGCTGTTCCTCCACGGTTCCCTGGCCTTTCTAACCATTTTTGCTTAGGAATAAAGACAGTCAGTGGCTGCAGCTCCAAGGCCCTGCCTGCTTGGCTCCCAAGCTTTCCTGGAGCAGCAGAGAACTGACTCACCCACTGCAGCTGCCTGGGTCCCAGCTGGGCCCTAAGGCTGAATGCTAGATCCACAGACTCAGGGAGAGGCAGCGTGAGAGGGGCGTCAGGTAGTGTTATTCACTTCCTAGAACTGCTGTCAACAAAGCGCCACAAACGCAGTGGCCTAAACAACAGAGATGTATTGTCTCGCAGTTCTGGAGACTGGAAACTCGAGATCAAGGCGCCATCGGGGTTGGTTCCTTTTGAGGCTGTGAGGAGAATCTACTCCATGCCTCTCTCCTTGCTTCTGAGGTTCGCTGACAACGTTCGGTGTTCCGGCTTATAGACACATGCCACAATCTCTGCCTTTGTCCTCACATGGGGTTCTCCACGCATGTGTATGTGTGTGTGTGTATCTCCACATTTCCCCGTTTCCAGTCATGCCGGATTAGGACCCACCCTAATGACCTCATTTTCCCTTGATTGCCTCTGCAAAGACCCTATCTCCAAATAAGGTCACACATTCTGAGATGGGGGAGGAAAGTTGGACTTGAGCACAGGCATTTTAGGGGAACACAACTCAACCCGTAACAGCTGGCTGCTCCTGTACTTCATGAATGGGGATGCTGACGGCCGGGGGGAGGTGCTTGCGGTGCTCAGTCAGCAGCCCAGTCCCAGAGGGGGAGTCCAGCTCAGGGCTCTCCTACCCGAGGTACATCTCTGACCTCTTGACGGCATAGCCTGGGGAGGTTTGCGAGGCCTACAGGGAAAGACTTGGCTGCGGTCCAACAGGGCTGGCAGTGACAGCATCTCTGACGGGTCCCATCCAGACCCAGAAGCTGGGCCCACGTACCCCAGCTCCAAGCTGAGTGTTCCTAATGGTCAATCAGGCTGCACCAAAGAGCTTTTTAAAAACATCATTCATCTTATTCCGATGCCAGCAGCGGGACTGGCTCACACGCGGAGAACGCAAATCCTAAATGCAGCATTAAAATGATGTTAAGGCTCACCGTCGAGTGCCAAAGCTCAGGGCTCCCGTCTCCGCCGCCCGTCTTGACGTGGAAGTTGGGATCCTGAAAGGCAATTTTGTTAATGCTACTGGGAGGAGCATGCAGGTCTGGAAACTCATCCATCATCTTAACACGCTTCGGGATGGACTGGGAAGATAAAGCTTTCATTTTCTTTGCCAGGCGGAGCCTCTTCAATTAGGCTCTGGGATGCAGGGGAGGGTGGGAGAAGGGACCAGCACCCTGAGGGGGAAGGGAAGGGGATGGAAATCCCCCAAGTGCAGGACAGCCTGGTGGGAGGGTGTGGCCCAGCCCCGCCATCCTGTAAAATAAGGAAGCACAACATGAAAACGAAGGGCAAGGTCTGCCCCAGCTCTGGCGGTGGCTGGGGGCAAAGCACAGGGTCTGAATTTCAGAGCAGCTCCTGGGAGACTGAGCAGAGAAAGGAAATCGCGACATCAGGGAGGGCCCAGGCTGAGCCCTCCCTCTGCAGCTGGGAGGGGCAGGGTTGACAGCTCCAGGACGTGGACAGGAGGGCCTGGCTATGCCACAGAGAGATGCCCTCAGAATCAGAGGCTGGCACAGGTAGGCTGCAGGTGGGCCTGGAGCTGGTCATGAGGACTCCCCCAGAGGAGGGGCTGAGTAAAAAACAAAATTCACCTGAATTTAGACTTGGGGTAGGGTGTTCATACTGCCACTTACATCTTTATCCTGACACATTGTCACCTACCATGGCTGGACTCTCTCTGAGTCAATTGATTATTGATCAGTCTGCCAATAAGTCAACTAGGGATTTACTGGGAGTATCCACTAGGTGCTTAATGGGCCTTGCCGATGCCCATCAGCCAAGAAACATTTATTGAAACTCTCCACCAGTAATAATAACAATAATAATAAGAATGGCAGCCACCATTTATTGAGCACTTACTATGTGTTCTAAATGTTTTGCATGAACAAATACATTTCCTATCTTGCCTGCTTCATCTGCTGTCTCTCCTTGACTCCTGCCTTGCACTCCAGTAACACCTGTCTGCCCCCATGGGGCTCCTGTCTCACGCCTGTGCTGTTTCCCTGTCCCAGAGCACCTTGCCCATCCTTCCCCCACTGACCCTCCTCTTACTCATTCTGCAGGGGACCCACTTAGGAGTCCCCCCAGGAACCCCACCCCAGCCCCTTCTTGAGCTCAGAGTCCCTCCCACATGTTCCCCGCTGCACCCCACTGAGAGGGCAAAGGGAATCCTGACATCCCATGGCCCCACCCTCGGCAGACATCACTAGTGGTCACCACACTGTTTCTGAGAACTTTGCAGGGCTCAGCTGGAACTGCCTGCCATGAGTGCCCAAAGTGGGTGATTAACTCGGGTAGCCCACCTGCAGGGCTCAGCAGGACACCTGGCTCCCAGTGGCGTGTTCAACACTGTTTACATCATCGTGTCCCAACCCTGCCTGCCCCCCCAGCCATGGTCCACATTCTTTCACCTACTTGGTTGGGGAGTGGGGGATGGAGGGGACCTAGCAAAGAACAGAACAAGAAGAAAGGAACCCTTTCCAGAGAAAAATGTAAACTCATAAAAGAAGGGGAACAAATGGCTTATGTCCTCTGCCCACAGCTAGGGATGTGCCTGGGTCAGAACAAGAGGGAGTCTCTTGGAAGGACAGAAGAGGAGGCCAGGATGGGGCATGTGGTTGGGTTTTTCTGCTACCTAAACCTTAATGATATTAATAACTACCATGTGCAGATTCCTTATCTACCCAGCACTGCACAAAGTGCTTTCCGTGCATGCATGTAATCTCTCCATCCTCAAAACCACTCCATAGAGCTGATATTAGTATCTTCCTTTTACTAGTGGGGAAACTGAGGACCAGTGGATTCCCAGCTGCTCCCAGGGGGTGGCACTGGGATTCGATATGGGGCTCCTGGACTCCTAAGCTCTTCTTCCCCACAGCACACCCCACCTTTCTACCCCGTGATTGACAACTCCTGAGATTAAAAACTGGACACTGTGTGTGTACAAGAGAGACAGAGACAGACACAGACAGATAGACAGAGGGTAACAGTGAGGGCTAGAGGCTGGGCAGAAGTGAAAACAGGCCCTAAAGCTTTCACAACAGGCATACGTATAGTAGATAAATAAAATTACTCTAAAAGCAAACAAATAAATACAGAAACTACTCAGCATCTGTCTGTCCAACACCAAGTTTCTTTTATTGCTCAACCTGATTCCCCCCTAGCCCCCACCCTGGGCCTGATGGCCCCTTTGGAGTTCCCTAGAAAAAGGAGGAAGGGCAAGAGGCACTGCATCTCAGGATCTGCCCCGTTTTAAGTGGCCAGGAGTCTCCTTTTTTCCAAAGACAGAGCAGTTGCCCTGTGTTCTATGTAAATGAGCTGTTTGTAAATGTGCATCGTAGTGGCAGAGCTGTCAGGTTAATAGAGTCTGTGCTCTGGGGTCAGGCCTGGGGGGAGGGTACCTGGGGGCACAGGAGACTGGGAGAGAAGGAGCCAGATGCAGGGGTGGGAGAGAGGGGGTGCCTAGGTGCCCCCCCAAAGCCTTGCGGAGACCTGGAGCCTCAGGCATTGAGGTGGCAGGGATCGGGGAGCATGTGGTGACAGCTGGGGTGGGGGAGCGTCTGTGCCAGGGTTAGGAGGAGAGGCCTCCGGTTCTGGGGCAGCTGGGGCACCCCCTGGGTGCCAGGAAAAGGCCTCAGGGCAGCCTCAGAGCTGCAGCATTGCAACGTGGCAGGAAAGACGCCTGCAACAAGAGCTGTGTGCTAACTATGGTGCTGTGAGCGACAGTGTGGTCTGCTTATTTGGCCTGCAAACATGATAAGGCTCAGCACAGCTCCTGATACACAGGGGCTGTCCGGAAAGTATCCAATCACATAAACTGTTCTCTTTATATTAACAACAGCTGGATTCCGGACAGCCCTCGTATACAGTGTCGTTCAGTACATGATAGTGCTGATATTTAAGACTATGATTGCAAGTAAAAGTAAGACAGCTCCAGGTAGCTTAAGCAGAAAGGAGTTTATTCCAAGGTCCTGGGGTGTCTCCTGGACCCCAAGAGAAGGTGGAGCCAGCACAAGTCTCTCTCTCCATCCTCCCCCAGGATCCTTAAGTCCCCTTTTCTGCTTCCTCGGCCACAGTTCCTCAATTCACAGGTCTAAATTTCTGGCCCTCTCAGAGCCTTACCAGCTCTCAAGCCCGGTTCCAAATTCCCTGGAGAGAAAATCTCATTGGCCCATCTCGGAACAGAGGTCCTCTCTGGTATAATGAGTCACAGCCGGGAGAACAAGGATTGTGCAGTGGCCATTCATGTACTTATCATTTGTTCATTCAACAGATTTACAGAGCATGTGCTACATGCTAAGTCTGTAGGTGCCAGGGGTAACAGAAGAAGCTCTGCCCTCTTGGAGCTTACGTTCTAGTTCAGAGAAGACAGATGAGGAAAAGCTGGCAGCATGTGCAAGATGTCAGGACAGCAGTAGGACCAAAGGGAAAGTGTTGGGTGGGGAGCTGGGTATATAAAATTACTATTTTATACAAGGTAGTAGGAGAAGGTTTTGTGGATAAAGTGATATTTGACGAAAGACCCCAAGGAAATCAAGGAGACAGGCCGGCAGGTATGTGAGGAAAGGGTGCTCCAGACAGAGAGAGATGCAGGTGCCAGGGCCCTGGGGCTGAAGGGTGTGACAGGCTGAGAACAGGCAGCACGTTCCACACTGCTCAGGTAAAGCCAACCACAAGGGAGAAGAAGCAGCAGAGGTTAGAGAAGTGATGGGCCCAGATCAGGCAGGGTCATGGGTATCGGGGTGCTGAGAAGCCATTCCCACGTTCCTGAGCCAAGGAATGACATAGTCTGACTTCTGCCTTACAGGTGTCTCCAAACCTGCCATGCACAGCCCCAAGCGCACTTGACCTCTCGTTTTGCTCCTGCTGCTCCATGTGAACTGACTCTCTGAGTAACCTGCATCCCAGCCACAGTGGCAGGGACCCTACAGTTCTGCAGGCTAAGACCACCTCCAGGGCCACCAGACCTTCACTCCACTTCTGCACCCAAAAAAAAACATGCAAAAGGCATGGTTTCTGATTTCTTTAGGGTCAACGATGGGTGGGTGACCCCACCCAGAAGTGCAGGGGATCTGATCCTCCATGGGGCAAACTTTTACAGGAAATGGGAGGAAACCTGAAGATGAATTCCCTCTACAACCCGTGTCACCACCAGACATTCACCCGTCTATTCAGATACAGCATGGGTGGCCCTGTACACAGGAAGATATACCAGAGACCACACTGTGCGTATTAACCGAGCTTGGCCTTATACTCCCTTGCATTTGCCCTGCCTCTCTCCCTACCTCTCTCCCCCGGCCCTGCTATCCCAGGATTGCATTTCCTTTTCAGATGATCATATAAACCTTTGCTTTAGGCTCTGTTTTCTGGGATCCAGGCCTAAGGCAGTTGGTACTCCACACGGCCCCAGAAAGCAGACAGGGGCCTCAGGATGGGACTTAGGGGCTGGAGTGCCCACCCATATGAAGACAGTCAGGACCCCGGTGCTGGTGGAAAGTGGAGTGGTGACCTCTGGTCTGCAGGGCTTCACCATTGCTCAACTTCAGCTTGTGGTTAGGGAGACGAGGTGCAGGAGAAAGTGGGGCATTGGGCTGTTGGGAAGCTTGAGCGCTTGATCGGTCTAGAGGAAATTATAACGACTATGAGAAAGGTTAGCTCCTTTGATAGCCTGGAAAGCCTTGTGAAAAGGGCCCAGATAAGCTAACTGCCAACTGATGGCATGCTCTGGAAGCCAGTGGGCCCCCTGGCATCTCTAGAAGAGAGTCCTCCCCTGCTGCCACAAGGCAGACTATGCTGGAGATTGAGCCCAGGACTTGATTATTAAGGGGGAGAGCTGCAAAGGAGATGAATGCATTGTCTCACAGGTGACCTTAAAGTCTGTGACAGGTAAAGCATGGGGCCCTGACATAATGGATGAGGACATTTGTACAGACAAGCCTAGAAATCTTGAACGCGAAGAGCCCTCTATGGCAGAGGCAGCAGCCCCTCCCCTTTGCAGGGCAGGAAAGTCTCCTCTCACCTGGAGACAGTGGGACAGCACCACCTGAAGCAGAGTGAGCTGGCAAGGTAGGGTAAGCATGGCGTTTTGGAGGAGACAGAGTTGTCGCTGATGATGAGCACTATGTGTGGCCTTGGGAGTGAAGGGTGGAGCTAGGTGGAATGAAGGGGGACAGGGAAGTGAGAGGCAAGGGTCTGAGAAGGACCACCTCTGTTCCTGGAAATCGCCAAGGATTGTGACAGGACCGTGATGGAGGAAAAGTGCCCAGGATTTTAAATGTTTAGGGAATGATAGAGGGAGTGACCAGGGGTCTGTAGATGACCACAACAAGGAGGATCGGAGGGGGCTGGGCTGATGGCACAACATCAAAGCAGCAGTTTTTGGGGGTGCATGGCAACAGCTGACCTGAAAGTGACAATGAGCAGTGGGGGAGATACTTACCCCCCTTCTATGAGTGGTGGTTCAAGGACTGGGGGGACAAGATTGGCCTCCACTTCAGGGAAACAATGTCCACGGAGTGGAACTAGGTCTCCACCCAAGTGAGAAGGAGAAGGGGACGATTCCGGGACACATCGGGTATTTTGCTGATGACTCACCGTAGAGAGCACAGATGCATCTCAGGAATTGGGAGAGGAGAGAGAGGGGTCACACTGCGGGCTTACAGAGCCAGAGGAAGGTGAGAGGGCAAGGGACGTGGGGTAAGCTGGGAGTGTGGGGGCTTTGTGGCGACTAACATCAAAAAAGATAAAGTACATAATGAGATTTGTCTGGATAGCCTCCAAGACAGAGTCGTGACGAGGCTGTCAGTGTTGAGAAAAGGAAGCGAAGGCACCTCAAGGAACACAGAGCTCTGGGGTCCCCTCTTCACTCTTGCCAGACACGTATGGAACTGGCTGCAGGGCCTCGATCCTGGGGAGCAGAGGGAAGAGGGGTGAGATCCTAGAGGAAACACAAGTAGTCATGGGCTGGACAGACACCCGCAAAGGTGAAACCTGAGTCCAGAGCCTCACACTGCCTCAGCTGGGTGATCTCGGATGAGTCCCTGAGCCTCTCTGAGCCTATTTCATCATCTGTAAAATGGAGAGGTGACACTTACCTCTTAGGTTTCTAGGAGATGGGCATAAGGAGCACTGAGCACTGAGCACTGAGCACTGAGCACTGAGCACTGAGCCCTGAGCCCTGAGCCCTGAGCGCAGCTCCTGCCATGCCTGTAGGAAGAGGCAGCTATTTATTAAAGGGATGTGCACTTGAACCCTCTGGTCTGGTCCAGAACCTTGACTGCAAATCTCAGAAGGTCTCCCCAGTTCTGACCCCTCTTTCTTCAACAATATCTGCTGGAGTTCTTTGGACTCTGAATATTTATTTTTTAAATAGCTAAGCCAGGAATGGATGAAATCCATATGATGAAATGAACTATATAGCGTTTTCTAAAATACTAATTTCAGTGTAGACACAGATGTGGCACACTCCAAATACTCTGTAGAATGGGTCTGGAGTCTATGCCTGGCCCTCCTCACTGGGTTCTCAGTAAACCCTCAAGATAGAGGTGACCCAGTCACTGTCTCTGGCACCTGAGGATGCCCCTTTGTAACCATTCTGGACCAGTCACTTCCTTGTATCAAGGTTCGTTCATTCATTCAATACGTTTTTTCGAGTGCCTACAATGTGCCATGACTTGTATCAGACAGTTCATTCAGGAGAACAGAAACTACCATAGGAATTCCAAGGAGAAGGCCACTTATAAAAACTTTGAAAGGGCCAGAAGGACATACAGTAATGAAATCCTTGGCTACATCTTAGGAAGTTGCATGAAACAAGGAAACTGCCAAAATGGTCATAGCCTCCTCCAAGACTAAGGTGGATGTTTTCAGAAAAACACCCAGAGGCCACTGCAGACGTGTCACATTTACAAAGACCCAGGCATCAGCCCATTGCTGCTGCAGGGACAGTAATACACATTCTGCTTCTCGTCTACCTTCCAAATCTTGTCTCTGTGCCATTGACAGTATCAAAATAGGGATTCTGGAAAATGCAGTTCCCGAGCTTCTAGCCCTTGTGATACCAGTGCAAAGAGGAAGGGAGATGGTGCCGAGCTGCCACCTGACAATCCAGCACAGCTGCACTTCCAGGTGTGGGGGCACAATGGGAAGCAAAGGAAGCTCCCACCTCCCTGGGACTTACGTTCTATGGGGAAGGCAGACAACAAATGTCATGCATGTAACGTCATTAACAAATGTTATGAAGGCAAATAAATCTGGGTAAGGGGGTGGGGAGACTTGGATATTCTTTTAGTTAGGGAGGTCAGAGACTTGAATAAAGCAAGGAAGCCATGTGAGTGTCTCCAGGCATAATGTTCCATGCAGAGGGGACAGCAGGTGCAAAAGCACTGAGTCGGAAGGATGCTCAACGTGTTGAAGAAACAGTAGGACCATTGTGGGCAGAACAGAGGAAGGAAGGGGCACCGTGGTGGGAACTGAGATCAGAGAGATGGGCAGGGTGGGATGGACAGAGCCCTGTAGCCATGGCAAGCACTTTTCTCAAAGTGTGATATGAAAGCATTTGTGTACAAGATATGATCTGACTTTATGTGTTAACCGGATTACTCTGTCTGTGGTGTGAGGCTATTGTAGCAGTCCAGGAGAGAAATGCTGGGGACTAGACCAAGGTGGAGGTGGAACAGGTGGTGAGGAAATGCCAGATTCAGAATCTACTTCAAAACATGGGACAGGACTTGTGGATGGAGAGGAGGTGGGGAGGTGGGGTGTGAAAGAAACATGGGTGTCAAGGATGACTCCAAGACTGTTGGCCTGAGCAACTGAGTGATGGGTGAGACCATTTACTGAGGTGGGAAGAGGCAATGGGGAGAGGGGGCAGAAATAAAGTGTTTGGCTCCTGACATGTTCAGTTTAATATACCTTTTGCATATTTTATGTAGAGATGTAAGGTAGAAAACTAGACACACAATATGTAATTCAGGGGATAATTCTGATCCAGGGACAGACATTGGGAACTATTGGTCAACAGGTGATGTTTAAAGCCATGAAACAGGGTGGACTGGGCCAGGGAGTCCATGTCGATGGAAGAGAGATGAGGTCAACGACTCAGCTCCAAGACTGACGTCAGTGGCAGAGTATACTCAGTTTCTCCATCTGCACTTGCTCCAAATTCATACTTAAAGCCAGAAGTATGAATGTTCCTTTTAGCAATTCACACCCCTCTATAACATTCCACAAACCTTAGGATCCCTGCTCTTCCCAGAGTAGATCTATGCCAGTCATCTATTGGTTTGTCCTCAGATCCATCCCTACCCTTTTCTGATCTGCTCCACATCCCAGCAAACTGCACTTCCTAGGCTTCCTTGCCCTCTGGCTTCCTGGTGTGTTCAGCCAATGAAAAGCACTTGTGGAAGATTGGAAGGTGGGTGGGGAGAAACCCGGATACTTCTCCTTCTCTTTGATTATGGCAGTGTTTGAGTCTCAGGCAGTGGTTGTTTTCCCCAGAGCTCCAGCTCCTGCATGGTGAGCCCCCACCAGGCAGCCATCCCTGAGGCTCCAGCTCCCCGTGGGTGGCCTTATGTTCTGGGCTTTGGTTATACCACCTCCTCCTACTGTTCCTGTATCTCTGAGGGTGGCAGCAGCTTCCAGCTGTTGCTAATCTCTAGTAGCTACCTCCTAGTCCCCTGTTTGGCTTCTCAGCTCTTCCTTCATCAATCCCTGCATTCAATTCCCTCTGTTCAAAGACCTAGGGAGGTGTCTGTCTTCCTGGCTGGACCCTGACTGATGCAGAGCCCTTTGCCAAAACATTGGCAGCAGGTGTCTGTTCTATACAAATGGCTCCTCCTCTGTCTGCCTCTGCTCTTTGGGGCAGCAGGAGAATGGAGACAATCTAGACTGAAAAGAGTCTCCACTATCATGCATATGTCATTGACTCTATGTTACTTCCCACATCAAGCTATCTCCACCTTGCCTGGCTTTTTAACCATTTATGTCTCCCGAGAAGTGCCAGAACTAGTCACATGGCCCCACATAGATGCATGGGCAAGAAGAACCATGCCCTTCCTCTGTGCCCAGCAGAAAAATGAAACGGCTCGGCAAACCCGCAGCCTTTCCTAAAACCTAAAACCACAGTCTTTCCAGTCACCGCCCCATAGGGCATTGTAAGAATTTTGACTTTTACTTAAAGGAGATGAGAACCCTGAACAAACATTGAGCAAAAGAGTGACACAATCTGACTTAAAGCTTTTTGAAAAACGTACACTCTCATGGAAACGTTCCATACCTTGATTGTGGTGGTGGTGAACTTGACTAGTTTACATTTGTCAAAACTCATTAAATCATACACTTTAAAACCAGTGATTTTTATTGTATGTAAATTATATCTCAATAGAACTGATTTTTAAGGAAAAGGATCATACAGACTGCTATTTTGAGAATAAATTGTGGGGAGGGGGGTGTGCAAGAATAAAAGTAAGGAGACTAGTTGGCAGGCTATCGCAATAATCTTGGCCCGGGCTGGTATTTGCGGGGGTGGCAGGAAGTTGGGCTAGGGGTATGGTTTGCAGGAGGAAGCAGACAGGATTTGCTGACATAGATACAGCGAAGAGGGTGAAGGCACAGGCTGTAGACTCGGGTTTCCTGGGGCTGAATTGTGGCTCCACCATTTAGCTATGATCTGGGGTGAGTGGTTTAAGATCTCTGAGCCTTAGTTTCCTTCTCTGTAAAATGGGGATAATAATAGAAGCAACTTCATGGGGTAGCTGGGAGGTTAAAATGAGGTAATGCATGCAAAATACTGGGCACAGGCCCTGGCATCAAGTGAGGATTTGATACACTTTGACAGAGACAGTAACTACCCCCAGGTTGAGTGCTGACCATAGCCAAGCCTCCTATAATGCCACATTCCTCATCTCATGGGGTGATGGCCAAAGAGCTGGTTCCATGTTTTTCTGGTCCTGGACTACAGCGACCACAACTAGAGGTTTCACTGATCGGAACCTGGGATCAGAATTCCCAGCTCAGACCCGACTAGGGCCCCATCAGAGATAGCACCCCTAGAGAGCAGAGCTATCACGAAGGATATAATTCAGAGCAAACCCCACCTTAGGAATGAGGGCCAAAGCACTTCCTTTTAGGAAAAACATAACTTGGCAACAAAGTTTTAAAGATTTGTTTAAAAAATCTATAGGAGGCAGTGGGAACATGCCACTTTGATTGCTTAAATAAGGCCCTCCTTGGCTGGGCATGGTGGCTTGGGCCCGTAATCCTAGCACTCTGGGAGGCTGAGGTGGGAGGATCGCTAGAGGTCAGGAGTTCAAGACCAGCCTGAGCAAGAGTAAGACACTGTCTCTACTAAAAATAGAAAAATTATCCAGGCAGGTTGGCATGTGCCTGTAGTCCCAGCTACTTGGAAGGCTGAGGCAGGAGAATCCCTCAGAGCCCAGGAGTTTGAGGTTGCTGTGAGCTAGGCTGACACCACAGCACTCTAGCCCAGACAACAGAGCAAGACTCTGTCTCAAAAAAAAAAGTAAAAATAGATAAAGCCCTCCTCCAGAAATTGATTTCTCCAGAAATCACCAAGGGAGAGGCAGGAGTTGGCATTCTCTGAGCACCTGCTATGTTCCAGGCCTCAGTACAGCTCTTCCACAAATCACATGCAGCCTCACCAGAGCCCTCTGTGACAAATATCACGGTTCCCATTGTCTGGCAAGGAAGCCAAAGTTCAGAGAGAATAGGTGACTTGCCTGAGATCACACAGCTGGGAGGCTGTAAGGGTGGAATTTGCCATTTTATGGGGAGCAGTAACTTACTCAAAGTGCTACAGTAGATGTCATAGGAGTAGGAAGCACCAATCTGGGACCACGCTGCCTGGGTTTGCAGCCCAGCTCCACTCTTACTGGCTGCATGGACCCATGCAAGTTACTTACCCTCTCCGTCTTCAGTTGTCTCATGTGTAAAATGGGAAGAATAATAATATTGGTCCTACTTGTGATGGTTAATTTTATGTGTCAACTCGACAGGGCAAAGGGATACCTGCATAGCTGGTAGAACGTTATTCCTGGGTGTATCTGTGAGGATGTTTCTGGAAGAAATTCGCGTTCGGATCAGTAGATGAGTAAAGAAGAACCACCCTCACCAGTGTGGATGGGCAGCGTCCCATCCATGCAGGGGCCTGAATAGAACAGAAAGGTGGAGGAAGAGTGAATTTGCTCTCTCCCTGCATGTTCTCCTGCCTCTGGACATCAGAGCTCCAGGTCCCTGGGCCTTTGCACTCTGGAACGTATGCCAGCCAGCATGTGTTCACACACGTACATACACACACACACGCTGGTGGTTCTCTGACATTCAGCCTTGGACTGAAAGTTACACCATCAGCTCTCCTGATTCTCAGGGCTTTGGACTTGAGCTCAGTTATACCCCCACACTCTAGCTTGCAGATGGCAGATCATGGGACTTTGTGTCCTCCATAATCATGTGAACAAATTCCCATAATAAATCTCCTCTTACATGTCTATCTATATAGCCTATTGGTTCTGTCTTTTCTGGAGAACCCTACCTAATACATTACTTTTTAAGGTTGTTGTGAGGATTAAAGTAGTTAATATATATAAAGAGCTTAGAAAGGAGCCAAGCACATAGTAGGAATTATGTAACAGTTAACTCATTATTATTAATGAAGGCAGGCCTTCGTGCCAGTGCTCAGCCCAGCACAACAACTAAAGGGACAAGCAGAGAATCATAATGTTTCTAATTGAAAGCACTTAGAACAGGGATTAGTAAATGATGCCCTATGGACCAAATTTGGCCCTCTGTCATTTTTATAAATAAAGTTTTATTGAAACACTGCAACAGTCATTTGTTCATGTATTGTCTGTGGCTGCTTTTGCTCTATCACAGTGGAGTTAAGTAATTGGGACAGAGACCGTATGGCCTGCAAAGCCTAAAATATTTACTTTGGGGGCCTTTATAGAAAAAAGTTGCTGACTCACCTAAAAGATAGTTAGTCCAATCCTTATCATCTGTATCTGCAGTCCCTAATCCCAAGGCCTCAGCCTGGTACTGGTCCATGGCCTGTTAGGAACCGGGCTGAACATCAGTACCTGAGCCCCTCCCCCCTCACCCCCATCCGTGGAAAAATCGTCTTCCATGAAACTCAGATGAACTTAGGCAGGGAGGGGGGCTGCACAGCAGAAGGTGAGCAACAGGTGAGGGAGCGAAGCTTCATCTGTATTTACAGCTGCTCCCCATCATTCACATCACCACCTGAGCTCCGCCTTCCCCCACCCGCCATCCATGGGAAAATTGTCTTCCATGAAACCAGTCTCTGGTGCCAAAAAGGTTGAGGACCGCTGATCTATATCATCTTCACAGCTGGTCTTGATTGAATAACTCCAAGTGTGGAGTTCACTCCTTCTTGAGGCAGCCCGGCCATTTTTCAGATAACTCTAATGTTTAGAAGGTTCTTCCTTGTATTGATAATCTACCTCCCTGTAACTTAAAATTATAGAACATTACAAGATCCAGCCTTTCACAGAGGGAGTGGGGAGTTTGCCCAAGGCACTCAGTAACAGGCATTGGAGCTAGGAATTCAACTCCCTTCTCACATTTGTCTCCCCTGGTAGACTATAGATTCCTTACATCACAGAGTTGAGTCTGGAAACCAGTTCCGAGTCATAAAAAGAAAGTTACTCAATGTGCTCTGTTTCCCGAGACAGAGAAGTATGTAATATATTTCAGAAAAACTTTTACCCTCTAAAAAACTATTTTAGGTTTACAGTTTCAGTGCTCATAGGATTAAAACTTCTTCTATCAGTAACGCTAATCTCTCAAGAATGACTCATTTTTTAAAAAAATAAAATTTAAAAAAAGACATTTGCTGAAAGGGCAGAGGGAGCAGATAAATAAAGTAACTTAGAGCCAGGGCTGAAGGGTCAGACGACCTGGCTTTCAATCCTGGAGCTACCGCATAATAATAAACATGAGACTGTGGATCATTATCTTCTTTAGAGAAGTTCCTTTGCCTCAGCTTTGTCATCTGTGAATAGGATTATTATGAAGCTATGACAATCCAACACAGGCAAACCATCTACACAGTCCTAGCACCATGCATCTGCTCAATAAATGTTTGCTCTTCTTATAACTAAATATGTCCTAGGCAGCTTTCTCCTGCCTTCTTTTCTTCTCCCTTCCTTCCTTTCTCCCAGGTTGGCATAAAAATTATTTTCCGTTTCCTTGCCTCCAATTAGATATTGATTAGAGTATCTGATTGAGAATGAGCACTTAATAAAAGTAAATAAGTTCTGACATTTTATTTTTACTCTTGAATAAAAATGCTCACCATCCTCCTGAAAATGAGCCGTCACATTTTATTTAACAGCAGAAAAGATTTGTACATTTGGCCCTGCAGGAGCTGAGGAATCTATTTTCATTATAACAAACATTGATTTTGCATTAAAAAGTCTCATTATTTGAGATAATGACTGCTGGGCTCCTTAGTTATTCTTTTGGTTCCTAAATCATTAAAACTCTAACATTTAAAGAGCAAGTGGGACCTCGGTGCCTCCCAAATTATCACCAACGAGTCATTCCCTGTGCCCTAGTCACAGACAAGATTCAACAACGGTGGAGATCCTGAAACACACATGCTTAAGTCCAGTTCTTTCTCTTGCAGCTCCAGAATTCCACATTCCAAATCACACTTGGTTCCTTTGCATGCGTTTTACAAAATGAAAAGAGAAGCAAAAAAAAAAAAAAGACAAACAAAAAAGCCAACTCTGGTCTTCGTGTTTGTGTGCAATCAGTTCTTAGAATCCTAATTTTAAAGAAGCTGGAGAGAAGGAAGGAAGCAGCATCTGCCGCCAGGACTGGGAGTTGGTGGCATATTGGGTGGCCATGGTGGTGGCAGAGGTACGTGACAAGCCCACCTTCCACCACCAGCAGGATAAATCATTGACTTTAGGAATATTCTTTGGTGGATGGTTTTCCATGATTATACTTCCCTCTGATCCAGGGCATTTATGCTACATGAGACCCGGCTGGACACCTCATCGGCAAACCACATGTGACACGACTTGAGTTTTGCAGAATTTCAACCACATGTACCGATTTGGATAATGTATTCTTTCAGAAGCCAGGGCTGAGCTTTAAACAAAACATAATCCTGCCTGCATATCAATTTCCCAGGACTGTGAGGAAGGAAAAGAAAAAGCCCAGAACCACGATGCTTTCAGCAAGCAGAATTTCCATTTGGGGGTTAGCAGCGGGGACGTCCAGGCAGCGTGCACAGTCTCCTGGTTCATTAACAGGAGCCCAAGGAAGGAAAGGGGAGGAAAAGTAGGGAGCAGATCATAAAATATGAAAGGCCTTCCCTGGAAATTGGCATCAATGTGATTTATTCAATCCAGACCCACGCTCAACCATTTGAAAAATAATTGAATAGTTGATACCCACTGCCACTTGTAAGTGACGGGAACATGGGCCAGGAGCGGAAGGAAGGAAGGTGCTGGAGGGATTGGAGACATCCCAGATCTCAGCCCTACCCAGCCTTCTGGAAGAGGAGAAAGAACCCTCCCCGGCCTCACCCTAACCACCAGTCACTCCTGCTGCTCCTCATCCCATTCCTGTCTGCCCAGATGCAGGTGTCTGTACAGTTAAAACTACAATATGTAACCAATTTTGCATACTACCATTTGCACTAGACATAGTGTTCTAAGCATTTTCTCTTTGTAAAAAATCATTGGTTTTAAAAACATTACATAAGCAATATATGCTTGCGGTAAGAAATGCAAACAATACAGAAATACACAACGTAAAAAGGGAACACTTCCCCCCTCCACATAGACACCATCCCCTAAGATTGTCACCATGAACAGTTTAAGGATCATCCTTCCAGACATTTTTCAGTATCTGTAAACACACACAGACAGGCACACATGCACACACATACACATATATGTATACTTTTAAACTTTTTTTACAAAATAAAAGATATATCCTGTTTTGCAACATTTTCATTTGCCAATACTGTGAACATATCTCCATGTCAGCACAGATAGACACCCGCTTCTACCTTTTCATCAACTGTATACGTTCCATTGCTTATCTCACTCATCCTTCCATTGCCTGGCGATTAGAGTATTTCCAGTATTTATGACAAACAGTGCCACCGTGCCACTGCGCATGCATATACATACATCCGTGCAAACTTTTCTGCAGAACCGATTCCCAGAAGTGAGAGTGCAGATCCGAGCATGTGACCCAAGAGCATTTTCCATATTGTTTCAGGCATCCCAATTATCACTTTTAATATCCACAGAACCACCTTTTGAATTCAACTTAGCCAACTTGCATAGCAGAAGGAAAAATAAATCTGTTTAAAGCCATCCAACCTGCAGTTTCATTCATATAGAAAAAGGGACTTACCTTGGTGAGCCCCTTAGGGTGTGGCATGAGAAGTCCCCACCCCAGGACATGGGCTGGAAAGAATGTAAAACCCAACAGTTGAATTCTGTGTGTAATTTGGAGTTTCCCAAAGGATCTGAAGAGAGATGGAAATGTATGGGGAGTTTATGGAAAAAGAAGAATACCAGCAATATGGCAGAAAACGTCGTGTCCTATGAAAGAATTCCGACAGCCAGGACTTCCCCGGTGTGGGTTTTGGCTGATGGGTTTTTAGGACCTAGGAATCTGATCTCCTCTTCCAAAGTGTCGTTCATACCATGCTGTCATCAGTGGGTGCTGGTAGAGGTTGAGGAACCAACAATGGGGAAGGAGAGGCCAGACCTTGATGTAGCACTTCTTGAATTCCGTGTTGTAAATACTCCTTCCCTGATGCGAGGCAGCTCCAAGGCACTACAGAATGCCCCAAGGTGTTCTATGAACCATTGAAAAAGTCTGGTCCCAATATAGTGAGACCCTTTTTCTACAAAAAATTAAAAATTAGCTGGGCATGGTGGCATGCCCATGCCCTATTTGGGAGGCTGAGGCAGGAGGATCGCCTGAGACCAGGAGTTGGAGGTTACAATGAGCCAGGATTGCACCACTGCACTCCAGCCCAGGCAACAGAGCAAGATTCTGTCTCAAAAAAAAAAACTGCTCCACCCAACAGCCCTGGGCCAGTGGACTGTCCCTGAGCAGAGGCGACCAAGCAGGGAGTGAAGAGATCAGTAAGTGAGGAAGTGCTCTGCAGGAGCCAGGAGTGACTTAGGAAGCCGATACTGTGTAGAGCGAGAAGAGGATGGTAAGACCCCATGGCAAGCCATGGGAGCTCTTAGGGGAGCTCCCACTGTGGGGAAAGGGCTTGAGTTAGTTGTCAAAGAAGGACCCCAAAGGTCTGGAGGACGCGGTGACCCCTGGTTCCCTGCTGTGAGTTGTGCACTCAAGCCACTCCCACTAGTTGCTGTTTCCATTAGGGCTGCGATGAACACCTTTATGTGCATTCAAAACTCTGCAAGCTAGTCCTCACCTCCTTCCCCACCACACCCTTCCTCTTCTGGCCTCCTCTGTTCCGCTGCACCACCGTCCTCGCCAGTGCCCAATACAGGTTGCGCCCTCCCAGCTGCAAGCCTTGGCCCCCCTTCCCTCTTCCTGGACGGCTCTTACCCTCCATGTAGGCTCATCACAGCCGTACCCATTCCTTAAGGCCTGGTTCAAATGCACTCTCCTCTCCCAGCCTTCTCAGGCAGGATTTGTCTCCCTCCTTTCCACAAAGTGTTTTCTATGTCAGTAGTTAATGGTCTCTCTATGGTCTGGAGAGCTTCTTGGAGAAGGAGTCCTGGAATTAACCATCTCCCTGACACAGCCGATCTTGAGTCACTAAGAAGACTGTCATACACTCTGAGCCCTGCCCCAGCCTCTGTCAGCATCTGTGTCACGATCCCCTGAAAGGCAAAAGAGGATTGCTCCCATTATACAGGTGAAGAAACCGAGGCCGGGAGAGGCTTGGCACCTTGCTTGGTTGCCCGGCAGCAAAGCCCAGGCTGGAGTCTTCTGGGGATCAGCTCAGCCAGAGGGAGGAGGGGTCTGCAAGGTGATCTAGCCCAGGTGCTTCCCACCTGGGGCCTCGAGTGCTGGGGACGTACAAGTTTATTTAGGGAGACCTCCTGTCCATTTGCTCACAAAGGGCAAAGGAGAGAATCCGCGTCTCTTTGCCTCTTTGTTTTGTATTGTTTTGTTTTTGTGGTTTTCTGAGTTTGGGATTTTGTTGTTGTTGTTTTGTTTTTTGTTTCTTTCTCTTTTTTTGAATATGAAAAGAAGAACCACTGAGAAGCCCATCTCTCATCTCATGGATGAAGAAACTGAGACTCAGAGAGGGTCAAGGGCATGGCCAATGTCGCACAGTGAGTGTGGGGGCTTTGTGCTGAGTCAGCTTAGCAAAGCCGGGACTGCATTTCCCACAGTTTCCTTCCCGGTATGGTTGCCAGTTAGGGGTGGCCACGGGAGGGATTTGCACGGATGTGGTAGGGGAAGTGGAGCACATTTGCACTCTGCGGTTTTGTGTGGGATCAGGCGATGCCGCAGCACATACAGGCCACCTGCTGGCTCACCTGCTGGCTCACCTGCTGGCTCACTTGCTGGCTTGGGCCAGTGTCCCAATGCCTGGTGACTCTAGATCCCACCAGACCTCCTCCTTCAGCCTCTCCACACTCAGGGCTGCTTGGTGTGCAACTCTGTGGTGGAACAGGCTAGCCCTTCTGCAGATCAGCACCTAGTCACTTGGGGGCTTAGAGGCAGTGGGAGGCCAACCAGGTCCCAGTGAGAGACAGGAGTGGGTCCCAGCGTGTCCTCTATTGGTCATGCTCCTCTTGCACGTCCAAGGCACCCTTCCAGGTTCTGCTTTGTCCCTGCTCACCTCCTCTTCCTGTTCATCCTCCCTTCCCAACTGCCAGCCCTGCTGACCCCAGAACTGGAGCAGACACAGGGCACAGACTGACATCACTGCCTAGCAGCTCCCGTGATCAGGAAAGGCCTCTACCTGAGCATGAATGCTCGGTCACTCATAGTGGTCCTGCCTCTCTGGTAGACGCCCAACTGGTACAGTGGGCTGAGTGCAGAATTGACAGCCTGGGGCTCCTCCCCTTGCTCCTGGCTCCTTGCCACTCAGGAACCAGAGGGGGCATGAGCCCAGGCCCCAGGCCCTCTCCAGCGAGACCACTGCCTCTGTCACAGGCCGGTCCCCCAGATCCATTTCTCCAGCCGGTGGCCGAGGGGGAGCCATGTGTCTGGCCTGTCCCCCAGACCATTGTCCCTGCCTGGGCCCAGGGACTGCAGTCCCGCCTCCTCCCCTCATACAGCCCTCGGCTGACTATGGGGGCAGTCATCTTGCACCAGGCTGGGGACCTGAAGACTATTTATTTCTTCTGGTCCCCAGGCCCATAACCTTGGAGCTGCCTCGGATGCCTGCTGTCCTGAGGACTCTATTAATCAGGCAGTAAAGATGTCACACTGCCCGCTTGGGCCACTGCCCAAGCAAGCCCTGGGCCGGCCGTCCTCCCCGGCAGGCCGCCCGCATGCTGGGCCCGGGCTCGTTACCGCTCGCCACACTCGGAGCTCCTGCGCTCCGCGGCGGGGCCGTCTCTCCACGCTGCCGCACGCAGCAAGGGGTTTCAGGATCAACTGTCCCCTCCTTTCCTCATCAGTCCCTTCCCTCCTCTGGAAGTCCCCAGGAGACTCCTTTTGCAGAAGCTGCTTCTCAGGAAAAAGGCCATGCGGGCGCTGTGCAAACAGATCTGGATTCAAGTTTCTGAACTGCCACTGACTCCGTGCCCTTGGAGACGTCACATAACCTCTCTGAGCTTTAGGTACCTCATCTACAAAATGATGATACTAGTACTAATCTCATAGGAATGTCGTGAGGATGGAATAAAGTGTCACATGTAAGCACATAGCCCAGTCTCTGGCACATTCAAATGTACTTTGTAAACGGAAGCCACTATTGTTGGTGGTTACTGTTATTGCCACTTCTTTTTATCATTGTAACCACTAAACTGCATGCTCCATAAGGATGGGGGCTGTGTATGACTTGTTTTCTCCACTGCCTGGAACAGTGCTTAGTGCATAATAGCACTCAATACCTACTTGTTAAATGAATGAATAAACATATAAGTGTTTATTGATCAGGCCCGAATACAGTAGCTGGGACTGAAGAGCATTTAGAGATTTCAGTAGGTAAGGTTCAGTTCGAACTCTTTTCATTATGTCTGTCCACCTGTATCCTCCTTAAAGTTTTTCTCTGACCACCTGCCGACTACTGACCCATAGGCAGTGCCAGCACTGGCATCCCCCGTGGGACTTGCAGGACTTCCACACCTGCCAGGGTGGCAGAACCCAACAATGCCTCCAGGTGCTGCACCTACAATTAGGACAGCTCTCGCTCAGAGCACAGGTTTGCTTCACAAAACACGCAAACAGGGTCCAGTCCTATTTAAAAGGCATACCCTATTAATATCCCCCATTTAACAGATGAGAAAACTGAGGCATGGAAGTGTTAAGTAACTTGCTCAAGATCACATCCCTAGTAAAGTGCTGACAGTAGGATTCTAACTCACCTATTGCCTGTCATATGCAGATCATACACAGATCTTCTATGCTCTGCAAGGTAGCTATTAATATCTTCATATACAGATAAGGAAGTTAAGGCTCAGAGAGAGTTAGTAACTTTCCCAAAGCCACACAGCTAGTACAGCAACCTATGTCATATATGGCATTAGATTCTACAATTGGCACATCAGGCAAAAGTTGCATAAAGTTCGAATTGTTCTTGAAATCCCTTCAATTGACTACATAGTTTTCTTTGTATATAGCCCAATACAGTAATTTTTACCTACCTACCCTTGAATTTGATAACTGATGAGCAGGACTGAAGGAAGGACCAGAAGGGAAGTCTGGAAGGAGTCATCAGAAAGCGACATCATTCACCGTCTGGACGTGAGATCATTGTTAGCCCCTGGCCCGGAAGAAGGAGGAAAGGGGATTTTAAGCATTCCTGGTGGGTTCACACAATTGCAACTTAACATTAGTGCCCCTGGTCTTCATGCATGTGAATTCATGTCGCTGTGGAGGCAATTAAGTGAGCGACGTATATGAAAACTCCTGCACAGTCACTAGCATAGACGAGGTGCTCAATACATGCGTGCTAGATTTGAATCTGAAATAATTAATTCATTTACTAAACACGCACTGCGTTCCCACCAGGTGCCAGGCACCGTGCTAGGAAACAACAGGCAATGAAAGAGATGAGATCAGGGTCCTCGCCCTGATGGAGCTGACGTTCCCGGCGGGGAAACACACAATGAGCGAGTCAACTAACAGGTATGTGATGTCAGGTAAGTGATGGGAAGAAAAATAAAGTGGATTCAGTCCAGAAATAGTATGCAAAAAAAAAAAGAAAAATAAAGTGGGTAGGGGGAAAGAGAATGTGAGGCCACTTTTTGGATAGGACAGGGAAGGCCCAGGCAAACCGGCCCATGCACTGACACCATGCTTTGAAAAGCACAAAGAATGGCCACCTGCTCCCTGCCTTTCCAAATTAGCATTTTAGTTTGCGGTCACCACTGAACAGCAGCCACTGCCAGGTCCTTAGGGGTGACAAAGGGCTGCTGATGGGCATTTAGACTAAAGGTGACTCCGCTGTAAAAGGCAGATCAGGCTCAGACCCCATCCACCTGACCCCAGGGCCCGGAGTCTGTGCGCCACAAGTGATTCTGTGCTAGAAAAAATCTAACTGTAGCTGTGGAGACGAAACACAGCAATGACTTGAACCAGAATTCTGGATTCTAGAATGCCATGCTGGCTCTGTTCCTCAGGGTTTTGGAGCCAGGAAGGGTCCTCAGACACACACACCCAGCATTTCACATTCGGTAAGTGATGCGTGTTCATCTCATCTGATTAATTCCCTTATTCTACAGGTAGAGAAACTGAGGTGCAGAGGCCACAGGACTGTCCCCAAACCACAGAGTCAGCAGTGACGGAGGTGAGAGCTCAGATCTCCTGACTCTCGGTCTGGTGCTCTTTAAAGGAAAACGGCGCCTTCCGCTCATGGGTAATCCAGAGCTTCAGTTTATTCTGAGGCCACCTGAATAGCAGGCGCACTTGACACCGTGCAGGGCCTGGCTCCCGGGGGAGCATGGTGGTGCTGGGGAAGAGGGTGAGGACGGCCTAAGGGCTAAGGACACCCTGGACATGGGGCCGGGATGGTCAGGTGTGCCTGCCGGGCCAGGAGCCTGACTGTGGTCACAGCACCAGGTAGTCAGGTAGGATCCAGAGAGGAGGAGCCACCTGCAGTGACAGCAAAGCTGAAGAGAGGACAACATAAGGCCACTTCTGTCACTCCCTAGCTTTGTCTTTGACCACATCCACTGGAGGCCTAAGCCTCCCACATTTCACCCCTAGATCTGGAACTGCCTAGGGGACAGAGGGGTGCTGCCTCGCTCTCTAAGGCCCTGCAGCGTGCCCTGCGCCGGGCACTCCTCCTTCCTCATTCTGTTTCCTTCATGCAACACCCCTGCAAGGTGGCGACTCTCGCCCTCATTCTACAGATGGGCCCCAGGCTCGGTGTGCAGCAGCTTGCAAAGCAGCCCCTCCACCCTCTCTCCCCAGGTCACCGCCCAGTGCACAGCTGAGATTCCAGCCCAGGCCCGGGAGAGCAGAAGCTGAGCTTCCTAAGGCCTGGTCTCCCACGTGGCCGGCGGGAGGGCCCCTCCAGAAGGGTTTCCAGAGAGGCCACTACTGTTGTCTGGATTGATAGTGAGTTGCCCACATCCCGTAAGCCCCTCCCCGCCAGGCCTGAGCCCGCAGCCGGGCTGCAGGCAGGGAGCGAGGCTGGGCGCTAATTTACACTTGTTTAACTACAGCTGCCGCCTCCCGCCATGTGTCTGGCCGCCATTTATTGCGCTTTCCGAAGCCCTGCCCGGCACTCAGGGGCATTTCCTGCCTGCGCTAATGGAGGAGAATAGACGCATTATATGTGAATAATGGATTATGATGATACAATTTGGGTCTCTTAGCTCTCACCGAGCCTAGGCTAGCCTTGCATTATTAATAACTTACACACACCTTCCCGAGCGTGTTTATGTAAATATTTAATAGGGAAAGCAAGTTAACCCATTGGTTCCAGCCCTTTCCAGAGCGTCGGAAGTAAAGGCTGTGAGGGTGACGGGGGTGGGGCCCCCAGCAGGAGTCAGGGCCCTTTGGAAAGCCGGCACCTTCCCGAGATGCTGGCTTGGTCACAGGGAGTTTATGGCCTCGAGGTTTGTGGCTCTCGGGGCCAAGAGAAAAGGGTAGGTCTGCCTCACCACGGGAGACCGCTGCTCGCCGGCACAGGCAGAACACAGCGAGGGTGTTGGGGACGAGGGTGCTGATGACTGACATGCAGCGGGGTGGGTGTCACCCTGAATAAATAGAACCATTGCTGCCCGTCTTACATGGCTGATTTCCTGCACTTTCACGCGGCTTCCACGTTTCACACTCCATTTCATGCCGGAAGGCAACACTTCAGAGACTGCCTGGCTTTCACCCGGGCTCCACTACTTAGCGGCTGGATGGCAGGTTAATCTCTGTGCACACCGGTTGTCACATCTGTAAAATGGGGAACTAATGCACTTGTCTCATAGGTACTCATCGCTGAGTGCAAGACTTCGGTGAGATAATCTATCTAAAGCGGCTTTACAGTCCCAGCACGTGGGAGGGGCTCAACACCTTGCGGTCATATAGCAGGGATGTGAAGCTGCGCGTGTTCTCGCACGGGTCTTACTGCCAGGGCATACGTTCACTGACAGCGTTTCTCAGTAGTATGGAAAATAGTCGTGCATCCTGGACTCAATGGAATACGGCTGTTATTTTGCTAAAATTGTGTTTCTGGCAATTAAACAACTTTGCCCCCTCTGGGAAGTCATAAGAGTGGGCATGTGCCCCATCTGCTTGGGCTGAAGGGGGAGGACCAGGCAGGACCAGGAGACCTGAGCTGGCCTCCCTCCGCGCCCCTCCCCCAGGACTCCCGCCCTGGGCGCCTGCCCTCTCAGCCTATGTCCCTGTATCCCTCTCCCAGGTTGCCACTGACGACCTGCCATTCTCAGAGCCAACCTCCCTGAGCTGCCAAGACTTCGCAGGGGCTGGCTTCCCCACCTGAATGCCCTCTGCTCCTCCTCCTCCCCCGGGAAACCCTGACGGATTCAGGACATGGTTCAGTCTTCACCTCCTTCTTCCAGCCTTCTCTGCCTCTTGACTGATCTCATCTTAAAATCAAAATGGCCAGTTTGTTCTTCTGTCTTCTCACCAGACCTGCAGGCCCACGGGCCCGGGGAACGGCACTGACTCTGTATGCCCAACACCTCCTTGCACAGGCCCGGTGTAAGGGCTGTGGGAATACTGCAGTGCACACCACGGACAACGGTCGGTGCCCTTGGGCCTCCTACTCTAGAGGGAGGGGACAGACGGTAAGCACAAGACACAGAAACTCTGGTATGTAAAAAGAGGGGCAATGCTATGGAGGAGGGAAAGCCCAATAAAGAAGGCTAGAGGGGGGACATTTTTTTAGGATGGTCCAGAGTAAGCCCCCCTGAGAAGGTGACATTTGAGCAGAGGTCTGAGCAGGGTGAGGGACCAACCAGTACAAGGACCCCGAGGTGGGAGTGTGCCTGGTGTGTTCAAGGAAGGCCCAAGGTGGGTGTGGCTGGCACAGAGCCTCCAGCCTTGGGGCCTGGGCAAAGACTTTGCCTCTTGCTACAGAGACATGGGAGCCATTGGAGGATTCTGTGCAGAGGGGTGACCACGTCTGACGTGTGTTGAAGGGTCATTCTGGCAGCTGTGTGGCGCGTTACTACAGGGACACGTACTGCCGCAGAGACGCCAATTAGGGGCTGCTGCAAGAATCCAGGTGTGACTCGATGGGGCTGACCCTAGGGTGGGCGGGGGAGGTGGTAGGACGTGGCCAGGTGGTCGGGTTCTAGCAGACGTGGAAAGTGGAGCTGCCTGACTTCCTGCTGGTTGAAGTATTTGGTGTGAAAGAGAGAGCAGAGCCAAGGCTCACGCCAAGGTGTGTTCCTTGCCTGGAAGGACAGAGTAGCTGCTAACCAAGGCAGGGAAGACTTGTGGGGAGCAGGTTCGGGTGGGGGAGATGAGCAGTTCCATTTGGGATGTGTCATTATCATACTACATTTGAGACGTCTGTTATACATCCAAGGGGAGAGTTTGAATGGGCAGCCGCAGGCAGAGCTCTGGGCTTCAGGGAAGGGGGCCCAGGCTAGCGCCATAAATGTGAGAACCCCCAGCGTCCAGATGGATGAGGTCACATGGGAGAGGGGGAGGCGGAGAGAGAGACACCAAGGCCTGAGCCCCAGGCATTGCAGTGAGTAAGGTGTGAGGGAAGAGGACCAGCAAAGGAGCCAGGGAAGAAGCAGCCCATGGGGTAGAAGGAAAATCCATTTGCTGAACTTCAGAGCACTGGAGTTGTAATAAACAGTCACAATGAAATAGTCACCAATAATTGAGTACTTATTCTCTTTCAGACACTTCACATATGGTTTTTCCTTTGATCCTGAGATTTAGGAATTCTCATGCCCATGCTGCAGGCAAGGAAACTGAGGCTGAGAAAGGTAAAGTTGTTTGACCAATGTTCCATGGCTAGTTATTGCACAGCAGCAATAAACCCAAGCTTCAAGTCAGCCTGGTTAACATTTATTGACCATCTACTGAGAACTGGGTGCTCTTAATAGATATCATTTTATTTTATACTCTCGACACCCATGCAAAATGGATGTCATTTCCACCCATTTTACAGATGAGAAAACAGGCTTAGAGTCTTATTAAGTGACCTACCTGGAAGTTACCCAAGGAGGAAATGGGTGGCAGAGATTTGAATCCTGTTCTCCTGCCCTCATTTTAAAGACCTGGGATTCTCCCGAGCCTGAATTTGGAGAAGGGAATAGGGTTGTAGGATTAACTGTGATTTCTAGGCTTGAAATGCCAGGCTTCTTCCAGAGGCCAGATGTCGGGCTGGGGCCACGAGGCCCTCTGCTGCGTCCTAGGCTGGGAGCAGGGAGGGAGAGGACTCTGCCACCAAAGCCCAGGCTGGGTGCTCCCAGGGAGTCCCCTTCTCCCCCGCCTGCCCGGCATCTGCCCTCCACCAGCTCCTGCCTGGCTGCCAGATGTACCAGCTGTGGCTCCCCTCCATGGAGAGCCTCATTTATTAATTAATGTGGACGCCAAGGGGGCAACTTCTCAGGCCCAGCCTCAGAGCAGATCTTGGCACATTTTTCAGACTTTGTTTAATAATTTATCATCTTTTAATCATAAAAATAATTAGCACAAGAGCAATAATCTGTGCTCTGCCGAGAGCAGACCAGCAGAGGAGTTTTCAGACGGTGCCAGAGCCCAGAGAGCTGAGCTTTGGCAGAGAGGAGGGGAAGGCTGGCTGGCAGCCAGGTGTCCTCTCCAGGGCTGGCCTCTGGGAGTCAGGTGTCGGAGATACCGCCTGGCTTGGCCGGGGACGTGAGGACCACGCTGCTTTCCTGGGAAATGGAAGCTCCTGCCCCTGTCTGACCTGACTCACTGGATAACCCTCTGGGAAGTTCCCTCCTTCACTGGGTCTTAATTTTCCCATCTGTAAAATGGGAGTTCAACTAGATAATGCCTAAGGACCCTTTTGTTCAAGGTGCCATGACCCGAGGAGGTAGCAAATGTAGATGCAGTGGTTTGTGACAGTGAAGAGAGGGAGCTGGAGTGTCCACAAGAGCCGAGAAGCCTCCCATGGTCCTCCGCAGAAGCGTGTGCCATCTCCTCTGCTCCCCAGATTCGCACAGAGCCCTGGGATGAGACTCGGTTCTGCCAAGTCTAAGCTGTGTGGCCTAGAGCAAGACCCGCCGCTCTCTGAGCCTCAGTGTACCCATCTGAAAAGTGGGAGTGATCATTTATGCCTGCAGGTCTCCCAGAGAAGATCCAAGGAAGAGTAGACACGGCTGCCCCTTGGAGACATTGGTCCCGTTCTGTCCCGGATTTAAGTGCCCCTCCCTGCCCAGACTGGAGGGTGGGACAGGACTGCCTCATCCTCTGTGACAGCCCCCAATGTTCTGTCAATTCCAGGGACCTGTCTTGAGGTTGTGCAACCTGTGCAGGCGGACACAGCCTCCCCCAGGGTGACAGCAGAGTCAGGTGGCTCTGGACAAGACCGCAGCAGTCCAAGAAGTTGATTCCGCCTTCAGGTCTTGTGCAAGCTGCTGAGCCTCCAGCTGCCTCAGTCTCTTCATGTGTAAATGACAATACCTGCCTTAGGTTGGGGTCCCTAGAAGCAGACCCTGAGACAAGAATTCGAGAGCAAGTCATTTATCTGAGAAGACATCCTGGAAACTCCAGGAGGGAGTAGAGGGGTGAGACGGGGATGGCGAGGAAAGAGGTGGGTCAGTGAGCCAGTGACCCCTTTAGAAAACCAGGCGGTGCCCAGTTCTGCCGGGGCCATCTCAGGGGTTGGCAAACTACAGCCCACAGGCCCCATCGGGCCTGCCTCCTGACTTTGCAAATAAAGTTTTATCAGAACACAGCAATGCCCACTCATTTACATATTGTCTATGCTGTTTTTCAGCCATAGCGACAGGGTTGAATAGTTGCGACAAGGCACCATATGGTCCTCAAAGCCTAAAGTATTTGCTATCTGGCCCTTTGCAGAAAATGTTTGCCAGCCCCTGCTCTAGGACAGAGCGTGGAACCCACCCAGAGTTGCCCCCTTGAAGGAGAGGAAGCTGGCCTGTCTCTGCACCACCTGCCGTCCACCCCTGGCTGTCCCAGGGGCCCTAACACCCACCCCCCCACACACACCCCAGTGCCAGGGTGGCACACTCCAGCAGCCAGAGGAACCCCGGAGGTGTCACAGAGGGTACACAGCAGGGAGTGACAAGGGGAACTCGGGGCCGGGCATCCAGGGCGTCTGCTCCACCGTCTCACTGAGTCACACGAGGACAAGCTAAGTAACACTGGGAAGTACTGAGAACAGGCAGCGTCCCCTAATATTCCACACCTCTGATCGTGGGTACCAGCCCCCACCCAAGACATTCCTGGGTCATTCCAAAATGAGCTGCCTTCGCCTCCCCACTGCCTGCCTGTGTTTTCAGGCACTGCTGCTAACTTCTGAGCTCCAGGTCTCTCTGGGAGGAAGGTTCCTTTCCAGGCCCCAGCTCTACCTGTCTGGACAAAACTGCACCCGCATTTCCCCCTCCCTGGCTCCAACTCGGGAAGCCTGTCTTTCCTGCTTCTTTCCCAAGTGCTTCCTGCCGCCCCAGACCCTGGGGGCCCAGCTGCCTGGGCTCTGTCCTCAGGTCTCAGCTCTGGACCTGCCGGTGGGGACCACCCTGTGGTCTCCATCCGGTCGCGTATGCTGCCCGTCCTCACCACTGCTCTTGGCCATGCTGCTTTTGCTCCCTGTGCCTTCCTGAGACTGGCAGCACTACCGGGACCTGGCTTTCACCTCCACCCCTCCTGGGCGTATTCTGGCAGTCAGCTCTGGGCTCCTTTCAGAGAAGGACATAAGCAAGTGGATTTGACAGAAGGCAGTTGCCATGATCGGGGCTCATCGGGGGCTGGGATCAGGGCTCAGTCTGCTCAGTCTAAGATCAAGGTCAGGCCCAGCTGAGCCAGAGTCAGGGCTCAGTCTGGGTCCCAGTTCAGGATTCAGTCTGAGGCAGGAATCAAGGCAAAGCCTAAGGTTAAGGTCAGGGCTGTCCTTGGGCCAAGGTCCAGCAGTCGGCCTAACCAAGGAGCCCTGTACACTGGACTGCTTCATCTTACAAACCAGCCCAGGCCATCCATAGCTCCCGCCCCTTGGCTGGCCCGCCACCCCAGTCCTCCCTGGGAACTCCAGCCCGTCCCGCTGGGGCGCCTGCATTCCCGTTCGTGTGTACGCACGCCCTCCTGGCCAGGCGGCGAGGATTCCCAGGTCCATCTGTCTGCTGAGCTGTCGTGGGAACCGAGCTCAGCGCATGGGCCCGAGCCTGTCTCCCTCCGGAGCCTGTCTCCAGACTGTTGGCGTTCGCGGCTCTGCCTCGCAGCCTCCGAGCTGGGCTCGCGCTGCTGAGTCCAAACGCCGTCCACTGCTCAGTTCCAGCCAGCCACCGAGCACTCCCCAGATGGGCAGGGACCGCGCCATGCCTGCCTGCCTCCTGCCTCAGGCACTGCTCGCTCCCTGCCAGAGGCCCAGGGGAGGTGCCCAGTCCCAGGGGGCCAGACAGGGCCAGGGAAGGGCAGGGAACCTACTGCCGCCAGCTTTGGGGCCCCGAGCATCATCTAACGAGTGAGTCCCTCCCTCCAGCCCTGACCCTGGGCCTGGGGAGGCCCACCGTCTTCCCACTAGGGGCCTGGCAGCCTTTGTCCTCTGACCACAGAGCTGCCCAGAGGACTTGTGGAACCCAAGGTGACCTGTGGTCAATGCACCCCCCAGGGCATCTGTCTGAGAAGCTCCAGGAAGTGTGGAGTTTCAGAATCAGGCAGCCCTGGGCGTGAATGCCACCAGTTCAAGTGGTGTGAACATTGACAAGTCATTCTGTGCCTCAGTTTCCTCATTTATAAATGGGCCTAACAATCCCTGGCTTCTAGGTTGTAGTGACAGTTACATACATGAAGAGGCGTAAAGCCCCTGGCAGAGGGAGGAGCTTGTGGTGTCCGTCTGTCGAATGTCTGCTCGGCTGCCCTGCCCCCCTTTCTGATCATGGCACCCCCTTCTACGCTGAGCCGGCCTTCTCCCTGACAGTGTGGGTCTGGTGGGGCAGCCAGTCCTGGGACCTGGCCCCCATGGCAGGGAGTGGGCACAAGCTGACTCAGAAGGAAGCAGAACAGAAAGAGGGAGAAAGAAAGCATGAATGGTGACCCTACAGACATCACTTGGACCCCAGAGTCCCCAGCGGGAGACCCCATCCTGAACCCCCCACACCTGAGCCAGTACCTCTTTTTAGCTGAAGCTATTGGACTTGGGCTCCCATCCCCGGTGACCAGGTTCAGAAGCAGAGAGCAAGCACATGTTATGGTTAAGAGCCTTGAACCTGAAGCCACAATATTTGGGGTTCAAGTGTCAGCTCTGTTATTTGTTAGCAATGTCACCTTAGGTGAGTTACCCACCTCATGGTGTGGATGTTTCCTCATACAGAAAATGGGTGTTGTGAGGGTTCACTTAATTCATTTATGTAAAACACTTAGAACAATACTTAGCACATAGTAAATACTGTGTAAGTATTTGCTAGTATTTTATTATTTTTTATCATTCCCTGCTCAGCTCCCCTCTTCTCCAATCTACAGGATAGGACCGGATACTCAACAAATATTTATGGGATGCCTACCATGTACGCTCACAGTGGTACCCTGCAATGAGGCTGATGTGGGCTCTCTCCTCCAGAGCTCGCTTCAGCGAGGGTGGGTGGCCGAGGGGCTGCTGCGCCAGGACCACGAAGATGAAGCTGCACTCCCAGCACCCGCTCAGCACCCAGTGCACAGGGCGCTGCCCTTCCAGGAAGCCTGCCAGGGTGGCGAGCCGGAATTCGGGCCAGGCCTCCCAGCACCAGAGTGGCCCATGGAATCTTCGTCTGATGCTGGGAATTCTCTTAGGGCAACTGGGACCTCCAGGGCCCCTGAGAAACCTCACGCATCCTCCCCAAACCCGACAGCCCAGCTCTCACCCAGGACCCTGGGGAACAGGTGTTTGTGGACACATTGAGAAGGTGGCTGGGCACGGTGGCTCACACCTGTAATCCTAGCACTCTGGGAGGCTGAGACAGGAGGATTTCTTGAGATCAGGAGTTTAAGACCAGCCTGAGCAAGAGGGAGACCCTGCATCTACTAAAAATAGAAAAATTAGCCAGGCATGGTGGATGCACCTGTAGTCCCAGCTACTTGGGAGGCTAAAGCAAGAGGATCACTTGAGCCCAGGAGTTTGAGGTTGCAGTGAGATATGATGGTGCCACTGCACTCTAGCCTGGGCGACAGAGAGAGACTGTCTCCAAAAAAAAAAAAGAAGAAGAGAGAGAACGAGTGGCAGAAGGTAATGCAGAAGGGGAGGGTGTGGCCTGCAGGGACGAGTGGCCAGAAGAGTCTCTCAAGGACCCCAAAAGACAGAAAGCGACCTTGTGGGCAAGATTGGAACAGCAAGGGAGGGCGAAAGAGGGAAGCCAGGAAAGAACCCTAAATTCCTGTAGTTATGTCCCTCTACCCCAGGCCATACCAAGAGAAGACATTGTGCCTCTGATAGAGGTTTGGTTGGATGCAAAGAAGACCTGGGTCAGGCAGCCAGTGGCTTCCGGGAGAGCCAGATCTCCCCACCTAAGCCATCTGGGAAGCAGATGGACTCAGCCCAGTGGACAGAGGAAGGCAGGCTGAGCACGCCCAGGAAGTGTCAGGGTCTGCACTCCACTGCCAACCTGGTACGGGCACCAGTCCCAACTTTTGGTTAATTAAACTTGGCAATATCATTTTTGCAAAATTATATGATAATTACATGATAATAGTTACTAATAGCTAACATTTGTAGCACAGTGAGAGGCCATATGGCATGATGGTTAAGGGTGAGGGCTCTGTCCTCAGACTGCCTGGCTTTGACCTCAGTGTCACCACCCAGTCGTCCTTTCATCTTAGCAAAGCTTCTTCCCCTCTCTGTGCAATAGTTTATTCATCTGCACAATGGGAATAATGGCATAATAGCACTCACCACATAGAGTTGTTATGACAATTACATGGATGCAACATGCTAAGACAGGAAGTCTTAGAAGAGAACCTGGCACATAGTAAGTGCTCAATAAATATTCATTACTTACCATTGAGCATTTACTGTGTATCAGGTACTATGCTAAACATTTTATTTGCATCAACTTAATCCCTGCAACAATCTGTGACATAGGTGTTTCATAGCCCCTATTTTACTGATGAGAAAGCTGAGGCACAGAGAAAGGGATTTTGCCTGAATTCTCATAGTTCTTAAATGGCTGAGCTCAATGGCCCCACCTGACCATTGCCCTGCAGGGCTCAACAGGCTAGCGGTGCAGCTGTCCCTCTAGCCAAGTGAGCCAAGCCCCCTGGCCATGGACTTCAGCACCAACCATCTTCGGAGAGACCACTGAAGCCAACCTTCCGCGCCCACAACCCTGTGTCCATACTCAGAGTGCAAGTCCCTGGGCCATTAGTCTTCCTCCAAACCCACCAGCCTCATAGCTCTGCTCTTCCCTGCCCTTGCCCGGCATCTCCCCACCACCCTGCCCCGACTCCCAAACATGCCTGGAGCTGCAGTCCAGAGAACCTTCCGTAAGTGTTCCCTCCATCTCTTGCCTTAACTGGGACCAGGCTCTCTCCTGAGGACACCACCTCACTTGCAGGCCCCTGGAGACGTTGCAGATGCTTGCTCACCGCCTAAGGACCGGAGGTGAGGTCATTGTCCCTCTCACTCTCCATTCTAGACCACCAGACTCCTCTCTGGTCCAAAAAGTGGTTCGCCTTTGAGGGCCACGTCATTCAGCTCTGCCAACCTGTCCCCTTCCCTCGCTGCTGGCAGATATACTGCCATTGATATCCTGATCGGCCCCATCCGTCACTGATGCCTTTGACACCTGCCCAAGTCTTCCTTTTCACCCTCAGCTGTGCCTTTACTTGGGATGAGTTCAACAGCATGGCAACCAGCCACGCAACACCCAGGTTTCTTGGGTCCTTGACCTCATCTCGGATGACCTCTTCCCCAGCCTCCCATTCTCTGTCTCATGACAAGCTTTGCCCCTGGGCTCCCAGCATCACTAGCTCAAGCCTCCCGCTCTCCTGCCAACGTGCTCGTCTCTGCAAGCTTCATCCTGGTTCTTCCGCTTCAAGACCTCCATCAGCCTCTTTCACCGTCTGCCAACCCGTCCGCCATCTCCTCCCTCACCTCTCCTTTCATCTGGCGCAGATCCTGTGGTCCTTCATTTTACAACACTCTGGCCAGTGCCCCAAACTCTCCTCCCCACTGTCACTTCACCACGTGTTCATCAAAGTCCCAGTCTGGGACGGAGCCGACCCTCTCTCTGTGTCACACACCCTTACAGATTCATGACCGCCGGCTTCCCGTGATTCTCCCACATTTCCCCAGCGACCTCCCCTCTTCCTTCCACATGGCCATTTCAGACATTCCCAGACTCCTCGACCCTCTGAGACGCTCTACTCCTCCCCTCTCACTCTCGCCAGATGACCTCTCCTCCCCCTTCCGGGAGCAAACGGAAGTCATCAGAAAGGGTAACTTTCTACAAACCTACCTACATCGGGGCCCATTCTCTCCCCACCCCTGAGCTAGAGGAGGGGTCCCTCCCCCTAGCCTCTCTTGTGTTTGGGGGCCCACCCTCTCCCACCTTCTCAGGACCCCCACATTATGCTTTATTTCTTCTCTCTCCTCTGAATCTTTCCACTTCATCTTAAGATGATCTTTCCTATTGACATGCAAACATGGAAGTCTCTCCCATCTTAGGGGAAGCCTTCTTGGCCACACTTCCCCTCACAAGTCTCTCTCTCCTCTCCTCTTCTCACCTCTCCGAACCTCAGTTTCCTCTTATCTCTAGATTAGAAATGGCTGTCCCTGCCTTAAAGAGCCACGTGAGAATTAAGAGAGTCAATACACAGAAAGCCCTTAGGACAGGGCTGCCCACAGTGCTGACTTCCTACGCACCGCTGCTTGCTGTGATTATTACTGCGCTGTTTCCCCACCTCCACACAGTAATCTGAGTTCTTCCCCTTCATCCCACCCAAACAGCTCTAGCTACAGGCAGCAATGTTCTCCTTGTCTCTAAATTCAAAGGGCACCTTCCAGTCCTCTTCTTATCAGAGCTCTCAGAAAATTGACCCTTCCTACTTTAAACATTTTCTCCCTTCTAACTCTCAGATGGTTCCTTCCCAGTCTCCTTTGACATTTCATCTTCCTGTCCCAGACGTGGGTTTGGGTGGCTCATTTCCCTCCGTGAGCCACTGTCTCCCCGAGTGATATCTCCAACTCAAGGTCCTCCTCTGACCTCAGGTCAATATCTAACTGTGAAGTCAAGTATCACCATTTCCACTTAGATTTCTCAACCACCCTTGAAATCCAGTATAACTAAAATGAGCTCGTGACCTCTCTCCCACTCCATCCTCCCAAAATAAGCCTGGTCCTTGTTTCAGATGTCACCCCCGTCCATCCAGAAACCTGGGAGCCGTCCTTTCCCCCTCCTGCTTCCTCATCCCCTCCAATCATTCTCCCAGTTAATATTACCTCCTAAATAGCCCTCACCATCTTTACTGCCTCCTCTCTAATCCAAGCAATCCTCATCTCTTTCCAGTACTTGCTTACTAACTAGTCTCCATGCTCGACCCTTCATCCAATTCCAATTCCTACACAGCACCCAAACTGATCTTTTCAAAAGGCAGACCTGGTTTTTCTCTACCTCTTGGCCCTGATCTCCTCCATGCTGACTTCTTCTTGGGCTCCGAGTGGTGGCAAAATGGCTGCCATAGCTGCAAGCCTCACGTCCTCTTCCTTTGAGTCCAGATGCCTCTTACCCAAATTCCCTGCAAAGTCCCACAGCATCTAAATAGCTGTGACTGAACCATGTGCCTACCTTCAAACCCATCAGGCAATACAATGTCATGAGTGGCTTAGCTCGGGTTATGTGCTCACTTCTGGAGTTGAAGAATAGACCCCCAACTAAACCACATGTACTAAAAACAATTTGGGAGGGCTATTTCTGCAAGGAGAGTCAGTGGCTGCCCAAAACAGATGCTGTCCACTGCAGTTGCCAGTGTAAACATCAGTACTACCCTGAGATTGTTCAGCTAAATACCAAATTCTCAAAATCCTCTGGAGTAGGGGCTAGAATTTAAAAAAAAATCACAAATCATAAATTTGTGAAAAATTGAATTCTAACCCCCTGCCTTTTGAGGTACACATTGCATAATGGCATACCAGCATGTTGGGGGCACTGAAACCTCCTGCAGACAAGAAACCTGTCTGACTTTCTTTAACCCAACATTTCTTAAATACGTTTGAGTGTACGACCCTGCTGTGGTTAGAATGTGTCCCCCAAAGTTCTTGTGTTGGAAACTTAATCCCTAATGTGGTTGTTTTGGACGTGGGGCCTGATAAGTGGTGATTAGGTTGTTAACACAACAGTTGCTTTGTCATAAAAACAAGTGCCACTCCCCTCTTGCTCTCTTGCTGTCACCCTCTCTTGCCCTTCCACCTCTTGCCATAGAATGACACAGCACAAAGGCCCTGGCCAGATGCCAGTGCCATGCTCTGGGACTTCCCAGACTCCAGAGCTGTGAACCAAATAAACGTCTATTGTTTACAAACTACCCAGTTTTGAGCATTCTGTTATAGCGACCGTAACATGGACTAAAATAACCCATTTCCTCACATTTCCCTATAAAATTTACTTTGAAAACCTTCACTGTATTGAGTTCTTTTATCTGCTTTTAGAGTTGTTCTCTCTGGTCAGGCATGGTGGCTCATGCCTGTAATCACAGCGCTCTAGGAGGCTGAGGCAGAAGGACCGCTTGAGGTCAGGAGTTTAAGATAAGACTAAGCAAGGGTGAGACTCCGTCTCTATTATTATAAAATATATTTTTAAAAAATAAAAATTAGACTTGTTCTCTTGTCCCTTACTTTCAGCTGTGATTTCCTGCTACATTGGGTGTTTTTACGTCTAGAAGCCACTCTCCACCTATTTTTTTCTACTTCTAAATCCTCTTGTGGGCTGGACAAACAATCACAGAGACTGTCAAAACTATTTGTAAAGTAAGAGAAAAGGACTCTGAGTGAAGTTCTGATGCACCCTCCTGTGAGCAAAGTGTGGAGACTCTGTGCTTCTGATAAGCTCAGCTCTTAGTCCTTGGCTTCAAGACATGCTGTTCTACACCTACCCCTCTTTGTAATAAAGTCCTCAGGGCCTGGGCAGCAGCAGAGTGTCCCCAGACAGGCTGGCCAGTGCACCTCCAGGTAGCTCCTACCATGTAACACCTGGGTGGCACCAGAACAGCCACAGCACGGCCCAGGCAGGCTGAACACCAAATGCTGAAAATGTATTTCAACAAGAGGACCCTCGGCAAAGCTCAGGAGGGATCTAATAGGAAAAGGGACACAGCACGCAACGTGAGGAACAAGCAGAGGCTGCGAGGGCTTCTAGAGCCGTGTGTGTGCTTGCAGGAACACGTGTGTGCACACGTGTTCACACGTGTGCACACGTGTGAAACGGCGCCTTTGCAGCACGTACAGACGCATATAGGGCTGTGTGTCCGTAAGAAAAGGGGAGAAAGAGACTTTGACCTGACCTGACCTGAGGAAGGACACCCAGGTAAACCCAAGGCGTAGAGAGAGCCGTAGTGATGATGTTTCTCGAAGCCCAAATCAGGAGCTGTGGCCGTCGCTGTGGTCTGGTATGTGGGCTCCTCCCCGGTCTGACTCATGAACCTCTGCATGATCTGACGCATAATCTGCCCCACGGGCTGGCCTGTGGTCTCACTTGCGGTCTGCTGCCAGCGTGGTCTGTCACAGCTCCACGAGGAGATGGAATGTCCAAAACTGGGCCGAGCCCAGGACACGCATGCTGCCGGGGCTGGGATGCACCGCCCTCCTGCAGCCCGTCCAGGCCCCCTTTCAGGGCAGAGGCGTTGGCGGCCCCTGTGAGTTATGACTTTTATTATGCAGAAAATAGGCACATTAACTTCAGGTCCTTTGAAAAATGTGGTCCTGTAATCAGAGTCTGTGTCTGTCCTGATGCACGGTGGCACCAGGCCAGAGAAGTGCAGGAATGAAATAAACATTTAGAAAGACAACTGCATTTGCAGATCTAAGAATTGAGTTATATTCATTTCTGACAGCTTCCTGAATCACAGCCCACGTCCCCGCCCGGCAAAACTGGGACCTGGCCCTTTAACTAGACTCCATTTCACATAATTAAAGACTCACAAAATTAAATGGCCTGCATGGAAAGTGGCTTTCAGTGGACTAAATGCCGGGAGCAATCTCCTTGCCAGAGTGGAGAAGTGACACTAGCTTGCAGATCAATATCATCTCTGTTATTAATATCAAAAGCACATTACTTTGTTTGTGCCTGGCTCCCCTCCAAGCCTCCGGCCCTGCCGCGGAGCAGCCATTTGCTCGGGCCATAATTTACTTTGGTGAGTTTTTAAGGTATTGTTTTGTCAGGACCAATCACCGTGACGTTATAAATGGCTGGGAGGACTTGCACTCTCCCTCAGTGGCATATGCAGCGAAATTAATTTTTAAAAGTTTCACGTCAATTACTCCTGTCCTTGAGTTATGCAAGGGGACAAAGGAGCAGAGACGTAAGGACGTGAGTGATCTCAAACAGATGAGGTAACGACACGCAGAAGCCGGGGCTGCAGACCAAAGCAGACATTACACTATCTTTAATTGAGGCATTGAATTAAACAATGCTAAAGCCAAATAAATATTGACCACTTAGCAAAAGAACCATTGATTTTTATGATGGACAACAATGCCATCCTCCGCTTTGCTGGTGGGGGGTTCAAGCGGGGGCCTCGTCGGTTGGTTCTGGAACAGCCACATGGATGCGTTATGAGGAGAGATGCCACGGCTCCCGGGTGGGACTTTGGGAAGTGGGTGTCACTGTTTTTGGTGTTTCTTGCTCTGCCTGTCCCGTGCTCCCTCCCTCTGGTCTACCTGCGTCTTCCTCGGCCTGTCACCTTTGAGGGGACCTCAGGCCTCAGGCCGGGCCCTGCCTCCCTCTGCTTCGGCCCTGGCAGCGTGGGCGGAGGCACCGAGCGTCCTTTCCCCGCAGGTCTCAGCCTGTACCGCCTCCCCCAGCAGGCTGTCCCTGAACCCAAAGAAGTGGCTCGCCTTCAGCCCTGAGCAAAAAGGCATCTGTCACTTCCTGCTCTGCCTGAAAATTAAGCCAGAGCAGAAGACACCGGAAGGAAAACCCAAGATCTGTGTCTGGAGGCAGGAAGGGATCTCCAACATGCGAGCACGCAGGATGTGCCCACGCCACACCAGACGCTCTGCGGACGTCGCCATTAATTCTCCCAGCAACTCAAAGGCGGGGCTTTAGAGAGTCAGGCCTGAGGGCGGACACTGACTCTCACAGCGAGCATCTAACACCTGCAGACCTCAAACCAGACACTCGACCTCACAACCCCTGTGAGCTGCCTGTGAGTCTCCACCCCAAATCTCCCACCTTCTCCCACTAGAATGCAGACCCCATGAGGGCAGGGACTTGTCATCTTCTCCTGTGTCCCCAGTGCTGCCTGGCACTAGCACATAGTAGGCTCTTGGTAACTATTTGTGGAATGAATTAATACTATAACAGAGGCCCTAGGATGTGAAGTTTAACATCATCATTTGAGAGGGGTGGGTCAGCCTTTGGCACCCAGTCACACTGAGCCACCTGCCAGGATGCCTTTGTCCCAGAGGGGGAAGCAAGGAACACAGCAGCTGCGCTCAAGCCAGGTTACACGTTGGCCACCTGCACTGGGCGTTTAAGAACAACAGTCTGGTGTAACCTCGAAACCTCCCATCGCATTGGACTCTGGGGTGTCTGAGCAAAGCCATCATGGATTTAACCAGAGTTTGGGCCAGGTCCTTTTTCCTGATCCTCTACGCCGATGTCAGAGGCCAAGGCAGGATGGAGGTAGTGAGGAGCCAGTGACCCTTGTCTGCTCCTCAATGAAACAGGGCCCCTTGGCTTTTGAGAGCTGCCTTGCAAAGTATATTACAATACCTATCTTATAAATGAGGAAACTAAGGCCCAAAGAAGCTAAATTAACATGTTTCCCAGAAAACAAGACAGGGCCTTATATTTATTTTTCCTCAAGAAGACACCCTAGGGCTTATTTTCAGGGATGTGTTATTTTCCCCTCAAAGCCTCAGCTTGCAGCATGCACAGGATGGCCGGGACCTGACAGGGGAAGCCAACCTTGTTGGTGGGGCTGCCCGCACATTTCCAGTCACCTCTGGGATAGTAGCTGTCACGATGGCGCAGATGAGAAGGGCTGCTCGTCTTCTTTACCTCTCCACAACAAAATGCATGAGTTGTGCAGACACGGTGCGTAGCCACGCCCATCACTAGGTCTTATTTTCGGGGTAGGGCTTATATTGTGCAAATGCTCAGAAAATCCTGCTAGGGCTTATTTTATGGGTAGGTCTTATCTTTGGAGAAACACGGTACTTGTGCAGGGTCTTAGTGTCTTTGCCACATAGTTGAGTAAAAACTGAATATTTCAATTTCCAGTTGTTTCCTCATATCTCATGGCTGGGCACCCCAGTGGTCAAGTATGCAGATTTTAGCATTTACACAGGGGTTATAGCCATAGCCCAGTCTGTGCCACACTAAACAGGGCTGCCTGGGTGAGAACAGGTCCCAGCACCGTGACCAGGCAGGCTGGGCATGAGCTAGCTTCCCCATTGCTGTAAAATCAATCGGCAGGCTTCAGTCTGGCCACAGGCTCTCATTGCGGGGAGGAGGCACGTTTGAGCTTGGCAGAGGGAGCCTGCGTGTGTGCGCCCACGTCCAGCCGTTCCTCCACCACGGGCGTGTGCTCATGCCCCTTCTGCGGCAGGCAGGCTCCGTGCCGGGGACGCCTCCACAAATAAGGCTCCCACGTCCCTGCCCTCACCGAGCTTATGGTTGATGGAGAATGAGATGTTTCGCTGTCTCAAAATTCTTTGATTTTAAGGACCTCGTGGCGCTACGGTAGCGCATCTGACTCCAGAAGGTTGCGTGATCAAAATTCTTTGGTTTTTATTTGCATACATCTTGAACAAGGAAGACAGCTTACACTCATGGCTTAATAAAGAGATGCACAGTTCTTCTACATTGGTGGATTCATTAGAAAAAAAAAAAAAAACAGGCAGCATATGCAGCAACCTGCGACAAACACAGGTTTACAACCGTAAGCGCACAAACACGAGTATTTACAGGAACACAGAAAGTATTTTAACAAACGTATTCTTTCCAACACAAGTATTTACGAGAAGTATTCTAACAAACAGATTCTTTCTTAACAAACATTCATAGTGTCAAGGTAACAAGGGAACAGTCCTTGAGAGAGACGATTCAAACTTTGACTATCATAGGCTATTGTTGTTTTTGGTAAACACTTAGAAACTCAACCTCCAGAGGCCAAGATTCCTAGGAAGCACAGAGTTTGTTTAAATGTTATGGTAAGTAGCATGTTGCCGTGCTTCTAATCTTATTATTTGTTTAAATGAAGGGTGCTTGCTCACCTAGTGCTTCTGTCAATGACTTCCGTACCCAAAGAGTTCACGCCAACCTAGGAAGCATTTGTCAAGTTGTCAGGCATCCACGCCGGGCTGGGCTGTGTGCGGGGTCCTGGGCTCTCAGAGCTGTGTCAGCTGCAATCCTGGTGTTCGAGGAGCTCCTTGTCCAACGGAGAGAGGGACTCAGAAACAGGTGTCTGCATGTGGCTGTAATTAGATTATGACAACGAGAACATGAGCTTCCCTCGCCTTTGAAGGAGACAAAGGACCCACCAGGAGGGTTCTGGGGAGCTGGTTCCTGAAGCATAAACAGGAATGTTCTAGAAAGGGGTTTGCAGGTACCTGGAGGTGCAAAGAGCACAGTATATATCTGGGAAAGAGTTTGGTATGGGTTAAGATGTGTAGGTGTCAGAAGGCAGAATCATCCTTTACAAACATAAATCAAGTCATGTTTTCCCCCTGACCCAAGCCTCCAAGAGTTCTGGTTGCACTTGGGGTAAAATTTGAAGTCCGACTATGGCCTACAGGCCCCTCCCTGCACAACTGGAGCCCTCCCCACCTCTGCCCCTCGCTCTCCAAGCCTCAGCCTCATTACACTTACTGAGTTGGTAAAGCGTATTCCAATCCCAGGGCCTTCGCACCGATGGCTCCCTCGATGTGGAACATTCTTCCTCTAGACCTCCCTTTGATTGGCTTCTTCTCGTTGAAATCTCCGTATGAACGTCGCTCTTTGGAGTGGATTCTGCACACCAGAGCAGGGCCCCTCGTGCCCCCAGTCACTGTCAAGCACGCCAACATACTGTACTAACATGAAGACACATGTCATTCTCTAAAATCATCTCATTCACTCACAGCAACCTGCATGCGGGTGATGGCCCGGCCTGCTGTGCTCGCTGCCGTGTTCCCAGCCCCTAGAACACACCAGGAGCTCAGAAAGCATTTGTTGAATGAATGAATGAATGAATGAATGAATGAATGAATGAATGAATGAATGAATGAAAAGCCCGGAGAAGTCTTTGGGCTTCTCCCAAGTCACGGAACATTTGCAAAGCAGGGAAAGAGGCTCCTTCACCAGCCATGCCCAGACTATGGGGAGGAGGAAAGAGCCCCAGGATATGGGGGGACAGAGGTGAGTTTGAGCGCACTGGACCAAGGCACCCATCAAGGGGCAGTAGCAGGTAGCGCTCCATTTCCCTGACACTCACTCACAGGAGGCGAGTGAGCCTGACCCCAGAAAAAACAGGAGGGTGTGTGCTGACGACCCCCCTGGGCCCCTCTTCCACCTTGAGCATCTTTGCACCCCAGGGAGTGGAGTTCCAGACTGAGGCCAGAGGAAATGCGAGCGGCCTCTGGCCAGGCTAAGCATGTGAGTCCTTCAACGAGCCTTGCTCTTTCTTGCCTTCATGCTGTTCCCTCTGCCAAAAACACGATCCTCTATCATTTTTCTGACAAATCCTACTCATCCTTCAAATGTCAGCTCAGAAACCACTTTCTCTCAGAAGCCTTCCCTGCCACTCCTCTGCTCCTCCCACCCTTCTCCGGGCTGGGTCTAGAGACCGTCCCTCGTGATAGCCGTCATCCTCCTAGGGCATAACTGCTGCCCCTCGAATGCCACACTCCCGGGCTTGCACTCCAGACAGCCAGTTGCTGCTCAACCTCTTTGAGCCTCAGTTTCCACATCTATGAAATGGAGGAAATAACATACATCGTGCAAGTGTGTTGTGAGGATAAATTGGGATAGTATCGGTATCTGGTGAGCAATAGGTATTTACTAAATATTAGATATGATAATGATAAAGAAAAATTTCTAAATCTAACCCAAATGCCTAACAGGTGGTCCGCTTGGCGGTGGTAACAAACAAAACAACAACAACAACAAAAAACCTGACTGGACTTGGAATCCAAAATCCTGCCTCTGCCATCATTACTGTGACTCAAGCAGATGCCATATGCCCTCTCAGCTTCCTATTCCTCCTCTGCAACGTGGAATTCCTAAAACCATCCTTGTAGGATTGCTGTAAGGATTACATTTATCTGATCATTTTTCATCTATATAAAGGAGCCCTAGTATGTGTCTTGCACTAGGCTCAATAATAGGTTAGATGTAAGGTGATAGAGGTCTGATCCTTGTACTCACGGGGACAGGGGACATCAGACAATGACAAGAGTCTAGTTTGTGTGTGCACACATGCTTGCATTCGGCAGTGCCTATTGAATGCCTACTATGTGCCGATATGGAAGAAAACCAGAAAGGACTCCTGCCCTAATAATAGTAATAATAACAGCTAACATTCATTAAGCAATTACTACATGATCTTGGGTATAAGTTCTTTACGCTTCCTAAAACACAGGTGTAATTAACAGCAACCTCATAGAGTGGCAGCCAAGATGATACGAATTAATGCATGAGAGGCTTACAGCAGAGGTCCTGGCACCTCGTAAGTGGCCAATAAATGGGAGCCCTAAGTCTATTTATTAGCTCTCTAGGTAGCAGCCTTGTGTTTAGAGCTTTACATGTTTTATCTCATTTAATCATTTAATCCAGGGTGATAAGTACTAAGATACGACACATGAAATCGCCCATAAACTTAAAAGCCTTTCCACATGTGAGTGCTTGTTCATGTTTCAGAGGAGCCAGCAGAGGACCGCGGGATGGGGGGGAGCGGTCAGCATGCGGAGAAGTCAGCCAGGAAAGCTTCTGGAAGGTGCGTCCAGGGTGGGGCCGGGAGCTGGGGCACGTGGGGCCGAGCACCCGAGGGCAGGGGGAGCCTCTCTCCTGCAAACCGGGGCACTGCTGCTGCTGCAGGAGGCCGGATTCAAACAGGGCAATTTAAAAACATGTAAAAGGCATAAAGCGAGAGCAGCTGTGCACAGCTGCCGCCGAACGCTCCATCGCTGCCTCGCTGTGGACTCTAAATGACAATAAACCTTCCACCCCTTATAAATTAAGCAGACTTTCAAAAAAACCATATCTCCTCCTGCAACTTTTTATGGCTGTTTGGCAACTTTAATCATTTTGCAAAATGCAATTCCTGGCCATAAATTCTCTCCCAAGTACAGATTTAGGGAGATCTAGAGGACTGCAGCGGGTTGATAGGTAAGTTTTAATCTGACAAGGCCAAAAAGTCTATTAGATTTATGGGGAGGCAGCAGATACCTTGTAATTACACCAGGCTCGACCTCCGGGGAATCTTGAATTCAAGGGGGGCGGTGGGGAGAGAATGGAAAGGAAGAGGCCGGGGCGGCGGCAAGGGCAGGCCGGGACCCCCTCCGTGAGTCAGCCGCTGGCCCCAGCCTTTTGGTCACAGGCCACGGTGATTTCCTGCAAAGGCGCAAAGACCTTGGGTTCCAAGTCACTGACGCCTGTGATTGATGCACGCGCACGCAGGCGACCAGGGTGCCTGTGGCTGTGGCTGGCGCCTGTCGAGAAGAGCTGAGCACTTTGGAAGGAGGTCACATATCCCTGAACAGGGTAGAGAGCAAGTGAGACGACACCAGATTTCATCCAGTTACACATTCAACAAATACTGAGTCCACATTTGTGCTGTGCGTCCCAGGGACGGGACCGTGGATGGTGTGCAGGCTGCGCCCTGCACAAGGCACCTGGCTAAGAGGATATTTGACATTTGGCCCAATGCAGGCTGCTTCAGCCTGGTGACAGGAGAGCCTCTCCAGCTTTGCCAGCCCGGGGGCGTGCCTCTGCCTGCTGCCCACGCAGGTCCTGGCCTCTCTGCAGCCCCAGCTTCGGATCACAGCGTGCTCACAGTCTAACAGGAACCCAACAAGCAAACTGGCTGTCTGCGGGCCAAATTTGGCCAGCAAAGTGTTTTAAAATTTTTGAATTTGAAACAGCTTTTCAGCCAGGCACGGTGGTCCACACCTGTAATCCTAGCACTCTGGGAGGCCAAGGCGGGAGGATAGCTCAAGATCAGGAGTTCGAGACCAGCCTGAGCAAGAGCGAGACCCCCACCTCTACTATAAATAGAAAGAAATTAATTGGCGAGCTAATATATAGAAAAAAATTAGCCGGGCATGGTGGCGCATGCCTGTAGTCCCAGCTACTCAGGAGGCTGAGGCAGCAGGATCACTTGAGCCCAGGAGGTTGAGGTTGCTGTGAGCTAGGCTGAGGCCATGGCACTCACTCTAGCCCGGGCAACAGAGTGAGACTCTGTCTCAAAAAAAAAAAAAAAAAAAGAAAGAAAGAAAGAAAGAAAGAAAAGAAACAGATTTTCCTTGGCTACATGCTACCACCCCTCATTCCCTTACACTTGAAGGATTAATTTCCATCAGCTCCTGGCCCGAGTGTGAGTCTGAGGCCCTGGAGGAGGCTAAGGGTGGCGATGGGATGGGAGAAGAAGGCCACAGAGCCCCAGGTGCAGCACCCAACCCCGACCCCCGTGGAATTGTGCTGGGCAGAAGAATGGCCCTCAGAAAGATCCATGTCCTGATCCCTGGAACTGAGAATATGTTATGTTATGTGGCAAATGGGGAATTAAGGTTGCAGATGGAATTAGGTGACTAATCACCTAACTTTAAAATAGGAAGCTTATCCTGCATTCTCTGGGTGGCCCCAGTGTAATCACAGGAGTCCTTAACAGGAGAACTGGAGGGCAGAGGAGGAGCCAGTGCTGCGACGTGAGAAAGACCCCACTAGCCCCCGCTGACTCGGAAGGTGGAGGAAGGGACCGCAAGACAAGGAATGCGGGTGCCTCTGGAAACCAGGAAAGGCGAAAAGGCAGATTCTCCCCTAGATCTTCTAGAAGGAAAGACAATCCTGCTGACACCTTGACTTTAGCCCAGGGAGACCCATCTGGAACTTCTGGCCCCTGGGACTGTAAGCTAATAAATGCATATTATTTTTAAGCCACTAAGTTTGTGATATTTTGTTACAGCAGCAACAGGAAACAAGTGAGGCCTGAGAGGCGAGTGGATCCGGGCTGGGAGTGTTTCAGGCGAAGGAAACAATACACGGTGTCATTCCTCCGCCTCCCCATCTTGCTCTGCAGTGCTCTGGGGCCTGGGTTTGGTTACGCTGGGATGTGAACCGACTGTGGATACGGCCACCACGTGGGTACAGGGTGCAAGCAGAGGCTGCCAGAGGAGGCCAATGCACAACGGGTTATTTTGGGGTAATATTTGTCAGGTCTCGTACCAAGATCTGTCCTCGGCATCTTGTGTGGTTTATCTTCACAAGCAGCCTGGGAGGCCGGATCAGATGGTGGCGAAGAGTCTGGGCCCTGGAGCCAGAGTACTTGGTTAAAGTCTAAACTCCACCTGCCTGCCCACACGGCTGTTGCTTAACCCCTTGTGCTGCCATTTCTTCATCAGCACAGTGGTGATAACTGTAGCACATCAGGGGCTTGTCCTGAAGATTAAACGAAATAGTCCATGAGAAGCACCTAGAACAGTGTCTGGCGCTGAGGAGTCATAGGCTGTCGCTTTCGGATATGGCAGGCAGGCCTGAAGGTCGCCGCGCCCATGACCCCAGCCTCCTGCTGGTCATGCTGCCAACCGACAGACTGTGGCACAGGCGATGGGATGTCACTGCCAAGACAGCATCACATTATATCAGACTGGCTTAGCAGGCCGTAGGGAGAGACTCCCCTGCTGGCCAGAGGATCTAAGCAGTGTGCTGGAGGAGCCCACGTGGCAAGGAGCGTGGGTGACACCTAGGCGCTGAGAGCCACCTCCAGCAGACAAGCAGCAGACAAGGGCCAGAGCCTTCTGCACCACAGCTGCGAGAGATGAGTCCTGCCCACAGTCTGAGTGGGCCAGGAAGCAGACCCCTTCCCAGCCAGCCCCTCAACTGAGAATGCGTCCTGGCCGCCACCTTGCTTGTAGCTTTGCGAGGCCCTCAGAAGAGGACCCGACTGAGCCATGCCCGAACCCCTGACTCACAGAAACTGTGAGAAATGCGTGCTGTTCAAAGCCACTACGTCTGTGGTAATTTGTTAGAATTTGTACAGACATGGGCAACTAATATATCAGTTAAGTACAATGATTTTTCCCATTTCACAGATGGAAAACTGATATCATACAGCTCCTTAGAGGCGCGGCTGGGGCTTGAGCCCAGGGCTGCCCAGCTCCAGAACCATTGCTCCATGGCCACACCAAGCTGCCCCGTCCCTCTGGGGTAGCCAGCTGCCTGCACCAGCCCTCCGGCTCCTTCATCCCTTTCTTTCCTTTCTTCCTCTACCCTTTCCTCTCCTTCCTACTTCCTTTTTCCCCTCCCCCCCTTTCTCCTCCTGTCCTGGCTTCCTCACCATGGGGTCGCTGTGCTGTGACAGTCCCTGCCTTCCTAAGCCTCTCCCTGCAGGGTCACTAGGGCCTCCCTGCCAGGCTCCTTCCTAACAAACAAGTGGCAAATCCACAGCAGCTTTGGCCCAACTGGCCAGGAACTAGGTGCCATGCTGCTCACCCCTGACCCCACCGGAGAGCCTGAGCTCTTGCCCCAAGAACCCAGAGTCAGAACTCCCCGAGGCCTGGCTCCAAGGCTCAGGGGCAGCCCTGAGACCCTGAAGTCTCTGGGTGCACCAGACAGGCCCCAAGCCTCGCCTGCAGCTCAGCAGGCGGACAGGAGAGAAGCCCCAGCCCCTCTACCGTAGCCCTTCCACAGTCTCCGGCCCCACCTCCCTTTGCATGAAAGAGGGGCTTCTTTAAAGATGGAACAGAATAAAATATAGATAAGCATTAGTCAAATGAAATTAATGCTTCCAATATTGTTTTAGGCTTGCTCATATGCATCAAGCGTTTACGCAGCTGCAGTTTATCACGCGGGGATATTGCAGTTATATATTAGCTGACTATCTGGTGGCCACTCCGCGGCTCTCCCTGGACTCCGGGTCGCCCTTCACAGGCGAAGTCAGCCTTGCCAACATCCATCGCCCTCTCTGTCCCCCGATGCTGATAAAAGGCCTTGCCCCCAACAACATATGAATATTTAAGTGACAGTTAATTATTCAGCATCTAATGATATTATTAGCAACCACTTCATTGCTGGCTGTGGGCCCAGCCAAGTCTTGTCCCACACTGAGGGGTGCCGAGGAAAAGCCGAAAACCGGCCAAGCCCCACGTCTGCTGCATCTGCAGGACTCGCTGCTATTTGGGGGAGATGTCAATTCACAAGAATGATCGCCAAGGAGTTCCCCCTACCTGTTCTGTGTCGAGCCACGTGCTGGGGCTGGGGAGGAGATTCAACCAACATGTTCCTGCTCACAAGGTGCCTACAGCCTCTCAGGAGCTCACCTGCACCTGCCAAGCACTTACAGGAGCATCACTGGATTTGCAAAACAACCTTACAGAGTTGGGACCATCGTATCCCCCTTTTCTTAGAAATGAGAAAACCAAAGCTTAGCGGTAAAACGATGTGTGCAAGGTCACAGAGTGCATGAAGGAGCCGGGGTTCGAACCCCTATAGTGAGCACAGAACTCTCACTCTGTGAGCCCTGAGTAAAGCTTGTGCTCCCAGAGAGCAGAACAGAAGTGCTGCAACAGAGACGTGAGCAGAAGCCTCTGGGATCCAGAAGCGAGGACGAATTCGCATGGAGATGAAGTGGAAAGGGCTTGTAGAAAAGGGTGGTGCTGGAGTTGGACCTTAAAGAATGAGCAGGCTCAGGATGCAGGGCGGGGAGGGATGGCAGCCCTGACGAAGGGCCCAGCACATGCAAAAGCTTGGGGGACAGAAGGTGCTTTGAAAATGGCGAGATCCTGGAAGAACTGCAACACGAGGTCTGTATGGAACACACACGGGGCAGGTGGTTTGGGAACGGGCCACAGAGGGTGTAGACAGCAGGCTAAAGAGTCCGGGTGTATTCTAAGGGCACTGGGGAGTCTTGAAAGACTGGCAGACTGCAAAGAGGTGATAGATTTCCCTCCCATAAGGATGTGGAATCTAAAGGACATTCGACCCCAAGAAGGGGGGAGGGGAGAGGGGAGGTACAGGATAAAAACATACCTATAGGGTATGTGAACACTATTCTGGTGAAGACACCCCAAAGCCCTGACTTACATGTAACAAAAACATTTGTACCCCCTTAATATTTTGAAATTTTAAAAATTAATTTTTTAAAAGAAGGTGACATCCATTTCTCCTCATTACATCTGGGCTTGGCAGTGTGACTTGCTTGGTGAATGAGACTTTAGCAAATGCCATATAAGCAAAGGTTGTACAGCTGGGCACAGTGGTTCATGCCTATAATCCCAGCACTTTGGGAGGCCAAGGTGCGAGGATCACTTGAGGCCAGGAGTTTGAGACCAGCCTGGGCAACACATGGAGCCCTCCACCTCTACAATGAATCAGTGACTCAATCAATAAGCCAGGCACGGTGGCATTTGCCTGTAGTCCCAGTTACTAGAGAGGCTGAGGCAGGAGGATCGCTTGAGGCCAGGAGTTTGAGGCTGCAGTGAGCTATGATTGTGCCACTAAACTCCCGTCCGGGCGATAGAGCAAGCCTCCATCTCAAAAAAAGAAAAGAAAAGAGCTTGTGTGGGGGGCTTGCCTTCTTGCTGTTCTTGGAGCCCAGAGACCACCATGGGAACAAGCCTGAGAGGCCACATGGAAAAGAAATGAGGTGTCCCAGTGGAGCCGAGCCCAAATCACTGACAACCTGCCAACAACCCACCATGTTAGTGAAGCCAACCTGGGTCATCTGGCCACCAGCTACTGCCAGCCAACCAGCCAGCAGCCACCTGATAGAGCCCAGCAGAGATCGGTGGGATAGCATCATGGGCTAAATAAATCCATGGTTGTTCTAAGCCACTCCATTCTGGGGCAGTTGGTCAGGCAGCAACAGCTAACCGATACAAGGGTTTAAAGAGGGAAGGCCTGGCCAGAGCTGTGTTAGAAAGAGTGCTCGGGCCATGAGGTGGAAGACAGTTAGACAGAGACCCTCAAAGAGTCTGATGTCAGAGTCCCAAGTGAGAAGTGGAAGGTCTAATCGAGGCAGCAGGGATGGATAAAATGAGAGTCCTCCCAGTGTCCCCCAGGGAGACACTGTGATGGAGGGAAGTGTGTTTTTGGGGTACTCTTGTGGACACACAGACACATGCACACCCTCTGTCCCGCCACCTGGGTTACCCTGGGGCCCCGCCTCTGAGAGCCAGCGTCCTCCTGCTTGTGTTGCTCTCTGCCTTCCTCCACCTCCATCAGCTCACCCCCTCGCCCCTCCACTGACCGCTCCTGCTCCAGCTCCTTTTCCACCCTGAAGAAGGATTACCTAAATAACAGAGACAGCAGGGAAGACACTGCAGAGAGCACTGGACAAGGAGTCCTGACTCTCACCTGCCTTCCACTCCCAGCTCTACCTCCATCTGGCTGTGTGACCTGCAGCAAGCCTCTGCCCCTCTTTGGGCCTCAGTTTCCTCACATGCCTGCTGTTTAGACCAGGTCTGTGGCCTGGTCCTTTGGACTCCCAGGATTAGGAGGCCTCCCCAGGCCTCACTGCCACGCCTTGTTCCTCCTGTGCTTGCATTCTTGGGAGAGGCAGCAGACGGCCCACTCACCCACCCTGCCCCCACTCTGGCCCTGCTGACGTCACCAGAGACTGGAAGAGACAGCCGCTGGCCAAAAGCAGCTTCCTCAAAGGCCAATCCTAGCTCCCAGCCCCTCAGAGTCACTGCTCAGGGCCTACTGAGGACATGAACATGCCTGGCTGGCCCAGCACGATTGAATCTGGGCACCAGACTAGTTCATCCACTGGACGAACAGAATCCAAAAGGCGGGGCATCCGGGAGAAGGGGCAGCACAGTCAGGCAGAAGGAACTCAGGACTGGGCTAGGAAGATCTGAATGGGACGCTGGCTCCACCTCTCACCTGACCTGGGAACTCAGGCAAGCCACTTAACGTCCCAAGCTCCCCCGTGTGAAGTGGGCGTCACAGCCTGGCCCCCAACAGTCACTTAGCAAATGCCCATTTCTTTCCCACCCCTGCCACCTCTGAGCCTCAGCTCTTCATCTATAATGTAGAGAGGTCAATCTGCTCTCCTCAAAATTGCTTTGTGAGTCCAGATAAGAAGCTCTCTGCAAAGTACCTGGCACATAATCGGCGATCGTCAAACCTTATTTCGTGCTTTCAAGTTGAACGTCAAGAAAAGTTCAAAGAAACGAGGATACAGGCCTGATGCGCTGCAATATGAAATGCACAGCACCTGGGACATATTCTTGTGAGCCGTGTTTAATTTGAATCTAATTAAGAAGGAACTTCCAGTTTACAGGAAAAATGGGGGTGAAGGAACAAGTTAAATGACATCAGGAAGAAACAATCAGATAAATTCAGCATGTAGAAACTTCTGCTGTAACAAGAACACTGGCCTAGACTCTTCAAAAAGTTAATGTGATAAGAAAAAAAGTTAAAAGGACTATTCTAGATTTTATTAGAAAAGACCAAAAGCAAAACATAAAAGCATTTTAGGACAACTGGAGAATATGAACATGAACTGGAAATTAACCGATGTTACAGAATTAGTGTTAATTTTCTCACGTGCAATAATGGCACTGTGGCTGTGAAGAATGTCCTTATTCTTAGTAGAAGCATGAGGAGTATTTAGCAAGGAGAATCATGCCATCTACAACTCATTTTCAAATACTATACCCCCTAAAAAGAGAAAGTTGTAGCAAATATGGCAAAATGTTAATAAGTGCTGAGTCTACATGGAAGGTTTATGGGCAATAATTAGACTATTCTTTTGACTTGTCTGTAAGTTTGAAAACTTCCAAAATAAAAGTTGGGGGGTCAGGAGAATAAAACTCAGCCAGCTGCAGAGGCCTTGCCTGGCCCTGTGCAGCCAGGCTATCCAAGGACAAAGGCTGGTGAGTCACCACTGGAAGTGGTCCTTCCGGCCCTGGCTCCAAACTGGAGACAGCAGGGGGTCGAGGGCCCAGCTGCAGCCCCATGTCCCCCACCACCCCGCTCTTGGAAAGGTCAGCTCCCTAGGCATCAAGGAGGGCCCTGTCCCTGGGGAAGGCTGGAGCAAGGAGTGTTCTGTGAAGCTCACTGCTCCTTGGCTGGGAGGTGACCATGGTCACCAGCCCCTTGGAACAAAAACGCTTTTGTCTGCATCAGTCTGAGCTTTTGGTTCCTGGTGCAAGAGTTGCTGCTTGTTCCCATTTCCAAATGCTCCTGTAGCAACTTCTCCCCATCTCCTTGTTTCTGCTGGATAATGGGGAACAGTTGTTTGAGGCAAGGGAATTGATTGGGGCTCAGATCACAGGATTTCCAGGCTGCATGGGCTAGGCCAGGCAGAGCTAACTATAATCTGGGGACACAACAGAGAGGAGGGTCTTCAAAAGATAGAACTGAAGAGTGGCTCAGACCACCCCTCCCCTGAGAGATACCAGGCAGGACCTGAATAAACTTTGCAGGGGACAAGGATTGTCATGGGTTTTAACCCATCCAAGAGGATCTAGGGGCTCCCACCCAGCCTGGATCCCCAAGGCATGGGCCAGAACTCAGAATCTATGGAGGGGCCTGTGAAACCACTGAGACTGTCATAGGTTTCAGCACCCTCTTTGACCTAAGGGAGGACACACAAAGAATCTGCAGCAGTGTGGGTGAGACCCCATGGCAGCCAGCATTTCTTGAGCCCTTCCCAAGCGCCAAGCACTGTGCTAATCATGGTCTGTGCTTTACCCCTTTTCAGTCCTACTAGAAGCCTGGTTAAGCTCCTGAATTATAACCAGAAGTTACAGACCCAGCTTTCTCCTGTGGCTGGGCATGGACAGATAAGTACAGATAAGAAGTGGTGCCCAACTTATAAAACATGGTAAACGAAGGCCTGCACCCAAACGATGGTCACTCCCATCCATGCAGAGCACAGTCTTTTCCTCTGAAAATAGCTCTAGCTCCATCCCTGCAAGCAAACAAATGGGCCATCATAAATCCAAGTATAGGCCACAAAGAAGGTTTTCCAGAGTGCGTCTTATTGGGCATGTTCCCATGAGATATTCCATTAAAAGGGGGTTCTTAGGTTAAGGGAGCTTAGGAAACTCTGTAGACTATATTCCACTCTTGGAGATTAAAGAAATCTGCTAGCACCTTGAGGGCTCTGAAAAGTACTAGAGTAAAGGAACCTCCCAATCCTGTTTAACCCAGTAGTTCTCAAAACACCTTACTCTGCAAACCCTTTTTCTTAGCAGCTCTAGCCATAATGTACTGGAACAACTTTAGGAAATTCTGCCATGGAGCTGTCATTTTAGCTTATGAAACAATCTAGCTTTAGTAGCACCTTCCTCACTGAAATTCTTCCCTGTAACACGGGCCAAACTAAAATTCAATAAGGTGCAAACCTAAAGTCACCTGAAATTCCCAGAAATGGCAGACGTGATAAAAAGAGCCCTTCCGTGACTGGATCCTGAGATGGGGTGGAGGAGGAGCGTACAAGTGACCTGGGGCGATCTGTTGGCAGGTCTGAGGAATGATTCAGTCATGAGACCATGAGTCTGTTCTAAGGACAGAGCTGAACAGATTGCCCTCCTTCAAAATTAGACCCCAACCCAACTGGAACAGCAAAAATTCTTGTATGAGTCAGAGTCTAACTAGGAAAACAGAAACCACCTTAAGAATTCGTAACAGAAGGAATTTAATGCAGAGAATTGGGGACATAGGGGACAGAGAAGTTGAAACCCAACCAGGTGGCAGAGAGGTGACCAGAGATGAGCAGGAAGTCACTGTCACTTCTAGATTGGACAAAGAAAGGGAGGAGGTGACATCATGTGCCAGAACCACCCAACAGAGCTGGAACCAGACTCCAGGGGAATTAGAAGGGAGGGGACACACCCTCTACCAGAGAAGCCACCGAGACAGAAAGAGAAGAGGACAAATATCCTGGATCCTCCCTTCTCCTCCACATCCAGGCTCCCAGTGATGTCTCTTATTGGCCAAATCCAGCCCAGCAGGCAGCTAACAGAGGACCCTGGAAATGCAGTCAGCAGGGGCAGCTCTCCAGGAGGGATCTGAGTGCGCAGAGGCTCAGCATAGGCACAATTCTCCAACACATTTCTCATGAACTCTTGGGCTTGATGTCTTCCTCCTAAAAGATCCCCGAGGGAAAGGAATGGGAGAAGTGTCAGGGATCCACTAGCTCCAACCTGACTGTCACAGGCTCACGAAGGTCACTCCTTTGAGCACAGGCAGAGACACAGAGCACAGGCAGATCTGCATGGGCATAAACACACCCTTTGGCAAAGCTTGCCATGCCCTGCCTGCTGTCCAGAAGTCTTGGGGCCAGGCAGAGAGCACCTGAGATCTTACCCTGAATACTTGACCCCAAATCCTGGCTACCTGGCACCAACCGAGGTCATGCCAAACTCCATCAGAAGAAAACATATAGCCCCACATGAACACCAAAATCACCTAAGCCGTGGAATGCTGCAAAGGACCAAGGTGGCTGATGCAAGTCGGACTCTCTGGAAACACCCTGAGATGGAAATTTCCATGAACGGAGTTTATAAGGACTCAACACCTGCCAGGGGTGAAGGAAGCAAGACCAGAAAGAGAATTTGAACTGTGTTGCAGTCTCAACGAAGGCATCAGCCACTCCCAAGGGGAGCTCTCGGCTTTAGACAGGAGTTCAGGGAATGCTGGGATGGAGGCCAGGGGGCAGGGCCTTTGTACCCTTGCACGGCTGGTGTTTGGACGTACACCAAAGGAGTTTTCCAGGGAGAAGGGGCCCCAGGCTGATGGAGGCATTTGGGGAGCTACCTTTGCTTTATGTTTTTATCATTGTTGCTTTATTTATACATTCCAAATAAATTAAAAGGAGAGAGTGAGGGACACTGTGTGATGGCCAGTCACGAGGACTACAGCCCAGCATCTGAGCCACGGATTTTCCCACCCGCCCATGACACTGGTGAGACCTGGAAGTTCACCTTGTTATATACATGGGTTTATAAGCCAATTATGTGTCAGAAGGAAGGGTTCTGCCCCAAAAGGATGGTGTGGGTTTTACAGCTGCTAGCCAGAAACTCTTCTTTCTAGACAGTCATTAGCCAACAAAACCAGCTGTTTATCAAAGAAATTCCTGGTTTGTTCAAATTAAATCATGTCCATAGCTCCCAGAAAACTGTTTGTCCCTTTTTTGCTTTTGGGGATGAGGGGAGAGGCATCCAGCCACCAGAAGCCAGAGTAACCACCTTATTAGAAATATGATTGAGTTGGTGTTGTATTTGAAATTCGCACCTTTCGGACCAAGCCTGAGAATTCGCTACTGTTAGTATGAAAAAAAGCCACCCTCCTGGTGCCAAGGAGGGAGACTTGATTCTCACAGGACACACAAAGGAGATACAGCAGAAGAGAAGGCCATGCCTGCATTCAAACGTCTCTTTACGGCACACCTGCTATGTGCTGGGCACTTGTAATGTAATGGTGACCATCAAGATACGCCCTACCCTCACGGAGCTCAGGTGTGAGTGTGAGTGTAACCTATATGTAAGTGTAACCCAGTGTAACCTAGCGTGACAAACCAGGATCACAGACAGAGGTGGAATGACAATTATAACAAGTGCTACAAAGAAAAGAAACACCAGAGACTCTGAGAGCTTACAGCAGCAGGCCTGCCCCAATCTGGGGAGTCGGGGACAGGGACGAACACAGTCCCACTAGTCGAAAACGTCATCAATCCCCAAGAGGAAGACCTGGCATCTAACATCAGGTCCAATTGTCCAGCATTTGTATAGTTTGGGATTTTTGTATTGTTTTTTTTTTACTTGTATAAATTAACATTAACAGGATGCAAGCGCTATTTTGCTGCGCCGATGTATCGCACGTGGCGAGGTCAGGGCCTTCGGTGCGTCCATCACTGGAGCAGCGCACGTTGTACCCACCCAGCAACCTACTTCTGTACGTTTATATATAACCACGTATTTTTCTATTTCCATCTATGCATATATGTTTGTATACATATTTATGTAACTATACATATATACGCTATGCATATCAGGCGTCCTCAAACTACGGCCCGCGGGCCACATGAGGGTGTTTTTGCCCGTTTGTGTTTTTACTTCAAAATAAGATATGTGCCATGTGCATAGGAATTTGTTCATAGTTTTTTTTTTTAAACTATAGTCCCGCCCTCCAACGGTCTGAGGGACAGTGACCTGGCCCCCTGTTTAAAAAGTTTGAGGACCCCTGGCATAAATGCTTGAGTTAAACATATAGTAAACCGTGTGTCACTCTCATTCCGGAGCCAGTTGTGCAGGTCTCGATTAATCCTGTGGTCGACCTTATACATAGGAAGCCCCTCACATGTCGTGTACAGTCACTGGTGTCTGGGCTGAGCAGAGCAGGGAGGAGTCATCATCCAAACAAGTCCTTAGCCAGGGAACATCCGTCCCGATGTACCACACATCTGAACAGACAGGGGCAGGCCTGCAAGGCCATGAGGACATGTGGGAGTCTCTGTGTGCATGCGTGTGTGCATACATGTGTCAGCATACCGAGTGTGGGCACACGTGTGTGTGAATGCTTAGTGTTCTGCTGAGCAGGGGGTGGAAAGGAGCGCCTCATTTTCCTGGGTTGGCAGTTTTGTGACTCGATGCCTCTGGGAGTCAGGCACTTGCTGCACGTCCTGGTGTTCCTTACAGCCGTTTTGCCTGCAGCGGTCACACAGTTGAAAAATCTGGGTCCGTGTGACTGCTCAGAGACTCTGCGAAGGCAAACAAGTAGGACTCCTGGCCATTTTGCAATGCCTGCTCATTAGACATGTCTGGGGCCTTGTGAGTGAGCTCTGAGGATAAATAAGTATAAATATTATATTTGCCTCCAGGTTATCTTTAAAAATGTATTTGCCTCTCCCTCTCCCTCCCCCTGCCCAGCCCCCACCACCAACTGTCAGTGCCTCCTGAACGCTCCTGGGTATGGGAAGTGCCATACTGAGAGTCTGGGGTCCTTAGCAAGTTGTTTGGGTCCCCTGGGCTGGCCCCCATCACCCAGTCCCCGAGGCGGCCTACGAGGCTCTTGATGCCCCTGCGTGGGGAGGAGGGATGTCACTGTCCCCTGTGGTCTTAAGAGTCTGAGCTTCCAAGCAACACCACACAAAGAGACAACAAGGGGCTTCATCCTTGCCAGCCGGGCCTGGCCAAGGCCACAAAGGAACCAGGGTCAGAGCAAGGCCTAGGTGTGCCAACCCTAAGTTGGCATGGTGCCACCACCTAGGAGGGACAAAGTCTCCCATGTTGGGGCTGAGAGGGTCCAGGCACCCCAATGTCATTTGATTTTAAGAAGGCAAAAGCTACACAAACAACTCAAGGAAAAGCGGGGATTAGAGGGGAGGATAAGGGAACCCTGCCCCTATACTACGACCACCATGACCCACCAAATCCACAGTGTTTTCATGGGGGAATTTGGGGATTGCTATTCTTAGAAAGCACCCCATGTGATTCTGGCAACCAGCCAACACCGAGAGCCACTGATGCACGGGGGGAAGGGAAGAGGGAGTGCAGAGCCCTGCTCAGGGAGCTTGGGTCAGAATCCACATCGCTGCAGAGCACCTTCCGTGACTCCCCTTCATCCCCTCCGGGGCTGCTGCAAGTGTCCTCTCTCTCTGCCCATGGCAGCCTCGCAGTGGTCTGAAATTAAAGCAGAGACCCTGCATGGATCTTCTCCAGGCTGAGCTGTCTCAGCTCTGCTTCATGGGACAATATTTCCCGTCCCCTGGCTGACCCCAGCTCCCAGCCCTTGTCTTTCAAATGAGCCCCATCTGCCACTGTCACCTAAAATATGGGTCACAATGGGATTGGCTCAGTGTCCAGCCAAAATAGCAGGTCATGGACTGCCTGCACCATTTTGGGAGAGACTGTCCTCCCTCCCTCTTGCCTTCCCTGGACTCAGTCAAGAGACCATCTTGGACTCTACCATTTGTTTAATATTTCCTCTGTCCCAGGCATTCGACTGATTGCTTTACATGCACAGTGTTATTTGATCTTTGCTATAACAAAGGTAGAGTTATTTTGCAGATGAGGAAACTAAGGGCCAGAGTATTGGAGGACCCTCCTGTGGTCACACACCTGGAATGAAGTAGAGATGGTCTTTGAGCCTTGGCCTTTCTCACCCCAAGGCTGTGCTCTTGACCATAGCTCTGTACTTACTGCCCATGGGATTTTCACAAAGCAACAGAACCCAGCTGCTCTTACATGTTCCTCTCACTGACACTAAGGGGATGACCGCTGCAAGGTCTCCCCATGGAGACCAGAGCTCTTCCAGAGCTCTGGAAGGAGCTCCTGTGAGGATCCCAGGCACCCTGCTTACTGGAACATGACAGGTCTACAACACTTACCTACACCCAGGGTCGTGGCATTTGATTTTCTGAGCCCCTAGTGATGTGGCCAGAGACCATGAGCTATATCAAGTCTAGAAAATGGAATTTGGCTGGTAAGATGAGAAGAAACTCAGTGACGGAAGAGCCCTAGAAGCCAGCCCATCCAACCCCTCTCATTAGACACAAGGAAACCCATACCGAGAGAAGGGAAGAGTCTTTCCAACACCACTGAGCTACTTAGAGCTGCAATGGAAAATGGATTTCATCTCATATCCAAACTCTGACCATTTGGCTGGCTTCAAGCATTGTGTTGAGAAAACTTCTAGGGCCACATAAGGTTCAGTAGGAAGGAATCCTGTAGTTAACCAGCAATGCCCATGATGGTTTCTAGAAGTAATGGCAGCAAGCATGCAGGCTAACGCCAACCCACTGTTAGGTCTCAGTCTCCTGACTGCAACTCCAATGCCCCTCAAGCACAAGTATTCTAGTCAATTATGAAACATTCTAGAAAATTTTATTCTAGAAAATTATGAAAAAAAGTATCTCAAAGTGCTTCAGTGGTTTTCTTAGGCATGACACATTTGGTTGCAAAGAAAAGAAACCCGCTCAAATTAGCTTAAGTAAATGAGAATTGGTTGTCCGGCTGTGACAGGCAATCTCACAGACACTCAAGGACAGGAAATGGCACATGCAGCCCACGGGAGCCCAGAAGTGGAATTGGAACCTCAGGAACAGAAGCCATTCTCTTTGCCTCTTAAAGCTGCAGGCAGCAGAAACTCTTGGCTCCTTGTACAGGAGCTCTACGCCTGCCTTCTTCCTTGCTAGCAGCACCCAGAGTTTGCTCAGAAATCAGGTGGTAATGAATCCAGCCCAAGGGATGCATCATAACTGGTCTAAATGAGTCTTGATAATCCTGTTCTCCTTTGCCAGTGGTTGGTGTGTCCCGGTTCGACACAGAAAGAAACGTCTCCGGGGAGTTTAATGAAAGAAAAAGACACCAGAGAGGGTGATCCTTTCCTCCAGCTATAGGTGTGGCCACGTGCTGCTGCTGCCCTGTCACTGGTCCAGACTGGTGAGGCGGTTCCCCTGCTCCAAGCATCTGCGAGGAGGTCTGAGGTCACCTGCTGCAGCCATCTTGCCAAGATGAGGGGACAGGAGTATCATTAAACCTTTCTTAGTTTCGTGTTCTGCTTCTTGACACTGAAACATCCTTCATACTTTATTTCATCCTATGCATACCTTGATGTGCTCATTCGTAAAATGTGACTAATAATAGGATTGTTCTAAGGGTTAAAGGAGATGGTACATATAAAGCACTTAGAGCAACTCTAGCATAATCACTTAGCAATTGTTACTGTTAGAAATCATTATTATTTGCGCCAGCTTATGTTCAAGGTGGCCACCATCCATTCCTTCCCTCCCTAGAACACGGCCATTTCCCCCATCGGGACGTGGACATATCTTTCCCACCCCTTAAGTCTGGGCTTGCACTGCTTGGACCAACGGAATAGGGTAGAAGTGATAGTTCGCCAGTTCCGGGCCTAGCTTATAAATGACTGGCAACTTTTCTCCCCTTCTCTTCAGACACTTACTCTTAGGACAATTCCACTTAGAACCCAGCCACTGTGCAGTAAGAAGCTCAATCACATGAAGAGGCCACTTGTAGACACTCTCCAACAGCCCCAGCGGAGTTGGCCCACAGCCAATGGCAGTTGGTAGGCAGCCCCAAGTGCTAGTCAGTGTCAGTGGCTACGCAATGCAATGCAGGAACCACCTTGGGCACCCAGCCCAGCTGAGCTTTCAGATGACACCAGTGCCAGCCATACTCTGATTAGACCAGCATGAAGGCCGGGTGTGGTGGCTCACACCTGTAATCCTAGCACTCTGGGAGGCCAAAGCAGGAGAATTACTTGAGGTCAGGAGTTCAAGACCAGCCTGAGCAAGAGCAAGACCCTATCTCTATTGAAAAATAGAAAAAATTAGTTGGGCATGGAGGCACATGCCTGTAGTCCCAGCTACTCAGGAAGCTGAGGCAGGAGAATCACTTGAGCCCAGGAGTTTGAGGTTGCTGTGAGCTAGGCTGATGCCACAGCACTCTAGCCCAGGCAAGAGAGAGAGACTCTGTCTCAAAAAAAAAAAAAAAACAGCATGATAGACCTCCAAATGAGAGCCACGTAGCCAAGGCCAGTCGGCCCACAGAACCATGAGAAACAATAATAAATTGTTGTTTTAAGCCACTAAGTTTTTGGCTGGTCTGTTACACAGCAAGAGCTAACCAAAACATTATTAATATAATTGTTATGTCTGCTTCTGTGTGTTTCCCCATAACTCTGACTTGCATGTGAATGGGCATGTGTCCCAGGAGCAGATAGACAAGCCGGAGCATCTACTCACTCTATGTGACTATTCCGTTCTAGTTCCCAATAGCATCTTACTGATTTAGTCCCCGGATCTCAGTTCCAAATGCCTAGGAGAAAGATCTGATTCATCAGGCTGGGCTAGGTGTTCACCCCTGATAAAATCGTTTGTGATCAAGAATGAAGGTCACATGCTCCCTAGTACTATATGGGGTGGGGCTGGGAGGGCATTCCCTAAGAAAGGATTGCGGGTATGGAGGAAATAGCAGGTGTCTCTCAGTTCACTTCTTCTGTGTTGGTTTCGCCCCCAACACAACATAACATCAAGATGCTGCAGCAGCTCCAGCCACTACATCCTCTCAGGTTCAAGTGTAGTGAAAGAGAACCAGACTCATTTCTGGTAGCTCCTATAAAAGTCCCGGGATTCCTCCTGAACCAAACTGAAATCAAGGTTGAGAGATGCTTTGATTGGCAGGCCTGGACCAGAGACTCCACCTGTGGAAGCTGGAACTATTTCCAGAGAAGGGTGAATGGATGTTGGTGTGTGTTGGAGGGGTGGGGGTTCAGGGGATAAATAACAAATCTCTGCCACACTCACCAAATACAAATAGGGGTTCCCAAAAACCTCAGCAGGGAGAGGGGAATATTCCAAGCAGTGGCCATTGTACTCTGGTCCCTGGAAGGCACAGCTCATTGGTGAACAAGAAAAGGTCATCTCCTTAACGTCTCAGTCTTAGGCAAGCTTTGCCAGTCTCTCTGAGTCCTCTCTTCTCCAGGCTAAATAGTTCTGGCTTCTTCTACCCTTCCTCGTAGACCTCGGGCACACAGGATCACAGCGGCCACCCCTACGCGGGGCAGCTGCCAGCCTTACTGCCTGGCCACCTCTTCAAGGCAAATTGTAGCAACAGTAATAACATCTCTAGAAATCCACACCATCCAGGCAGGGCTACTTGGGGTGAGGCAGGGGCAGGTCTCTATTTTCCCAAGCCCTGCCTTAGCCTTTCTACTTCCAGCTATTTCTCTTTCCCTCGGGGTCCTATTTTATTAGCATTTCTACTGGCAGTTATAACTGCCCTCCTTTGAGGCCAGGCAAATGCTGTCTCCTTAAGACTGACAATTATGTGGCATGAAACAGAAGGGGCATTCTCAGCCCCAGGGTGGCTTCATGGCTTTCTGGGGGGCAGGAAGCAGCCATTTGGGAGGGGGTGGGGAGAAGAGGGCATCGGAAAGCCCAGACTCCATCTCAGCCCCAGAGCCATTCGTCAGGGACTGACATTTCGCTCATTGCTGGCCCAGGGCCAGGGGAGTGAGCGGCTTATTTCTGTTGCATTACAGTTTGAGTCCATATGCAAACCAGAGGGCCGTGTCTATAAATAAGATATTATAGTTAAATCAATATTGATTATTAGGAGTTAGTGCTATATTTAAAGCCATAAAACTGAATAAATATTATGGTAAAAGTGTCCTAAATCTCTTGGGCAAAATCATTGAGCAAAACAAAGACAAAGGCCTTGGACTGATGGAGCTTTGACCCCATTCCCACCCCCCCCAAGAGAAACCGCCAAGCAGATGGCTGTCCCTGGTGGGGGCGGGGAGAGGGGAAAGCACTTGGGGACAATGTCGGTGTCTTTCAACCCATTTCTCAGCCACACTCTTGGCTTTGTCCAGAGGCCGCGTTGTACGTAACTCGGTGTACGCCCAGATGATCCTCATGTCTGGTGTTAGAAGAATAGTCTTTTCAGACTGTAATGATAGCTGTACTCGCCAAATTTACTTTTCTAAGACAATCTTGTTTCTGATTAAAAAGTAATTCATATTTACTGTAGAAACTATAGAATGGTAAAATAAGCAAAAATTTAAAAATAAAATTCATCCAGAATCCTACTAACTAGAGATAATCACTGTTAGCATTTTTGTGTACATCCTTCTAGTCATTTTTCTACACATACATGCACACGCATGTGCATTTGTGTGTGTGTGTGTAAGTGTGGTCCATGTGGGTGGCCTGTGTGTGTGTGATATAATTTTTTTTTTTGAGACAGAGTCTTGCTTTGTTGTCCAGGCTAGAGTGAATGCTGTGGCGTCAGCCTAGCGCACAGCAACCTCAAACTCCTGGGCTCAAGCAATCCTCCTGCCTCAGCCTCCCAAGTAGCTGGGACTACAGGCATGCACCACCATGCCCGGCTAATTTTTTCTATATATATTAGTTGGCCAATTAATTTCTTTCTATTTATAGTAGAGACAGGGTCTTACTCTTGCTCAGGCTGGTTTTGAACTCCTGAACATGAGCAATCCGCCCACCTCGCCTCGGCCTCCCAGAGTGCTAGGATTACAGGCGTGAGGCACCTCGCCCGGCCGATATAATTTTTTAATAAGGGTATAATAGCCAGGATTTTTGCAACCTGGACAGATTAATTCTATTATAAGTACTGAAATTTATTTAATCAATCCCTTATTACTACATAGTTAGGTTGTTCCAATGCTAATTAAATTATTTTTCAGTTTCGTTCATTCTTTTTGTAAGTGGAACTAAAAGGTGCTTACCTTTAGGAAATGATTTATTTCTTTCTGGTTGATGAGGAGAGACGAAAGCTGAGACAGGAACAAGGCGCCGTGTCCAGAAGAACAAAGGAAGTCCTTGTGCTCCAGTCTAGCGTGTGCGTTAGCGTGGTCCAGAGGCAGGAGCACATGGTGATGGGCTCCAGTGGAAACCCCAGGTCACCAAGGCATCCCCGCTCAGTCTCTGCCACGTATCTCCTCGTCTCGCTGAGCCCCACGGAGCCCAAAGTCCTGCACGGCGGCATCACAGAACTAACTGCTCGGCAGGAGGCTGTAGGGTGCCCTCCTCACTAGCGAGCACCGGCTGGGAACGGCTGTCATTGCAGACAGTCATGGCCGGAGGGCAGTTGCCCCGTGCTCATCCCCACCTATGCACACGAAGAAGGCCATAGCCTTCACCTGCCTGGGGAAGACATGACCTAAAGTTGGCCAGTCGGTCACTGTCTCCCGGGACGCTGAATCCTGAGCGAGTGGTACAAGGATCACGGCCATGCAGAGGTTCACGTGGACAGTGGCAGAATTTGCCTCTGCTGAGAACCAATTTCTCAGCTTCCTGCTTCCTGAATCCCAGACTTCCAAGGCTTCCTCAATCCCTGCCTTTTCCTTTCCTGTGTGTGAGCTCTCAGCCTCCCATTGATCACTGTTATTCATCAGGGTTGGGTGGAGGTTGAGAAGTCCCACAATCTGCCATCTGCAAGTTGCAAACCCAGGAAAGCCAGTGGTGCAGAGGCCAGACTGAGACCGAAGGCCTGAGGGCCAGGGACGCCAGTGCAGCTCCCGGTCCGAGGGCAGGCGAGGACCGATGTCTCAGCTCAGGCAGGCAGGCAGAGAGAGCCAGTTCAACCTCCCTCAGCCTTTCCTCCTATTCAGGCCCTCTGTAGACAGGTGAGGCCCACCCCCACACTCGGGAGGGCTACCTGCTTACTCAGTCCTCTAATTCAAATGCCAATCTCTTGGCACCCAGAAATAATGTTTAACCAGATATCTGGGCATCCCATAGCCAGTCAAGTTAACGCATCAAAATAACCATCCCAACCAGTTATGCTGAGTTAGTTCTGTTACTTGTGGATGAGAATCCTTACTGAAATCTACTTCCTCCCCACTCCATTCACTCATGCTTCAAGGCTCAAGTTAAATGTCACCTCCTCTCTGAAGCCTTCCCCTAGTCCCCCAAAGGAAATCAATATTATTTTTCTGCCTCACTTCCACAACCCTTTTCTTATAATTCTTATAGCACTTATTTGTCCTGTCTGGTGTTATAGGTGATTTTTAACATAACAGAGAGCCAGAGTTGCGTCCTATACCATAATCACAAGAGCCCGTTGAATGAATGAATAAATAAATGAACGTGCATATATGTGAGAATAGGTATAACACACTTTGTGTTCAACTACCAACTGATTAACCTGTGTTAACAGGGACACTGGATATTGTTCAGTATTTTGTAGAAATGAAAAGTCACAAGCATTTCCATCTTCTACAGATGGGAACAAAGTATTCCTGGTGGGAACACACAAACATTAAATTGTCGGCGTTTCCTAGTGCTTTTGTTGTGTCCAGCAGTAGCTGGTGCACCTGGCTATAGTCAGACCCTAGCTATTCCTCAGTGATTCTCTGTCAGGCATCACAAACTGGCTGTCCATGGGCCAAATGCATCCTGTAGCTTTGTTTGGCCCACACCGATATTTTCTTTTCGTTGGCTTAGTTGCCAACATTTAAAAATCAGGAAATGTCATGTAAAATTCCAGATTTCTGACTTCTCCTGAAAACAGAAGACCTGACAGCACCAGGTCCAACTTCCCACGTGTCAACAATCAGGTGAAGTCAACTAGTGGCTCCTCCCCGCCCCTCTGCCCTGCTCGCTTTGGATGGAGCACGAACTCACGCCAGGCACAGTCTGCACACAGCCGCTCGGCTCACTGTCTGCCGCCACCCCTGAAGACATCACCACCCTTGGGCTCTGCCCGCTGAGGTTGATCAGTAAGGGTGAAAAGACAGCCATATGTGGGACATTAAAGGATAAGGCCCCGCCATTGGGCTTAGGAGTTTCTAGAGTACGATAGTCAGGGAAAGGCATGTATAGAGAATTCTGGAAAACTACCCTCCTCACTCTATTGTTACTTTCCCCCATGGAGGATTTGCCTGTGTCTGTAAAACTAAAACCAAGTTCTTCTTTTCTTCTTCAGCCTCCAGAGGCACAAGTTCATCCTTCCTAACAGGCAGAGAAGAGGGTTCTGGCACCCAAAGCCTCCAAAGCCCAAAACGAAGGCAGGAGCCAAGGCCAGGCCTTTCCATCCTCCCACACTGTGGTGTAAACATAATCCAGGGGGATGGAATTAATTTGCCCAGTGTACAATGAAGAAAGTGAAGCCCAGAGAGACAAAATGAGTTATCCAAGATCACATGGCTTAGAAGTGGCCCATCTGGGACTCACACCCAGATGATCTGATTTCAAGCCCACTGCTCTTGCTACCACCTAGAGACATCTGGGGCTCAGCCAGGCTGGGGAGGGGCTCAGCCTAGCACGCATCAGGTGGCTCCTCACCCTCCAAGTGGCGTAGGAGCATCTCCTGCCACTAACATGGCATCTCCTGCCACGAACATGGCATCTCCTGGCTAACACAGGGCAACAGGGATGAGGACTTTGGCTCTAAGGACAAAGAGCAGTTGGGAATGGGAGGATGACCCAGCCCCCTCCCCGGTGGCTCAGTTCATGATGGGGCCAGCCAAGCTGTTCAACCCCAGGCCAGACTGTCTCTAGGCAGGAAGAGTTTGGCCTGTAGATCCCTCTGCACGGGGCTGTCAGAGCAGGAGGGTGGGAAAGAGATGGAGTACTTGTTCAGGGGCGTCTCTCTCCTCAGAGAAGGAGGCCCAGGGACGGAGGAGGGGTAAGGTCTTGAGGAGACATCCTTGCTCCCTCTTTCTCTCACCCTCCACAGCTCCATCCATCTGCAAGCCTAATGACACTTCCTCCAAATCAATCCTGAGCCCACCACACCCCTTCCCGGCCACTTCTACCTCCCTTGTCCTCGCCACGTGGTTGCAATGGGCCCCAGCTCCCACCTCCTCCGTGACCTCGTGCAACCCACTCTAGTTGCCGCAGCTAGAGCAAGCTCTCCAAACTGCAGTCAGAACTCATCTCATCTCCTCATCACCCTCGGAATAGAAATCTAAACTCTGTACCATGGCTTACAAGGTCCAGCGTGCCGTGGCCTTTACCAGCCTCTTGAAAAGCATTTCCCACTGGTCCTCCCCAGGCACACGACACTCTAGCTAACAACGGCCTTTTTCCGTTCCTCGAACCCAGCCAAGCTCGTTCCCCTCCATCCAGGTCACCTCACTAGTCGCGCTGTCTGCCTAGAACATTCACACATCTCCACATGGCTGCCCCTTTGTGTCATCGGGTCTCAGCTCAAATGGCACCTCCTCAGAGAGCCCTTCCTGATCCCCCATCTACAGTTCACCTCTGGTCATTTTCATTCGCATCATCCGATTTTATTTCCTTCACAGGACTAACGCTATCTGAGATTATCTTATTTAAGTATTTGTTTCTTGTCTAATTGAAGGTCTCACCCCACTAAGAATCTGAGTTCTTGAGAGCAGAGCCAGTGTCTGTCTTGTTCAATACTGTTTCTTCCAGTGAGTGGCACATAGTAATATGTAACAAATAGTTTTTAAGTTGATTAGCTAATTAATTGACCAGGTGAGAGATGATGGGGCATAATCTAAAGCAATTGCATTAGAGCGAAGTGGAGACAGTACATGTGAGAGGTATTTTAGAACTAGAATCAATAGGGCCAGCTCTAAAGAGATAAGATGGCAGAGGCTTTGGGTTTGCACAGCGTGGGTGGCGAAATCATTCGTCAATATTGGTAATTTATGGGGAGGGGATGATGATGAGTTCGATGTCAGAAAGTTGATTTTGAAGTACCTGAGGGACTTCCAGGTGATGTCCAGTTGTGTGTTTTGAAGTTTAGCAAACAGATTTGGGCTGCTGGTTGAAATTTGGGGAAATCGTGGAGGAATAAGTGGTAGGTAATGGGAATCATGTCTTGACCCTGAGTGCAATAACAGGAGGATCTAGGATGCAACCCCAGGCGACCCAAAATCTAGCAGGACAGACAAAGCAGGACAGAAAGGGATCCTGAGAAGGCGTGTCTGGAGACGTAGAAGAGATGGGAGGGCGTGGCTAGAGAGAAAACTTTTCCAGGAGAAGGGGGTGGTCAAAAGTTCAGAGTAGAGCTTGGAGGTACAGGCTGGAAAGTCAGTGCCCATTAGGGGCCTCCTTAGAGCAGTCTCAGCAGGGCGGGGAGGACCTCTGGATGGACACCAGATCAGAGTGAATGAGAGGGAAAGCCATGGACACAATGATGGAGTGGAAACTTAGTCAATCAAAGATAAGGTAATGGCCAGGAAGGACAAGGGGCCAAAAAATGATTTTTTTTAAGTTGGAAAGGACTGGCATACACATAGCTGAAACCTTTGATTATGTGTTAGTCTGTAACGTGGTTTAAGTTTTTTCCCAAAGGGCTGCTAATGACCATACAGATCACTAAATGAATTTGTTCGGGCACTCAGCAATGCTATGGTATGAATGAATGTTGAAACTGCCCAAAAAAAGAAACCCCTGAGCCAGGTACCAAATTCCTCCACCAACATGAAAGAGTAAAAGAAGAAATGACTGTGAGAAAGAGGCGTAACGAGCGACGTAGCTGATAATATGCCCCTCAAAGTCCTGGTGGGGTGGGCGATGCAGGGCTCTGCTTCAGTGGTCTCTGAACCCCCCGCATGGCTCTGCTAAAGAGAAGCTGAGCAAATCCACGTCCTAACAGCAACAGAAAGACATGGCCCTGAAATCGTCATCTGGATTCTACTTCCAGCTTTACGACCAACTATATGACTGCTCTTTGGGCCTCAGTTTGCCCACCTGTACTTTGGGGACATTGACCTAGACCTTCTCTAAGAACCCACCACCTCTGATACTGTCTTGGAAGCCAGTCTGCCTGGATTTATACCCCAGCTCTGCTATTTTCTACCTGTGTGACCTTGGCTGAGTCACTTAACTTTTCTGTACCTCAGTGTCCTCATTTTTAAAGCAGGACTAATAATCTCCCTACCTCATTGTGAGGACTAATGAAGATGAATATATATAACACCCTTATGATAGTGCCAGGTACCTAGCGAGCACCATATAGGCTTTGGCGAATGTTATTATTGTAGTAGCCACTTGGTCCAGGGAGCCCCCAAAGTGAGTGGCTGGAGCATGCTGGCCTCATTTAAAAGAGCAAGAGAGAAGAGACTCTAGAACAGAGGTCAGCAAACTGTTTCCACAAAGGACCACATAATGGATATTTTAGGCTTTGTAGGTCATATGGTTTCTGTTGTAACTGTTCGACTCTGCCATGGTAGTGGAAAGCAGCTACAGACAACATGTAAACAAATGGGTGTGACTGTTTTCCAATAAAACTTTATTCACAAAAATAGGCCATGGGCTGGATTCAGCCCACAGGCTATGGTCTGCCGGCCCCTGTTCTAGAACAAAAGTCCCTGGAAAGAGGGATAGTGAGTTTTCCTCCCTGGTGGGCAGAACTAAGAGATCTCATGCAGCCAGATCCCAGACAGAGGTCTGATCACTCTGGCTGCAAGCTCACTGAATAAAGAAAGCTCCCAACTCACAGAACAAGCAAATAATAAACGAGTTTTAAAAATAATTAAAATTGAAAATTGATTGTCTGGGCCAGAGCAGATTTATGCAAAGGGTCCCTGCTCCACTGGGAGTGGAAGGAGGGTTTCTAAGCTCTGTGTTGAACAAGCTAAGCATTTTTTCAGATTATTCCCAGCATAATATGCCAAAGGGAATAGGCTCCATTTATTATTTCCTTAAAAAAATCAATGGGCTGAAACATTCCCTCTAGACCTATAATATTTATTTCAATGTTCTGTCAATAAATATAACAAGGTTAGCTTTCTATCAGTTTAGTTGGAAGAATCATTTGAGGGAAGTTCTATTTGTTAAGCTCGATTACAGAAAGCAATCAATAGGGAAAATTCCCCGGTCACTACAGGCAAGAAAGATGGAGCTCAGAGGAGCCATCCAGGAAGGAGATTGATGCCACTGCCCCATAACCCCTCCCTCCTTCCCCCAAAGGTGGGAGATGTGGGTGCAACCTTGAGTTACAGGGTGTCAGGCTGGAGTAGTCCCCATCTGGTGCTGACAGGGAAACTCAGGGCCAGAGAGAGAAAAGGAATTATTCAGAGTCACAGAGTAGCAGAATCAGAACTAAAATCCAGATATCCTGATCTCAGGTTTCTCCCGGGTCTGGAGCTACCCAGTTGACTCAGGTTGGACAATGAAATACAGAGACCCATGGAAAAGGAATGTCTTTCTCTTTCATTTGAATTCAGCTTTGTTGGATAAGGCTTTCCAAAAGATGTACCTGGGTAGGATGGCTGCAGAAGGGTGTTGAAAGGACAGGGTAAAAATATGCCTTCTGGGAGGTGGGGGCGCCTGGGTGCTTGGAGATTTAGAGGAGATGTCTCACCATTTTATCCTCCGATACAAACCCACACAGGCACATGTTTCCCCCTGGCTGAACTGGCAGGTGTGTCCTCTCTCCTAGAACTTGAGTCTCACCTTTCAGCATTGCTGCTGGACTTGGCTGGATCTACTCGTCTGTACCTACACCTTCCGTGACATGAGCCAAGGGAAACATGGGTTTGACCAGCTGGCTCAGCTCCACCATGTTCTTGGCTGGGTGAAGTCATTTCCACTTCTCCAAGTTTCTCCTTCCCATCTATAAAGTGGGAAGAATAATAATGACACCTCACTCGTAGGTTAGAAGGGGTATTGCTGGAAAGTTAAAAATAATGATTAGTATTATTGATCATTGACTTATTATCATTAATAGTATTTATTGAATGTTTTCTGTATGCCAAACTAAGTATGTTATATTCTTTATCACATTTAATCCTCACAACAATACTGTGAGATAGATAATATCTTCATTTTACAAAAATGGAAAATAAGGCTTAGAGGTTAAATAACTTACCCAAGGTCACAAAGCGAGAAAATGTGAGGATTTGAACTCATGTTATCCAACTCCAAAGCCTGTACTTAGAAGCTCTACCATCAGAAAGATTATAGTAGTGTCCTGATCTGGAAGGAGTTGCCTTTCCCCTCCACACCCGTCCCCAATCCACCTCACTCAGAAAAGCTGGGTCCCAGGACACTTGGGGGTCTTCACCTCCCACCTCTGAGTCCTCATGGCCTTGAGTATGCAAGGGAGGCTTCATGAGTCAAGTGCATTATGGGGCCCATCCAAGGACATGTCTCCCTCACCTAGAGACTAAATTATCCCAAATAGAAAGTAGCCACAACTCTCCTGGGCTGTCACTAAGGTTGGTTATTGCTAGGGGGAATTTGGGAGCATTTAACAAATGTGGGTGAACAATTATTTCTTGAATTTCTACTATGCCAAGCATTATTTTGAGCACCATAAATATAAATATATTCAAAAGCCTGCAGAACACTACTCCCTGGATGTTTCTCAATGTACCCAAAACTGAATTCAGTATCCCACCATCCAGTCCCCTAAGCCAGTGGAGAATCATCAGGCTCTGCCCCACCTCTCACATTGCCCAGTACACATTTACCAGGTCCCTACTGGGTCCCAGGTGATCCATCGCCAGGCCCTGGTCATTCTGGGGTCCCTGTCACCATCTCTAGAAATTACCTTTTGCAAGCCTGGGGAAATTCAGGCTCTGGGAAGAGTGTCTGGGCAGCCAAAATCATCTGGGTCCATGAAATAATAAACACCATAATCCAAATGCATCAGGCTTGCCTGGCCCCTGAGCACCAACACGGTCACATGATTCTGATAACTCGGAGCCCCAGCTGACACACAGCAGGAAATCCAGTCTTCTGAAGAGTCATCTTCAACTCCACTTCCTTGCACCTCCCCTACCAATTATCTCTGTGAATCTTAAGGGTTGCCACTGTGTGTCCACAATTCTCTCCTGACCCCTGCTCATTGAGGTGATAACCAGCTAAACACCACAGCCTTGGGGCCCAAGAGTTTGCAAAAGCACCACTCAGAGTGGCTCCACCAGATGAAACGCAGAGTCTCTGTTCTCCCCAAGAAAGAACAGTCTCTTTCTGTTAGGCTAAGCCAGAGGCCCCACCACAGTTCTTGAGCATCACGGCGCTTCAGTATTCAAGGATAATGCCCTTGGATTCACACAGACAACCCTTTCCTCCCAGAAAACAGCTTCATGGTAAGAGATCTAAGCAGGGCTTGTTCTAGAGCCACCGACCAGCCTCAGAGAAGACAAGGAGTGCACAGATGAACATGTGTGCATGTGCCAAGACAAAGCTCTAAACAAATTGTTCTGAAACGGTTAAAGGGAACCCTTGTCCTACTGATTCTGTTCCCTAAATAACTCAAGTCCATCTACTTCTCTCTCCATCTCTACCACCACCATCATACTCGTCCACACCACCACCATCTCTTTTCTGGGCTACTATCATTGCCTCCTAACTGGACTCCCCAAGTCCACTCCAGCCTCTCCAGTGTGCTCTCCACACAGCCACCAGATTATCTTCTTAAAATGCAAATCTGGTCATGTCCACCCTTGCTTAAACCCCTTCAATAAATTCCATTGCACTTAAGACAAAATGTAAAATCTTACTGCCTTACTGTGTTGTCTCTGGAGCAGAACCTGAGACGTGGGCTTGGATGAGGAGATAGTCCCCAAGAAGCACAGGTAAAGCAGGGAAGAGGGAAAGGTCATGGGGAAGGCAGAAAAGTTTTAGACAGATTCCTCATTGTCCCCATTACGTAGCAGCAAACTTAGCTCCTCTCTTTGTGCGCTGGTCTACCAGCACAAGGAACCCAAAACAGCTTGGTGGGAATCTTTGTTTTAGGTTCAATGAAATCTTTACTCTTTCCCCTGGTGACAGTGACTCACTCCTTGGGACCAGGATCTCTACTCTTACAGAGCCTTAAGATTCTCAGACAGGAAGCACAGGTTCCTCCAAATTGTTCCTTGGAAGAGATGATGGGCCCAATCCCACCTTCACTTCTTGCTTCCTAGATCCACATATGCTAGCTATTGCGACACGACACCACTCAATGCCCGTTAGCATAACATCCATACCGCATCCTGGAAGACAGAATTTCAACTTTGCTGGCTGCCATTCCTCAAGCTGCCACTTAACCAAGGATTTTTAAGGAACCATTAAACAACATTCTAGCAAGCCAGCAGCTTCCAAGTGATTGATATGTACTAGGACCAGTGCATCCCAATGCCATGTGTCCGTTGTCATACTTCTCTGCTGTAAAGCAGGAATCTTGAGCTGAGCTGGTGCTCTGTGGGATTCCACATCACTAAACTAAACACTCTGTAAGCCCTTGGACACTGGTGCTGGCATAGGCACCACAGGCAGGTTAGACAAACCCATGTCCAGAGTGTTTGTCCATCTCAGCAAGGACAAATTGCTGCCCCTTCCAGAGGCAGTTGCCACCAAGTGGCTGATTATTCTCCACCAGGATCAGATTCATATGGGGGCTCAGTGGTGGTCCCTGCTGCTGACAGGCCACACACTTAGCAGCTGCACTTGCTAGACCCACCTTAGAAAGAGGGATCCCATGTTGTTGGGGCTGTGCAGAGCCTCCTCCTGGCCACAGTGCTACTCTTTACATGGGCTTGTTGTGCATGCCCAGGACACCTGAGGACAGAGGCTGCCTGACATCCAATGGACAAGTCTTCTTGTCCCCTACTTGTTTAATGTCTTTTCTCACTAGTGAGCATTAATGTGAGGTGGAAAAAGATGAAAATGTTGTGCCCTAGGGCCATCCATACCCCTTATCCCTAGACTCCTTGTCTCTGACATTCAGTCTTGCTCCTTCCAGGTCCCTGACAAATTAGCCAAGCGATTCATGTTAGTCTATGCATAACTCACTTCAGATAACTTCTCCCTCCATAAAAAGTTGGTGACCAAACTGTGCTGCTTAAAGCTCTATTTAGTGGAAGATTTCCTAACAACACTGTTCTTTGGGGTCACCAATACATTGAACTGGTCCATCCATAATCAAATCAGGATTCTTCCTTCTCTGTCAGCTGGTCATAGGGATCTCAGAGCAAAGGGATAGATCTGAGCCGAGAGGAAGGTATCAGTTCGAAAGATTAATAACATGGGAGTCAAGACACCTGTGCACATACTCGAGCCACTGAACCTCTTTGGATCTGACTCAAAAATACCATTTCCTCCATAAAATGAATTGCAGATGCATCTACACAACCTTATGACTCAGATATAATACTCTCTAGCTCATGGTGGGAAGCTCTGGCCATATAGTCATTTAATGGTCCATGGCCAGATGTTCAGTCTCTTCTAAGGCTCACTAACACTCTGGGAACTGGTTTTCTAGAATTGAGTAGTTCTCTGCTACCACAGACATAGCCTTGCTCCATAACTCTAGGGGTTTTCCCTGCGACTCTCCTAATAGAACTTACCAGACTCTATTATAGATACTTCTAACACTATTGTATTTACCAGGTCATATGGCCTAAGAAGTAAGGAAGGTTACAGTGAAACTTGGGATTGCTACTGAACTCTCTTTTAATCTAGGACTCCTTCAAAATTGTCAACCTCCTGGGCTACTCAATAAATGGCTTAGAGCACTACTCCTAAGTGTAGTATTCACTGCCTCAAAACTTCAAAGAGGCTCACCAAGCACTATGCCTCTTTCTTAGTGGTAGGAGACTCAAGGAGCAATACCTCTAAAAGCGTCATCAATGTGTCAAGCCCTCAATCTTTGCAAGGTTTATCTCCCACGGCTGGACATGCATGTCTCTTACTAGAGCATCCAAGTACTTGCCACTTCCTGTTCAGTGAGTTCAACAAGAATGATACCAACAGTATAGGAGACCAGCGTGGTGGTTTCGGAATGTCAAGACAATCAAAGTCCCTTTAGACTATATTGTGACAGAGAGCAAGAAAATCAACACAGCCTTGAGGCAAGACAGTGAATATATATTGCTGTCCTTCCCATGTGAATACAAACTGCTTCTAATCCTTTTTTCTGATGTGAATTGAAAAGATCAAATACTGCATATCAAGTGCTGGAGGCTATGTTGATCTGTTCTAGTAAAGATACCATATCTATCACAGCAGCTACAATTGAGGCTACCACTTGTTTTGGCAGTCCACTGTCATTATCCTTGACCAACCTGGATTTTTCAGAGCTCTATCAATATATTGAATGGGAATGTGCTGGGAAAAACTAACCACTAAGTCCTTTAAGCCTTTGATGGCAGCACTAATTGCTACAATGTCCCCTAGGATGTGGAATTGTTTTTTATTTAAAATGTTGGCCAAAGAGTTAGCATTTTTAAAGCTCTGTTTGAGCTTCTTACCGTAATGGTAAAGGAGTCAATGTGAAGGCTTTGGCAACTGCTAAGTATATCCATTCATTCTAATTATGGACTCAGAAACCAGGAAAATGAACAAAGAGTCAGTGTGTGGGTCGATTGGTCCCACTGTGAGACGGAGTTAAGTTAGGGCTCCTTTATCACTCAGCCTTAACATGCTGCAATTTTAATATGGGAGCCATGGTGGCATTCGGGTTCCCAGCTCAGACTCAAAAGATCTTATTGTTCCCTCTTTCCCTAATGTCCAGTTACTCTGACAAATGGCTATAGGTCCCTTTGGAGAAGGATTGGGGAAGCGCTAGTTGCACATACTTGAAGTGGCATTGCGGAGTCCTTCCTCAAGAGGCCTTGGCCTCCCCTTCCATCAATGGCTCCTGAGTCTGAAAATTTGTGGCTCAGATCTGAAAAATGAGTGAAGACTCATTATTTTCTATTATAGACGCTGCCATAATCTTGATTTTTTCTATTATAGACGCTGCCATAGCCTTGATCTTTTTTGCTCACCTGCTCTTGATGCTCTTTGGTTATATAAGTCAAGCAGGACCCTTGTTGGCTGCCATATGTCTAGAACATAGAAATGTGGTCCACTAGCCCTCACTACAGATTCTTTCGGGTCAAGACTTCTAGCTGCCACTTGGCTGTGCTACTTGATGTGATAAACAAGTCTACGTTTCCTCGGTCAGTTACCTGCTGGCACCTGGCCTCTGCTATTCCGAAGTCCTATCATTCCCATTGTCATCAGGGAGCCCAGTTCCACAGCAGCTCCTCTTACCATCAACCCTTGCCTACAGAAGATGGCCACTACTAAGCTCCTCAATGACGTCGTGTACCCCTGACTAGAGCATTCTTCATTGCTTTAGTGAAGGGAGTATCCTCTGGACCCTTCTAGAAAACACAGCCAGCTGGTGTCATAGTCTCATACCCCAACTCTAAATCCTCCCATCCTTTCCTCAATACTCTACCAAGGCAATTCCAGCATCTCCATCTAATTTACTGCAGTCCAAGCTTCACGGAGACACCCAGCATATATTAGCACTGACTGCAAGTGTCCATGCTAGACATTAAATCCTGACTCCCTGGAAAGTATTCCTATATCAACAAACACTCCCTGATATAGACTTACAGGCCCACCCTCACCCCTACCCCAGCCCCAAAACTTCAGGATCCACATGTATTCCCCTGGTTCCTGCAGGGCCATCACGGCAGTCTGTGCAGATTTTTTTGGTGAATGAGCTATTTCCTCCTGGAGCGGGATCTGAACTTCCCTGCCTGAGCTATGCTGAAACCTGACCCCAGTTATCTTTTCTTCTTCTATGGTGACTATGACAGTCACATGTTAAAAATCGAGGAGCCACACAATGGAAAGAGCCTGGGTCTCTAATTGCCACTTAGAAGAAAGTCACCATTTACTAGGACATCTATTTTGGAAGCAAGAAATAAACTCTTACTCTGTTAACAGTTTATCTGTTATAGCAGCTGCCCTTACAGCTAATACAATGCTCTAGTTACCGCTATGCCTCAAAATCCAGAACAAACTGATGCAAAGCTCCAGAAAGAGTAGGAAAACGTCCCCTAAGACTAAATTCTACCTCACATCTCCTTCTTTCCTCTCCATGATTAATCTCCTCCTAAGATGATTGAAATTGGGAATGTCAGTCCCTTCCAAGAAAAGTCTCATTCCCCACCCACAGAGGTGTGGTCAGACCTTAAAGCCCCAACAATGATTCAACATTAACACATTTCCCAAAGTCTGAGTTCTTCAGCCTTAATCCCACATACGGGTCCTCACTGGCCCTACAGGTTGGGCTAGGCTATGCTCAGCCCAGTTTCTTTCTATTCTCTCATCAACATTTCGAAAAGTCTCACTCATGCTCACCTTATTCCAAAAAAATTAGTTTTGAATCAAAAGAGAAGGAAAAAGAAGAGAAAGATGAAAAAGAGTAGAAAGAGAAGAGAGGTAAGGGGACTGTTTGTAAATAAACACTGCTGTGCTATCTCTACCCAACAAATCATCCATGCTAGAGACCTCAGGAGACATCTCCTATTTGGTCCAAGTCCAGGCTAGGGAGCAGGATGGCGTCGGGGAAAGAACTCTACACGTAGCAACTGGAAAACAGATCCTGGACCTGACTCAGACACTCACTGCCCTTGAGTTTTGTCTATTCTCTAGGTCTTGGGTTTTGCATCTAGAGGTAATACCTGTTTGCCAGGCCACAGAAGCTGGAGGTAGGAATGAGAGCAAATAATAGCACAAAGCAGACAGAAATGGATCTGCCGTCACTCACATCAGTGCCGCAGCCACTATCACTGCCACCGAACCCCTACCAGTAGCATTCAGTCATTCACACAGCACATACATATTCGCCTGTGCTGGGAACACAAGAACAACAAGGAGTCACAGCCCCTGCTCTCCTAGAGCTTACATTCTAGTGGAAGAAACAAGTGCTCACCAGATCATCAAACAAATTGGCGTATAATTACAAACTGACATAAATATTCTGAAGCGAAGCAATACATTCTATGAAGGCAGATAAGAATATGCTGGCTTAAATGCGTCTCTGAGGACATAACATTTGAACTGACATCTGAAGCACGCGTAGGAGTTAACCAGGCAAAGAGGAGAGGGTGGGGGAAGAACATTCTGAGCAGATGGCATAGCAGGTGCCAAGGCTCTGTGATGAGGGAGAGGGACAGGAACGTGCTGGTGAAAGTGAAAGGCCAAAGGGGAGACCACGGTGAAATGAAGCTAGAGGGGCAGACAAGGCCAGGTCCTGTGGTCTCTCCAACACGTTGAAGATGTCTGTCTTCTTGGTAAGAGCAATGGGAGGCCAGGGAAGAGATTTGGAAGGGGGAAGGAACATGACCAGACGGGTGTTTGGAAAGAATCCCTGTGGCTTCCGTGTGGACAGTGAATTGCAGGTAGCAAGAATAGAAGCAAAAAGATGAGTTAGAAGTCTTCACAGTAATCCAAGAGGTGGTGGGGGCATAGACTCTGAGTATAAAATCAACAGGGCTTGGGGGGTGGGTGGATAATGGGCTAAGAGCAGCTGCAGCTGACATCTTGTGCTCTCAGTGTCTCATAAAATTTGCAAGGTTCTTTTGGTTTCGAACAATGGAATCTCATCTTACGCAGGGGTTAGTTTGTGAAGTCTGTACATAAGACAGGAATTGCATGTAGTCAAAAGTACCCTTGAAAAATTCTTAAGCCACTCATACAGTACAGTATACATGGGTTTGTTTATACAGCCATGAACAGAAATTTTTAGGCACACTAAAGTTAGAGAGCCACTGAACTAGAATAAAGAAAGCAACAGAAGGAAAGCCCATATGCAAATGTCTGGGCATTCAAATCACTCTGCCTTTAAGACAACTATTCAAATCCCTAGCAGTGAATGAGGGGAGCTGGCAGGGAGGGGGAGGGGGAGGGAAGAGCTGTACATATAGGAGACAGAGGTAGGAATTTTTTAATGGCCCCACTCTCCCGAATATTTATTCCATTCAATGTTAATATTAAGCCCTTACAACTGTAACACACATTAATATATCAGGTGCTTATACTAACTAGTTGGTCTGTGTGTTGGATTCCCACCCCAACATCTCCAGCCTCTACTCCCCCTTCCCTGAAGGTGAGTTCTTTCCCCAGAGCCCCGTCCCCATCCCAGTCCAGACCTACCTGAATGCCAGAACGAGTTCAGCTTGGGTCAAGCCAGGACCCTCGTGTCAGGCAGAATAGCCTTGGTCATGCTCCCATAACAGACAACCCCTTCTTCTTAGTGGCTTAAAGCAATAAATATTATCTCTTACTCGTGCTGCTTGGGCATGATGGGTTGGTTGGGGCTCTGCTCCATGAATCCTCATCCAACTGACGGAGCAGACACCATCTCAGCCCCTGCCAGTCACCCAGGCAGAGGAAAAGAGAGCTCTGGAGGGCCTCACACAGCAATTAAGTGCCCACACATGGCACAAGTCACTTCCATTCACTACTCATTGGCCAGAATTCATCACAAGGCTTCACCCAACCACAAGAGGGCCAAGAAGTGCAATCCTTCCATGTGTTCAGCAGGTGCATCGCCAGAAATATTTGACAAACAACACTAATGACTTCCACATGCTCTAAATGTACAATGACAAGAGAGAGAAGAGACAAGCTTTAATTATTAAGTCTGTGTTTGGATCTGGGGCCCTGTGTAACCATGTGGCTGGATAAAATGTGCCCCCACTCATGCCCCAGGGGGCAGAGTCTGTGCCCAGAAATAGACTTCCAGACAGCATTTGGATGTGCTATCATGAAAATTAAAGAGATGTCCCAATAGAGGCAGCTGACAGCCTGTGGCTTGGCTCCAATGCCTCTCTAGCCCTCCCCAGGCTCTATGGAGACCATCCACAGTACGAGGAATACTGGGGCTGGAGCTCACTGTCACCAAAAATCTCTGACAGCTCCTGGGAGTGCCTGGGTTAGGGACAACGGGTGTATAGATGAATCCCTGCCCTCAAGGTGAGTCCCAGCGTAAGGACTGTCCTACGCTGTGGTAGATAGTTCCAAAGGTCATCAGCCACTCCCTCTCATCCCTGGACACAAATGATGCTCCTCCCATCAGCAGGTGGAACCCGTTTCCCCTCCTCGTGGGTCTGGCAGGCCATGTGACTTGCTTTGACCAATACAGTGGGCCCAAAGTGAGGCTATAACCCTTACAAGCTCAAGCCGTTCTCCCTCTTGGAGCCCAGCTGCATGGCACAGGAGGCCAGGGCCAGACTGCTGGGTGATGAGAGCCCAGGTGGGCAGAAGCCCCCCCGGGGCATGAGTGGCCATCTCAGACATTCCAGCTGCAGCGGAGCTCCCAGCCGAGTGCGGCCACACGGGTGACCTAAACTACACCAGATGGTGCAGAACTGCCCAGTTGAGGCCAGTCGGCCCATGAAATCACAAGGGAAAAAAAATCAATTATTTTAAGTCACTACATTTGCGGATGGTTTGTTACACAGCAACAGATAATTTAAAAACATGCAATATCAGACATGTATGCATGATTCTGAGGGAGCCCAGAGAAAGACCGTCTAAGAATACCTTAAAAGGTGTTTTACATTGGGCTGTCTGGAAACAGACTTCAAAATAGAGTCTGCTTTGAAGTGTACTGGGGTGCAAGGGTGCTCTGGAGAGACACACCCATAAAGCAGCCAGGAAGCTAGGAATGGACCAGCAATACGCCAGTGACTGAGACCTCCGCCAACGCTATGAGGAGCTCTGAAGGCAGGAAGGAAATTCAGGGTTGTCCCAAACTGAGGCAAGGGGGCCAGAGCTGTGAATCCCTCCTCAGCCAGCATAGCTGGGGGCTGGCCCCAGGGGGGGCATCATGACCTTGGGCAAGGTCCCGGTGCGGTGCAGGGACGTGGCTGGGAGCCTGCAGCCTGCACTCCCAGTGGCTGAGGAGAGAGGCGCCGGCCCTGAAGAGTGACCTGGGAGGAGAACACAGTGTCCCCACAGGAGGTGACGCAGTGGCACTTGAGCTGAGACAAGAAAGGAAGGGGTGAGAGTTCCCAGGCAAAGGCACGGACACGGGAACTCACACAGCGAGCACAAAAACAAGAAGACACAGAAAAGGGTGTGGGAGAGGAAGCAACACTGAGCAGAGAAATGGAGACTTTACCTTGAGGCAACAGGGAGCCACGGAGGAGTTCTGAGCGGGGCAGAGACATGAGATCTCTCTCTGAAAAGATTCCTCTGACTGCAACGTGGAAGGTCGAGACTGGACGGGGAGAGAAATGAAGTAAACTCTCGGCTCCGGGCTGGTGTAGCCCGGCTGAGCCCTCCCTGAGCAGGGGGTTATGTTGCAGCTTAGCCCAAGTTACAGGTCTGGCAGTGGGAAGGGGAGGTGGGAGACCACCCTGGGGCAGGAGGCTGGGGAGAGTGCATGACACGTGGCATCTTGCGAGATAGAAGCCCCTGCGCCATCTTCCAGCCAGGAAACCTCCCGTCTTTAACAGGAAGGCAAAGGACACTCTGCTGCCTCAGAGGGCTCAGGGTGACCACAGGGCTTCCAGGTATTCAAGGGAATCAATCCCGACAGGGAATCAAGGGAATCATGTCCCTGTCTGAAATATCAGAGCCCCCAACCAAGCCCCAACCAACCAAAGCCTAGCTGACTTGCTATAGTGAGAATTCAATTTTCTTTGGAAATCTGCTACCCTTCTAATTCATTCCTGAGCCAAACCTCAGATTTTTTTCTGCCCTCCAGCTGTAGGAGAAAGTCTCTTTATCTGCTGGCAAGGAGGCCCTCTGGCTTTCACACTTCACCTGAAATTGGCGATTAATCACCCTCAGCCTTTCATTACCTTTGTCCAATGCATCAATTGCCCACAGCAACAATCACCTAGTTCCACAGACTTCATAATTACTACCTCCTCCGAGCTTCTCAAATGTCTGAGAGATGACACCTGCCAGTGCAGCCCCTTCCACGAGTGCATCCATCCCGCAGGTCCACCCGACGTCAGCGCTGGGACAAGCTTTCACAACCGCACTGCCAGAGCATGTCAGGGGCCATCAGCACCTCCACCCACCACCAGGGGTGGGGTTCTCGTTACCCACTGGCCTGTGGGTGAGCCAGCTCCAAAATCCCATTTCAGTGTCTGTTTCCTAGGAATCACTTCTAGCACCAACTGTAGTAGTAGGTCAGGTGCCCTAGAAATAGATCAAAGACGGAGATCTCCATGCAGCGGACTCACTGGAGAGTGATCAGCAACAGAGTAGCACCAGCAACAGAGGGAGGGAAGCAGACCCGGGCAGAGGGAGAAGTTGAACTCGGATGCATGGCAACAGGGGCCTCAGGCAATCTGGTTCAAAGCTCTAGAGCAGGTATGGCCTTTTAGAGATGTCCCAGGCCGGGCAAAGTGGCTCACGCCTGTAATCCTGGCACTCTGGGAGGCCAAGGCAGGTGGATCGTTTGAGCTCAGGAGTTCAAGACTAGCCTGAGCAAGAGTGAGACCCCGTCTCTACTAAAAGTAGAAAGAAATTAGCTGGACAACTAAAAATATATAGAGAAAATTAGCTGGGCATGGTGGCGCATGCCTGTAGTCCGAGTTACTTGGGATACTGAAGTAGGAGGATCGCTTGAGCCCAGGAGTTTGAGGTTGCTGTGAGCTAGCCTGATGCCACAACACTCTAGCCTGGGCAACAGAGTAAGACTCTCTTGAAAAAAAAAAAAGAGAGAGAGATGGCCCAAAAATGAGGCAAGAATAATCAGTTAGTCATTGAATTCAAACTGTCTCCAAGGAGTCGGGGGATAAGCCTTGTGACAGAAAGTTCCATTTGGCCAAAGGCAACTCAGTTGAATTGTTGTTGGCCACTGAGTACCTCAGTGAGTCCCCTTGGGGGAAACCTGGTGGCTATACCATGGTATCCGTCACACCCAGTATTAGACAACTAAAGATGGAGAGTGATGGTCAGTATTATCGCTGAGGTCACGTAAGTGTCCACTGGATTTGACCACCAGGAAGTTACTGGAGACTGGGAAGCGATTTGTCCAGGAGAGCAGTAAGGGAGAAGCCCGTGCAGGGGTAAAGTGTGAGCAGAAGGTGGGGAGGGAAGGTGACTCTTTCAACCTTTCTAGGCCGCACTAATGGCTGGCTTCCTATAGGGTCCTAATGCCTGGGACAAGTTGTCCCTTAGAAATGGACAGCTTTGAGTGTCGCTTGCATTAGCTCCATGCAAACGTGTAGGACACATGTCACACACAGGCACACATTGGGCTTTCCCAAGGCAAAGGTTGCAGCCAGAGGCTTGTGAGCAGGTCTCTATACTAGTTAGCCAAAAACTGACCTCTGCAGCTGAAGACTTCTGCACACTCCCTCTCCCTGTGCACCTAGACGGTCAAGGTGCCCCAGCTGGAGTCTCAGCTTTGTCTTCAAGTCTGATCAGAAACCTGGCAGCAACCCAAAGCAAGGAGAGCCCACGACACTAACAACATCATCAACAACAACAGTTAACATTTACTGAGTACTAGCTTTGTTCCAGGCACCTACTAAGCACTTTACAAACATTAGTTCATTTCATCCTCCCAAAACCCTGTGAGGTAGGTGCTTCTATTATCCCATTTTATAGATGAAGGAGCAGAGGCTCCAAGAAGGTAGACAACGTGGCCCCAGTGTGCACAACTGGTTGGTGGCAGAACTGAGATTGACATTCCAGTAAGATTGATGACAGAGACAAGTGGTACGTTGAGATGGGCAGGTCCATTCATTCGTTCAGGAAATATTATGGAGAGCCTACTATGGGCCAAACTGCTCCAGGCACTTGGGAAACATCAGGGAGCTATACACACAGAGATTCCCTTTCCTCATGGGCTCCTTTCTAGCAGGAGAGACAGACGATAAACTCATTTGTGCAGGTGAAAAGGCATCGTGGGTGCTGCGGTGTGGCACCACTTCTCCACTTCTGAAGTGAGGCACTCACTCCCAGCAGCTGGGAGTGCAGGTGGCTAATGGCATCGGCTGCATCCTTCTCCGGAACTGCCCTCAGAGAAGACAGCCACCTCACCTGCGGGCCCGCCCCTTCCCCTGGCAGCCCACACCCAGTGTCTGGCAGCTGAGGGTTGTAAAGGCCCCAGCCCCTCACCCTAAGGCAAAGCAACTCCAGTTGAGAAAGTCACAGTCGCAGAGCAACTCCAAAAGTCTCACACTCGTAGCTCCCTGTGGGGCCAGTCGAGGCCCCTGCCGTGACCTCCTCACAGTCCTACTCTTCCCCCTGCCTGAATCTGCTCCGTCCACAGCAAGGGGTCTTGATGGGACAGGCTTCCCCAGTTAGCTTCCTGCAAGCCAAAGTCTCCATCAGAGTCCATTTCTCAACGCACCTAGGCTGTTGACAGAAGGCGCAAGATCTGTGGGAAAAGAGAAAAAAAAGAAAATTGTGAAGGAGGGGGATTGGGACGGCGGGGGCCAAGGGGCAGCAGGTTGCAGGGTTCGGCAGAGTATTGCAGGTGATCCACTCAGAAGTCACCTGGGAACACACTTGACAAGGAGTGAGACCTGGTAGGGGGGTGTTCTAGGCACGGCACGGCAAGGGGCCAGTGCGGCTGCAGAGGGTGAAGAGAGAAGATCACACAGGGACTCAAAGCCACTGTAGACCTCAGCTTTTTCCCCAAAAGGAGCAGAGAAGGGCATGATCTGGCTGCAGTGTAGAGGGGAGGGGCAGGAGCAGAGACACCACTGCAGTGAGCCAGGTGATGGTGTCTTGCAGGGTCCACCAGGTTGGTGGCAGTGGGGGTGGTGAGAAGTGATTGGATCAGGAATGTGTTTTTAAAATACAGCCAGCATTCTCCCTCATAAGGAATTCTAAAAATAATAATAATAATAATAAAATACAGCCAGCATAAGGTGCTGATGGACCCGGACGTGGGAGGTGAGAAAAAGAGAGAAGGCACGAATGACTCCAAGGTGCTTTGTCCTGCACGATGGAAGTAAGGGCTTGCCAAGAGCTGGGAGGGGTGAAGGAGGTCTGGGGAGGCCAGGAGCTCTGCTTTGCAGCGCCGAGTTTGAGATTTGCAGAATAGCATCCACAGGGCTGATAACAGTCCAAAGAGATGGCACTGAGGGCTCAGTGGTACAGGGGCCTAACTCTATCACCCCGTCACCTGACATCGCAAGACCCCCCAGGCTACTCTGGCAGCCTAATCTGTGAGCTCTAGGCAGTGAAGAAGGGTCCACCTATGTGCATGTTTGGTGTGTTTGGCAGTGAGAGTAGGGAGTCCGTGCAAGTAGAACGTGTCCCTATGCATAGAAGTGTTGAATTTGTGTGCACGTGTGTGTGTGTGTGTGTAGTGCAGATCCAAGGGTTGAGCACACCTGCAGTGTGCGAGTGTGTATGACAGTGACGCGGTGGCTCTGGCAGCTGGGCACACTCCACTGCAAGGGAAAAAAGGATGCCAAACAGAGGCCTGAATGCTTAGTAGACTCCCGTGGTTGTGGAATTTGCAGAATGAACAAATCGCTGCTAACCTGGATGGAACTGGAGCCCATTCTCCTAAGTGAAGCATCACAAGAACGGAAAAGCAAACACCACATGTACTCACCATTAAATTGGAACTAATCGAACAACACTTATGTGCACATATGGAAATAAAACTCATTGGAAATCAAGCAGGTGGGAGGGGGAGGAGGGGATGAGTAAATTCACACCTAATGGGTACCATGCACACTATCTGGGTGATGGGCACACTTATAACTTTGAATTAAACTGTACAAAAGCAATTTATGTAAGCAAACATTTGTACCTCTGTAATGCTCTGAAATAAAATAAAATAGTAAAAAAAAAAAAAAATAGCTGCTATCAGTGTTCAGAGCAGGGCACTTGAGTCACCTGGGCGGTGGGGGCAGCGTGCTCCCTGAGCCACACGGGTCTGCTCAAAGCCCTAAGGAACAGTTCCAGGACCTGGAGGTCCCTGCTGTTCCCCAACTCCACAGCCCCCCTCACCCCACCCCAGCCCCCCACCCCCCACCACCCCACCACCCCCGTTGCTCCCTGGGGCTGCTTTCTGATTGGGCTGGGAAAACTGCCGACACAGCTCCGGGAGGGAGGAGAGTTAACTCTCCATTTGCCATTAAACATAATCAGGGGGAAATCTGTGTGCAGCCCGCTGCTTTGGCCGATAAGTGATTCCCCAGAACAACAGATAAAAGCCTGGCACTAAAGTGCGGCCAGAAACGATGTGTAATTGGGACGAAAGAATCCTTAAATCTGCAGGCTGCTTTTAACTTGGGAGGCTTAGATTACAATTAATAGTTCCCTTGAAGAAGGCGGTGGGGGGTAGGGGCCAGATAGAGGAATTCCAGGGCCTTGAGCCCAAACCCCTGGGCCCCATTCTCAACACTTCAGTGTTGGGGGGGGGGTGCCGAGTAGTAAGGAGGGAGGAGAAAGCTGAGGGTGGGAGGGGATCCCTTCCAGGGTCTTGGGCTCCCTGATAGGTTGTAGCCTTTACCAGTTCCAAACCCACCAGTTTCCAAATAAGTATATCCGTACTCCTGGACTTTTGCCCAGTGCCCCCACCACCATCACGGCATCCTTGGGATGTCACCAACAGTCAAAAATCATCACCCCCATTTTGAAGACTGGGAAACTAAGGAGCTACACCTGCCCTGGGGCCCTGACGTGCAGTTCCCAGACCAGGAGGGAGGGCGCTGAGAGCTCGTCCTCCTTATGATTCGCTTCGGGAACAGTGACCCAGAGACTGGGCAGTGTCTGCCCAACATCACTCAAGGCAACAGTGTGGAGCTAGCGCTAGAACCCAGGCCTCCTGACTCCAGTGGGCGTTCTCCCCTCTGACCCCTGGCCAATGGGCCTGGAATTCTCTGAGCAGAGCACAGTTCTCCAGCACCAGCCACACAGCCCCTTCTTTCCCCCACCTGTTCCCAGGGACAGGGATGGAGACCAGACTATGTCTGCCTGGGGGAGCGTTTGCAGCCTTCCCTCTGCCCTGAGCCTGGACCTGCCCCCTCCATCTTTGCTTGGTCCAGCCTGGGCAGCCCCCTCTCCCCCAGCATACAGACTTGCCAGCTCACTCTCTCTACCTCACCACGTGGGCCACAGTGCCCAAGACTTCTTTCTGCTCCAGGGTCATATCCTAGGCTCTTCTTCTGGGGTCCTTCCCTAAGGGCAAAGCTGTCGGCAGCAGGGCTGGGGACAGGTTCAGGTGGGTGGCAGCTAGGCACAAACCTGAATCGTGAAGCTGGCTGGCTCTCCTCCAAGAATGAGGGTTCCAGCCCTCAGAGGACACCCACAGACAGTCACAGGGAGCCCTGAGAGCTCCCTCGCCACTCCCAGTACTGGCTGAGTGGCTGTCCCTGCTGCTCGGGCCAGAGCACAGGCTCCTGCGTTGGCAGGAATCCTGAAGCTCCCCACACATGAGCTCATGGATGGCTACGTGCCCAACACTGCAGTTCATGGCTTTGGAATGTGTTCTCTGGCCTGGCCTGCTTGTCCCCCCATCTTGCCACAGCAAGTGCTGCTGCCTGCTCTTGGCCCTTCAGAGCCAGGCTTTTTTTTTAAGACAGCCAAAGTGTGTACGCACATATATGCACATGCTACATATATGTACAAGCACCATGTGTACGAGCACCCTGTATGCTGTGTGCATGGGTGAGCTCGTGTGCACCTGTCTCTAGGCACAAATGGGCATACGTGTGCGTATTTGTGTGCATATGTGTATGGTGCGTGTGTGTATTCCATGCATGAGTAGTTTTAAAAGAACGCAGTGGGATTCGCTTGGGGCCTTGTGTAGCTGAACCTTATTTATAGCTCTCCTCTGTCTGGTTCGTTTCCTCTAACTTCCCTGCAGAATGATATGAATGAAAATGACACTATTGACTATCTTGGTAACCATAAAAGACCTTATAGAAATAAGATTTTTATAGTTTGTGGACTGGGAGAATCAAAAGACTAAGAGTTATGGACTCGGAGGATAGGATAGAATCAAGCAGAGGCGGTCGGAGAGGTCCCTGCGGTGGATCGTCTGTGGGTTTTTTTAAACAAACTCATATAAATAAAGTGATTGTCTTGAAAGAGTTATGAGAGCCCTGAAGCTAGTGGGCAATATCTCCGTGGCCTCTGCAAAGGCAGGAGGGCGGGCATGCTGCCTGCCTGCGAGGAAACCCTGCTCTGCCTGAGTCCCTGCTCCGGGCCTCCCAGCAGAAAGAGAGGAAGGTGGCAGTGGGCCCCATGCTGCCCTTTCTCCTCCTGGACATCCATAATATCTGGCAGCCTTGGGAGAAGAGATCCCAGAGTAGATCGCAACACCGTGCGTGGGGAGCGAGCCAGCCCTGAGGTTGAACCCGCAGAGGGTCTGCAGCCCCTCCAAGCTTGAATGGAAAGGGCCTCCCACCTCAAGAAGGTTAAGCATTCGAATCCTGCAAAGGGACCTCTCTGGGCCCTTCACGGGAAGCCGTAACAGCAGCCCTGCGTTGACAGCCCCTGCATCTCACAGGCTGAGCATAAGCAGGTCCCTTTTAGCAAAATCCAATCCAGTTCCACAAATCTTTACCAGCACCCACTTTGCATCTGTGCTTTCAGAGAGGAAGCAGAGCTCACTCTGCCCTCAGGGAGCTCCCTATCTGGTTAAAAGGGTGGAGAGGGGAAGGGTGGACAGGAGGACATACCCACAACTGATTGATATATGGGAACCAGGGTATACTCTTTCACGCAGGTACACAGGCAGGCAGGTACACAGGTAGGCACACAGGTAGGCAGGTACACAGGTAGGCAGGTACACAGGTAGGCACACAGGTAGGCAGGTACACAGGTAGGCAGGTACACAGGCAGGCAGGTACACAGGTAGGCAGGTACACAGGCAGGCAGGTACATAGGTAGGCAGGTACACAGGCAGGTACACAGGTAGGCAGGTACACAGGCAGGCAGGTACATAGGTAGGCAGGTACACAGGCAGGCAGGTACATAGGTAGGCAGGTACACAGGTAGGCAGGTACATAGGCAGGCAGGTACACAAGTAGGCGGGTACACAGGTAGGCACACAGGTAGGCAGGTACACAGGTAGGCAGATATAGATAGAAAGCAGTGCTGAAACATGGTTTAGAAACTTCTGATTTTGTTCATCCCAACAAACTAGATACTGGGCTCTGGGCACGTAGAGCTGAATTGGACTCAGTCCCAGCCCTAATGGAGAAGCTCACACACGGAGAGGAGAGAGACACTGGCTCTTGTACAATCAAAAACAGCATGGCAGGGGCTGAATTGCACTATCTGCCCAGGGAGCACAGGTTACCTCCACCTGGTCAGGGAAAGCTCCTCAGAAGAGGAGACATTTCCACAGAGCCTTGAAGGACCAGTAGGAGTTCACTAGAAATAGGAGGAAAAGAGGGCATGCCTGGCAGGGCAATGGCAAACACAGAGGCTAGAGGTGAGAAAATACAAGGTATATTTGGAAAACTGCTTGGGTGTCCAAAAGATTTGCTGGCTGGCAGGAGGGGGATAAATTTTGAAAGGAATATTGGTGGCAGATTTCAAGTCAGCGAAAGGGGTGATCTGACTCAGGGGTCCAGGCAGTGGCGGTGACATTGTCAGAGGCAGAAAGTCAAGGAAAGATGGGAAAGGCTCCTTCCTCCCCAGCTTTGCCTCCAAAGACTATTCCTAATCCTGATGACAGATTTTCAGACAAAGGGTGCGGACCAGCCCTCTCATCCCAGTGTGCTCACCCCCAGGCCCTCCCCAGTCCACTGGGGTAACACCAGGGCCACTTCCACCTTGAAAGGGACAAGTCTGAAAAGCAGAGAGAAGCCACTCCACCTATTAGAAATAACTGCCAGGTCTGAGAGGTCATCCTGTCTCCTGTCTCCCCTCTCCAGGGACCTGGGACACGGGGTGAGGGACAAGGAGCGCCCGTGGCACCTGTCAATGCAGAGACTCCTTGTCTGCACGTATTGATTTCTCTCCTTCCTGACCTTTTGGGAGAGGCGGCCTGAATTCCAGGCCTGGTCATGACAGAGCCTGTGGTGGAGACTCTATGAGACCCAGCCCCCCTGGCTGCAGCCCCTTTGGATGCTGGGCGAACAGCCTGACCGCCCCCTGCCCTCCTGCCCGCTGCCAGCCGGCCGGAGCGTGTCTGAATCGAGGAGCTGAGTGGGGCTCGATTTGCACCGACTGGAGCCACAAGGCGAGTTTACGGTTCTTGATTACACCCAGCAGGGAGGCCTTCTTAGTGATGAGAGAGAAAATATTCAACAACCTGTCTTTGCAATGTGCTGATCTCTTGGAGCGCAAGAGGGGGAATGGGGGAGGGGTTGGGAGAAAGAGAGGGTGATTTACGAGTGAAGAGAGGTTTCTTTTTTAATCTGGGGCTCCCTAGAACTGCCTCAATATTTCTTTTTTCTCATCATTTGCTTTTGCCCTGGTGCAACTTGGAGGCAAAATGATCCCACCCCTATGGGCCTGTGAAGGCCGAGAAGAACCTGGGAGGTGGCCCAGGCTGCTCAGCACTCACTGGGCATTGGCTGGCAGCTGACAAGGCCCTGGACAGCACCACCTTGCCTTGGGGGCCGTCCAGCCCTCCTCCAAAGCCCCTTCTCTCCCTCACAGTCCCTTTTGCATTCTGCTTTATACTCAAGCTGCAACTGCCTGCGCTCGGCGCCCAAACACGGTGCCTAGCTTGTGGTCCATGCTCAGAAATGAACAAATGGATGGGTGGGTTTGTGTCTGTTCCCCTTTCCTGGCCACGCCTCCCACAGCCCCCGTCCAGGAGCCTGTACACAGTCAGCTGATGTTTCTGGATGAATGAGTGGGTGACTAATAGAGTCCACACCCTGTAGCCTGGCCACACTCTTGCTGGGCTGCCCTCATGCTATTTCTGAAGCTCATTCTGGTTTTAAGATACATCATAAGCCTCAAGAAAAATAGGATGCTGAGGGGGCTTTTTTGGAGACATTTTTAGTTGCTTTTTTTTTTTTTAAGATAAGGTCTTGCTTTGTTGCCCAGGCTAGAGGGCCGTGGCGTCATCGTAGCTCACTGCAACCTCAAACTCCTGGGCTCGAGCAATCCTCCTGCCTCAACCTCCCAAGTAGCTGGGACTACAAGCACGCCACCATGCCCGGATAATTTTTTCTATTTTTCGTAAAGACAGGGTCTTGCTCTTGCTCAGGCTGGTCACAACCTCCTGGCCTCAAGTGATTGTCCCGCCTCAGCCTCCCAAGGTGCTAGAATTACAGGCATGAGCCACTGCGCCCAGCCCCTACTTGCTCCTTAATAATTTGCACCTCCTAGGGGGGAAAAAGAGCCCCAGGTCTCAGCAAGACCCCTGAACTCTTCCTTCTTGAGGCATCGGAAAGCGGTCTGGGGCTGACCATGTTCCCTTTTCTTGCGTCCTTTCTCCACTCTCCTCAGCACTCCCTATGGCCCAACCAAGACCCCCACCACTTCCCTTTCTGCTTCAGTCTCCTTACTTGTGGGGTGGAAAAGGGCATCTGGTGGGGGGGGGGGTACAGCACCTTCTTCTTTATATAAACAGCGGGATTCCAACCTCCAGCATGTGTGTCCTGGGTTCCTGCCCCCAGGACAGGAGGAAGCCAGAAGCCCAGTGGGGAGGAGGTGGGTAAGGGCCTGCCACCACCAGCAGAAGAGGGGAGGCTCCAACCCAAACCAACCCCCCCAGGGAAGCTTGCAAGCCCATCAAAGCCTGCAGGCTCAGTCTCTGCCAGGGAGAGAGGCGCTGGGCATCGAGTCCAACCTGGGGCAGGTTGGGGCCACAGGCTGGGCAGGTTTTCAGGGCTGCCAGGGCCGGTGGGGCAGCCGTCTTCCCTGCCTCCCTGAACCCACATGCTGCTGAGAACCGTGTCTGCCAGCTCTCCTTGCCTCTGGCCCTGCAAAGTTCAGTACCCACAAAGAGGGGAGGGAGGCAGCGCCGCAGGGATGATGCCCGAGCTCTGAAAACTTTACACTGAAAGTTAATCCACTGAAGCGGAGCCCAAAATAAGCGTACTGCCTAATGTGCCGGGAACTGCCGGTCGCAAGGCCAGGCTGCTAGCGGATGTCTGCGCATCTCCGCCCGCCCGGAGCCTGCATTTAGCGCCAGCGAGGGAGTCTGGGCTGGAGCGCTGCTTTCACACCGACTCGAGCCGCGAGTTTATGGATCTTGATTGCACCCAGCAGGGAATCCTTTTTAGTGATGAGAGAAAAAATATTCAACAACCTGTCTTTGCATTGGGTGTATTGGACACACTTCCCTGCTTCGGAATCAGACATATGTGAGTTGTGGGAGTAGAACTGCTGTCAGCAGGCCAGAACGCGCCGCGCCTCGCCTCGCCTCCCCTCGCCTCTCTTCCCCTCGCCTCTCCTCCCCTCGCCTCGCCTCTTCTCCCCTCGCCTCTTCTCCCCTCGCCTCTTCTCCCCTCGCCTCTCCTCCCCTCTCCTCCCCTCGCCTCTCCTCCCCTCTCCTCCCCTCGCCTCTCCTCCCCTCTCCTCCGCTCTTCTCTCCTCTCCTCTCCTCTCCTCTGCTCTGCCTCTTGCCCGGGGTCCCGTGCAGGGGCGGGCAGGGGAGGGGGCTGTGTGTGGCTGGCCCCAGCCCCCCCGGGAGAGGCCCGGCAGTCCCGAGGCCCCTCCCTCCTCGGCCTGCGCCGAAGCCTGGGCCAGCCTGGGCCGTCCTCGGGGAGCGGCTCCCGCGTGGGGCCCGCTGACAGCGCGCCCAGTAGAATATTGTATTAGTTGGTTGTGAGCTGTGTTCTCGTCAGGGTATCTGAGTTTCACAGAACAGACGGGGTGAGAGTTTTTGTGCTATATCCAGATTGGCTTAAAATAATGTCGTTTTTGTAGCTTATTAAACCACAGAAACTACACCAAAGTCATCTACGCTGCTGCCAGCAAACTCTCTGAGTTGGGGTTGGGGTAAGAGCCGAGCTCAGCCCAGGGGTCAGGCCCCTCCGCTCACTCCCTGGGGGAGCTGGAGCCAGGCAGAGAGGGAAGGGCCGTCTCTTGCTGCCTTCCCCCGCAGCTCCAGCCCGGGAAGGAGGCAGGGGGCTCCGTAGCAATGCTGGGGCCCGCCCTGACCCCTGAGCCCCTCTGGGACATCTGAGAGCTCAGCCACTAGCCCTGGCTTTGAATGGGGACCTACAGACCCAGAGGCAGCTTGGAGCAGACTGGCTGCCCTAAGGGGAGAAGGTGAGCTGCAGGGGGGTGGGGGAAGGCTGAGAAAGGGCAGGCCCAGACCCTGTCTGGGGAGGCTAGGCAGGGGGATGGGGTATTGGCCATCTTGTTCCAGAACTGCAGGGCAGAGGCAGGGCCTGGGGAATTGCCAGGCAGTAAAGGCTCACCAGCGCCCCTCCCCTACTCCCTCCATTCCCCAGTCCCAAAAGAATGGCTGTGTCCCCTCCCTGTGGAGGGGGTGAAGACAGGAGAGGAGACAGGTAAGGAGCTGAGCACGGCAGCCTTTCTCTCCGCCATCCTGCGCAGCCTGAATGTCAGAACGAGCTGCCATGGAGTGGCTCATCTACGTTAAACTTCACAACAAGCCTGTGAGGTGATGCTGCAGGTGATCCCTAACTGTCAGATGAGAAAGCTAAGGCTCAGAGAGGTAGAGCGACTTGCCCAAGAATACACAGCTATTAGTACAAAGTAGTAACTTTGGAATTTGAATCCCAGCTAACCACAGAATGAGAGTTCTGACCACTGTACCACAGGGCCTCTCTGGTGTTTCAGACTTTAGAATGAATGACATACAGCTTTGTTTCTCATGCAATCTCCTGTTTGAGTCTTTTAGAAAGAAGGAAGCCTAAGAAAGTGAGAACTATTTAAAATAAAATGAATACCTACCCCACCCCCATTTTCTGATTTATCCATTGGCCTCACCTCTGACCTTCTGCCTCTCCAGCCTGTCAGGAAGGAATCCAAGGCCAACCCAAGCATCTCCAGGGCCCCCAGTGCCCTCCTAGGGGGAGATGCCCTGGTCCTTTCTCATGGGCTCCTCCGGATAGCCCTGTCTCAGCCACAAGGGCTATAGGCTTCTCTGCCCTCCTAAGGGACCCGTGGGTGTGGCAAGAATGCTCCTCCCCCCATAACTGCTACCTACCCAGGTACACAAAAACCTAGAGGTCATTCTCAAGGACTCCTTCCTCCACCCCCACAGTCAACAAATACTGAGGCTTCTACCCCTTAAATAGCCTCCCCTCATCTACACACCCCCAAGCCCAGGCCTGCTCACCTTGTGCCTGGACACTGTAGCATCGCTCTGCTCCCTGGCTGCCGGGCCTCCCCTCTCTCCCACTGCAGTCCACGCTGCACCGGAGAGAGCCTCCCAGGTCACCATTCCACATGCCACCTCGTGCACAAGACGCTTAGCAAGGGCTCCAACTCCCTGTGTGATAGCATGGAGGTCTCGTGACTTAGTTTAGCCTGCGAAGTCCCTTTACACACCATCCTGCTTGCTTCTCTGCCTTACCTCCAGACACCCCATAAACCAACCACCCAGGAGGAACAGCCCCCTGCCTGATACTTGGGCTTTGTGGATCAACCTCACATCCCCCCCCCCCGCCCAAGAAAGACCTGCTGGGAACACAGCGCATGAGCAAGTCAGAGAGCATCAGAGTGGTGGTCCAGACCCCGTGTGCAAGTCAGAGTCCGAGAGCACACCCTCCAAGTCTGAGAGGCGCAGGACCTCCCAGCAGTCAAGATTTGGGCCTGGGCCCAAATCCTAGCTCCAGTATTAGGGCTCATCATTGAACCTTGCTGTGCCTCAGTTTCTCCATCTGCAAAATGGGATAGTAATAGTACCTATCTCCTAAATTGATTTTGAAGATTAAAATAGTTAATATATATATAAAGGGTCTAGAAGTGGCTTATTTTATAGAAAGCATTATATATTAATAAATGCAAGCTGCTTTTATTACTATCACCCTGTGTGGCCTAGCCAAACCCCACTCCCTTTGATTTTGACCCTTTGTTCCCTGATGACCCGACAGTTCTCTCCCATGCACACTCATCCTCACACACGTGTGTGCCGAGATTTGTGTATTCAGGTGCACGCAGGCACACCCATGCACACAAGTACCCATGTGCTCCCTCGCCAGCCTCTCCACCCTCAGAACTCTCCTGGCACTTGTGGTCCTCTTCAGCTGCAGTTTCAGCGCCCTCCCTGGTCTCTAACTCTCTACCCTTTTGCCCCGTCAGAATTCAAAGTCAGAAGATCCTTCCAAAAACCCTACCCAGATTCTTCCTCCACCCAGAGGATTAGGCACATTGTATCCCCAGCCAGTCCCTGGCCCTGCTACGCTGTCCAGTGGGTGGGGACCCGGCGCCTGGTGGGAAGGGGGCAGGCGCCTGGTGCAGGGTAGCCAGCAGGTGCGTGAGCAAATGGAGATGGTCCTTGGGAGGATGGGGAGGTCCTTCCAAAATGATTCCAATGCAGGAATGACACCTCCTGTGTCAGCTTCTGCTCCAGCAGATCCCGGAGGTCCCAGCAGAATTAGGCATTCTCGTTTCCTAGGGAGTTTGCTGTGGTCTGCTCTGCAAAGTGCTGAGAGCACTGCAGATCTTCATTCATGAGCAGTAAGCAGGTCTTCCCTCATGGCCTCAAAGAACCTTCTAGATAGGCCCCTTGCTTGCCAGGAACTTTTGTAATACCCAGCTCAGATTAGCACTTTTATACGTCCAAGCCTCTCTGTTGGGAGAAAGGCGGTGGGTACTTTTGCAGTGAAGCAGAACCAAAGTCAAATCCATCATTTCCTCACTGTGTGACTTCAGGGACATCACTCAACTTCTCTGAGCTTGTTTCCTCCTGGAGACAAAAATGCGTACTTAGGGCTGTTGTCAGGAGTGACAAGGAAAACGGGTGTGTATGCTAGAGAAACTCTGAAGCATCAGACAGCTGCAAGGTGCTTACCCTCGCCTTGGGGGCTGGGCTTGCTCTGCCCCCTGATGCACTTCCTGCCCTGCTCTGTGCCCCCAGGAGCCAGCCAAGCTATATGTGACACCAGCAGGAGCTCGAGAGCAGGGAAAGAGAGGCTGGGAGTATATTCCCCATTTCCTCTCTGATTTCCTGAATTCTGGCACTGGCGGAGATATTCTGTGGCCACAGCTCCGTCCAGGAGCCCCTCCTCTGTCCCTCCTTCCCTTGCCCCATCAGGCCCAAGAGTGGCCACAGCTTCCGTCCCCCTCTTGCTAACGTCCAGGTGCTTCACTATCCTGTGTTATGTCTCATAACCCTGCCCCTCCCTCTCAAATGAGAAGCCCTTCACTTGAGCCCCTGGGTGCACCAGCTTCCTCAGGCTGATTCCGGCGCGGATCCTAAACTGGCCCTGCCAGTGCCTTCCATGTTCATGCCGGCTATTCTGTCTTGAAGATGCCCTGGGCTCCCAGCTCTGCCACCCCAGCTTGCTGAGTCTCTGTGGATTGGGGTCCCTGAGGACCCAGCAGGATGAAGTTGAAGAAGACAGGAAGAAACCGGAATGATTCCAAGCTGGCTGTCCCACTGGTCCCCACAGCGGAAGGAGACTCGTCCCCTGTCTTCTTGCTGCCAAGGCTCCCTCCAGGCAGAGTGGGCAACCTACGTGGGTAAAGACCTGCCCAGACCCTACAGCCCAGGGCAGGCTCTCGGAGACTCAGGCCAGGGCGGCCTTTGTTCCCCACACCTGGAGCTCAGAGCCTGCTTTGCCTGCGGTGGAAGCTCTGGTTTAATTAAGGATCTTAGGAGAGAATTCTCTCTTGTTATTTTCTGAATAAATTAAGGAAGTAACTTTGATGCAATATCATTTTCATCTAATCAGGAACATTCTGAAATTACCATATTGTTTTCCATTAGAAACCCCATCAGCCCCCAAATCAGATAACCAGACTGGAGTCTGCCAAGGCCCCTCTGTCCTGGGGCGGGTGCATGCTGTGCTGTGAGGACAAAAAGGGACTCTCTGCTCCTGCCACGATGCCTTGTTGAGTCCATGAGATTGCTCATGGTTCCTAGCAGGGTGTCTGGGCCAGGGCTGGGGAGGGGTCCCCCAGGCAGAGGGCAAGGGAGGGGCCCACGGAGGCCTGCAGAGCAGGTTGGGTCGGATCAGAACCTGCTCAGGAGCTTCCTGACAGTTCGGGCTGGGAAGGGGGGTAGGTCAGGCTCCTCATCTGAAGCCCCCTGTCCCACCCCCACCAAGGCGGCCTCACAGAGACCAGAGGAAGGGGCTCACCAGGTCCCAGCCCACACCAGGGGACAAAGGAGGGAGACCCAGGATTCAGTATCCAAGGACAGGCTGAAGACCATCCATGCAAGGTGGGGCCAGAGGCTGCCGGGAATCTGTGACATTTCCCACAAAGCTGGTTTCTGATCTCTCACACAGCCAGAGCTGAGAGGTGTCAAGACAACAGCAAGTTGGGCCGTGGAGGGGAAGATAAGAGAATCCCAAGCTGGAACACCCTCAAAGGGATATCACCTCCACTGTCCAAAGTCTCCTCCTTGAGGCGCCTCCAGCCCTTCACAGCTGGGGTGGGTTCCAAGGCCAGCTAGAGAGGCCCCCGCATGACCCGGGCCCCGTCTTGGTGCCATTCCAGGGCTGTGATATGCGCAGCACCTCCTAATGCACTGAGATCGACCCAAGCACATACATCCTTAAGGAAAGATGGTGCATTTTTAGAAGTGCCTGGCAAGAGGGTTAGAATCTCTCTGCTGGTTCGTTTGTCCCTATTCTTTTTCTCAGTCTCTATGCATTCCTTTAACTCTTGTTTCTATCTCCCATCTATCTCTCCCTCCCTCCCTCCCCAGCTTGCTCCTCCCTTTCTTCCCTCTGTCCCTGATCTGTCCACTCCCCACCATGCTTCAGGCCTCAGGAAGCCAAGACACTTCCCCAGAACCCAGCAGGGACAACCTCCGCCCACTCCCATGGGTTCCACCTAGCTCTGCTTCTCCCAGTGCCAAAGCAGGACACCAAGGGGCTGCGAGCTACCAGAACGAGGTCTGAGACCCTCCACAACACTGCTGACCCTGACCCAGAACCAAGGGGACATGGCCAGGCGACCAGGCCTTGTCATCCTTCCAAAGCCAGTGTGAAGAAGGAAAATTAGGGGGGTGGAAGAGAATGACAAGGAGGAGGAGGGTGGCTGTCACATGGCAGAGAAAAGCGTGTGCATGTGAGGGTGGGAGTGAACAGGCGGGGAGGGGTCCAGGAGGGGTGTAATCACAGGACAGAGTGGCGGCCGGCCTGACAGTCTTGCAAAGCCCCAGAGTCACTGGGTGTTCTTTGAAAGCGATGAGTTATTCTCTTTGTCTCTGGGCCCCAGAGCTCAGCAGAAGGCCAGGCACATAGAAAACCCAGGAAACATTTGCTGAACTGAATAAATGATTCAGAGAGATACACAGAGATACAGCAGGGTCCCTTATAAACACGAGGGAGAAAGGGGGCTCTGGACAGCAGCTCAAACCCATGAGGCCAGGAAAGCAACCACCAGGAGGTGCTCTGCAAAGCAAGGGTTGTGGGCTTTGGCCCTGGGGCGAATGCTGCCTGCCCTCCTTACCTCATTCCCTGCTGGGTTTGGGACTCTGAGCCCACAGACAAGGAGCACGGCCAGAAAAGGCCACTTGGCTCACAGGTGGATCCACGCCTTCATTGTGCAGAGATGTCAAGGGCACTCTGGTGCACAGCTCCTTGGAGAGAAGCCCTTCCTCCCTGTGTGTGCGGGCGTGGTACGTGTACGGAAGCAGCGGGTGCAAGTGCGTGTAGGGGTGGAGTGGGTGCGGCTGCAGACGAGTAGGATGGGGGTAGGCGAGCATGTATGGGAGGGCCTCCAAGTGATGATGGGCAGCTGAGAGGGCCCGGGGGCAGCCCCCAGCCAGAAAGCTCAGGCCCAGTCCCCACTGCAGCCACGCAACTCACCTTGTGCATTAGCCCTTCAGCAGACAGGGCTGGGGCGTTTTCTCCCAGACCCCTTGTGCATGGATTTCCGGAGTGCCCACAGCTGCTAGGGTGTACCCACCCTCCACCAAGCCCAGGGTCACCCCTCAACTTTGACAGCCCAATCTCTGTGTTCAGTCAGAATCTGAAGTTACCAAGAGGTGTTTTAATATATTTGGCGTGGTAAATACTTCTACGGTCTCGTCCAGCTTTTTTGGCTGTGATTTCCAAAGCAGTGCCTGCCAGCACACTGCCAGACACACAGTAGGCATCTTCTGCCAGCCCGCACTGCTGGACCTACTTCTTCCTGACTTTCACCTCCAGTCCCAAGCTGAGACGGGTCTCCAAGCTCCCTTGATCATTTGAAAGTACTGATTTCCCTTCTTTCTGGACCACAGTTCTAGCACTCAATTTCAATCCTAACTTGCTGTCCCCACCCCCAGCTCTACCTCCTGCTGCCCCCCACTGCCCCAGCCCACAGGTGCCCAGGGAGGGGATGCAATCCCCCAGGGGCCCCAGGGGTCATTACAGGGCTGCTTTCAGAAGAGGCACCCAGTTCCCTGCCTGAGCCTGGCTGGGACCCAGCCAGCGCATTGGGACGCCCCTGCCGTGGCTGGCTGGAGCATGTTGTCTAACCCAGCCTGGCCGGGGGGTACCTGGGAGCGGGCAGAGGGTGGCCTGGCAGGGATGAGCGAGCAGGCACACCCTGGGTGAGGTCATGCCTGCCTCACACCTCTGGTATTCCTGCTGATCCCTATCTCCTCCCCCGGCCTCAGGTTCCTCAGCCGGAGATGCAGGCAAAAGAGGAGCTGATACCACAGACTGGCCCCAGGCAGGACGGGGGCTGCCACCGAGCCTCTACCTGCCCATGCACTGCTCCCACCCCACCCCCACCCCACCTCCTGCCTCCCCACCAGGTGGACAGACAGACAGACAGGGCTGGCTCCCTGGCACACCACAGCCAGACTGAACCCTGTGCCCTGGCTGGGCATCCTGGGAGGGACCCTCCCTTCCACCCCTCACCCAGGAAGCCAGTGCCTGGAGGGCTTCCCCTGGGAACCACTCAGTCACCGCCCCTCCCCAGCCTCGTGGCCTCCTCACCTCTACCCCAACCAAACTTTAATCACTTCTCTTACCATTACTAGTAAGGAATCCATACAACTCATCATGCAAACTTCTGAGAATGAAGGGAAGATAATCACAAACTGATTGTCCCAGGCAAGCTAGATGCACAGTCACCCTAACTATGGAGCCCCGCTGATCACTTGCTGGGCTCAGGGCTCTCAGGAGCCAGAGAAATATCCAGCCCTGGGTGCCTTTTCTTAACAGAACGAGGGTGAGGAAGGTTCTCTGGGGACCAGAAACTGGGAGTGGGGGTGGCAAGAGCCAGCAGCTCTCACGGCACTTGTGCATGCGTCCTGCTCCGTTCACTAGCCCTTCCTGGCCTGTCCCGGAGTCAGACAAATCAAGGCTCCAGGATAATGGCCGGGCAGACTCTTTGGGAGGAACATGATCTTCCCAGGTGCCTAGATGCCCTTTCCCCTTCTGTCCCACCTCCAGGCCCCCAGCACCCACACCCCTCCACTCCTTTCTGCTCCTGTCGGCCTCCGCCACACGCTCCAACCGCGCCGCTGGTTCTCAAAGTGGAGTCCCTGTGTCGGCAGCAGCAGCATCACCCGGGAACTCATCAGAAAGACACATTCTCAGACACCACCCCAGAGTCCCTGAATCAGAAATTCTGCAACAGAATCACCCCAGAGGGTTTGTTAAGACACATTCTGTCGCAGGCTCGAACTAAGAAGTGCCGCTCTATGCTTCTCAAACTTTAACGGATGCACAGATCACCTGGGGATCCTATTCCAACACAGATCATGGGGTGAAAATGCAGATTATGGTTCAGGAGGCCTGGCATAGGGCCTGATTTTCTGCGTTTCTTAGAGGCCCGCAGGTGAGGCCGGTGCTGCCAGCCCTCGGACCACACTTGAATAGCAGGGCTCAGGACACCCCTGGTTCTCAACCCTGGCTGCACTTTAGAATCCCCTGGGGAGCCTTTAAAAATACCAGTACCTGAGCCCTGGCTCTGGAGATCCTGATTTAATTGATCTGAAATTAGTACAGGGCGTGGGTAGTTTTTACAGTCTCCCCAGTGATTCTAATACACACCCAACGGCCTCAGCCTGGTGCAATGGGGGGACGTGTTCCATACACATACACCCCGCGCACCCGCTCACCCTCTGGGGTCCCTCTTCTCTCTTCAGTCCTCCCCGTCCCCTCCCACGTCTCCGTTCCCACATGTGCAGACACTCTGGCGTGCATAAGCACAAGCACATGAACATACAGAGGTATCCAGAGACTCAGACACACACAAATGCAGGCAGGTAGACTGAGGCATGCAGGCGTTAGTGTGCACACACAGACACACTTGGACCAGCCGTTTGTAGCTGTGCTGCAAACGCCCCCAAGCAAACACACAACACAAACAGGAGTACACGCCCGCCACAAAGGAATCAAAGGCCCCTCCACCTGTCTCTAGTGCGGTGACTCTTGGTCCCGCTGTGCCAGAGGATGAGGACCGTGGCCCCAGAAGTCCTGTCTGTTCCTGGAGATTCAGGTCAGCCCTCAGCAAACAGGAAGGCTGGGTGACGCCCCTCCCTCACTCAGCGCCCCCAGGTACCCCAGGCTGGGTGCAGTCCTCCCCGGGAGGCACCAATACGCCATGGCGGCCAACTCAGCCTCAAGATCTCCGAGGGGCCGAGGGCCCACTCGGGTCTCCTAGCGCCCAGGTCAGCCTCGGAGGGCACTGCTCTGGGGCCGACCCTTTCCAGGGGCTGTGAGTGTCTTCCCTTCATCACGGCGCTTGCTGCTGTGTCGGGGCCTCCTCTGAGTTTAAAATCCTGCGCCCCCCACTCCGCAAGCTGGGGCCCTCCACGGACGGGCCTGATTGATGACTTGGGGGGACTGCGGCTGCCGCAGGTCTATTTTATGATGTCATTAGGCAGCTTCAGCTGCGGGAAGGAATCCCTCCTGACATCATAAAGGACTTGATATTTCGCTAATGTTATCTTGGCGGCGTGTCGCCCTGACATTTTCTCTTTGCAGCGCTCCCCCCAGGACCAGGAGTTGTCTAACTACAGCCTGGAAAAAATGCAAAACAGACAAATGCACCCTCGGGGGACAGCGGGAGAAAGCTAATAGACCAGTCCCCAGCTCCCGCCCACGGAGGAGGTTTAGGTGGGAAGCATGATGTGCCTGTCAAAGGAGACCCGAGGCCGCCTTCCTCCCTCCTGCCCGCGTTCCCTACTCAGGCGTGGCAGATGAGTCAGACACTGGGGGTTCAGAACCAGCCCTGCCCCCCGGGGCTATGCGACCTGGGCAAAGCCCCTGCCCCGTGGGCCTCGGTTACCCCATCCACACCACCGCACAGGGGATCTGGACTGGACAGTTTCGAAGACTGTCTTAGGTGATGTTGAAGGCCGTTAAGCTGCTGGGGGTGGTGACAATGCCACGGAGGAGAGAAGGAGAGACTCCATCCTAGACTCAGAAGCAAAACTCTAGACAGCCGCGGGGAGACTAGGTGGTATGGCTTACAATCTACCCCACCCCAGGAATGGTTTGGGGGCACAGACTCAGAACAGCAAGGTATTTCCTTAGCCTGAAGCCCAATGTCTTCAAAAGACCAAGACCAACCACCAGTTCTGGGGCAAAATTGAAGTGGCACTGCTGCAGGGTCCTTGCCCCGGGCCTGGCGAGCAGGCGCCAGCAGAGAGGGGCCATTCTCTCACTCCTGGGGTTGCCTGGGTGGCTCAGGGCTTGGCAGAGGAGAAGGACCCTACAGCCCTGGCACCTTCTAAAGCCACCTCCCAAAGATCAGGGAAAATCAACCCAAATCCTCTCCCACCTGGGCAGAAATCACCCACCCCATCCTGGCCCCAGAATCTCTGACAGATGGGTCTCCAGCTCGCCACCTCCAGAGATGGGGCACTCACTCCTTGCCCCGGCCACCCTGGCCAACTCCCTCCCTGTGGTTTCTCCTGAGGGTCCCAAACTCTGCCTTCCACATATCTCAGGATGTAACTGTTCCCTCCGCCCCGGGACAGCCCTGCCAAAATATGCACAAACACCTCCCCCGACCCCCACCCTCCCAGAGTGCAGGAGGAGAAGCCAGCGTCTCTGCTCTCTTTTCAGAGAGTGGAATATCTGTCTTCAAGAAGAGCATAACGGGCCATTTTAACCTGGGCTCTATGGTTGGAACCGTATTTCAATAGAATGAGTTTCCTTTGTTATCCTATGTATTTTATTTTATGCATTTAAAAACACTATTTGAGAAGACTGCTAAGGAAATTCACAGCATGAAAAGAAAAGTTAAGAACCCTATTGTAGAATCCAGACAGAGCCATGTTCAGCCATGTGTGTCCTGGTGGGCGAGCCCTCCTGGCCTGGGAGCATCTCTAGCTCTGGAGAAACCCTCATGCCCACTGTGGGAGAAACTACCTCTCAAGTAAAGGAGGAGAAGAACATCCTCCCATCCACCAACCCCTGGCCTCTCCGGGACCTGCTCCGAGGTCTGACCTGCACCATCAGAGGTGATCAGACCACCTGATTCCTAGACTGCTGGGCCTAAGCTGAACAGGCCGCCCGGCAGACGTCAGTGGCACCTATGAGCGCCGGGCACTGTTCCAAGCACTGGAGGTGCAGGCAGAGCTGGATCAGACCCAGTCCTGGCTTCAGGAAGTTCTCACCAAGTAAAGGAGACTCGCTCCAGCCACTCCCTGCTGCCTGCCCCTCCCCAGCACGCCAAGTGCTTCCTATGTACTCAGCTCTGCCCGTGCTGTTCCCTGAGTCTACAGTGCCTGGTCCGTGCCCTTCTGATAACTCCACCTTCCAGTGCTGGCTGGACTACCCACCTTAAACTGAGTTTATTCTGGGTTCCAGTGCCCTGACTTCCATGGAGAGGGCTGCCCGAGCATCAGCCTCCAAGAAGGACCACCTTGACCTTGGAAACGCTTGCAGCCACGGGGCAGGGAGTAACAGAGAGAGGCTACCAGGAAGCAGACAGCCCTGACCCGAGGCTGGCCCAAGAGGACTCACTGTTGACTCCCAGGCTGAGTCCGGAATCAGCACAGGGGTGCTTTCTCCTGAGCTGGCTGCCCCAAGCAAGAGGACCATGGGGCAGGTTTCCTCCGAGGGACCCCTACTGCCTTACTAATGAAGTAATCCTGAAGTGACACCTTTTCAAAGTTGCAGAATAACAGCAATGACCTCTGATTGCCCAAATGGGTGGACAGCCACTCCTTTGCTTTGGTACCCTCTAAAATGATGAGCAATTCATTCATTCAACAAAATTTATTGAGCATCCATTATTTGCCAGGTGCCGTTCCAGATGGGGAAGACAAAGACCAAAACCCTTGCTCTCAAGGAGCTTCCATTCTCTTGGGGAAGAGACAAACAACACAGAAAATAATTAAGTAAAAAGGGTGGCATACTAGATGGTGGCAAATGCCACAGATAAAAATAAGCCAGAAAGAGATGGGTGTTCCTCTTGGGGAAGGTGACAGTTGAGCAAAGACCTCAAGGGGGTGATGGAGGGAGCCACGAGGAATTCTGGTGGAAGAGCATTCCAGCAAAGCACATATGCAAAGGTCCTGAGGCAGGGTGCATTAGAAACGCCCAGGAGCAGCCAGGAGGGCAGCACGGGTGAAGGGAAGTGGGGTGACAACAGCAGAGACAGTGATTGATTGAGGTAGGAGTTGAGCATGTGAAGCCACTTGAGCCACTGTGGTGACCTTGGCTTGTACTCCAAATGAAATGGGAGCTATGGCAGGTTTTGAGCAGGTAAGTGATGTGCTGAGACTTAAATGTTAACAGCATCACTGTGGCTGCAGTGTAGAGAACAGACCCCTGGGCGTGGCCCCCTGTCATGGCACTGGAGATGCAGGGAGTGGCTAGATTCTGGCTGCATCTGAAGGGGGAATGACAGATGCCAGGCACTGCTCCCTGCCCTGTGCGCCATTGTCTCTCAACCTCACAGTCACCCTAGGAAGTAGGACCTTTCTCCCCATTACACAGATGTGGAAACAGAGGTTCAGAAAGTTCACACAGCTAGTAAGTGGGAGATTCAACCCAGGCTTACCCAAGCCCAAAGCCTAAGCTCCTCATCCTGCACTCACTGCCTGCCTTGCCAGAATTCCACCGAGGAGAACATCCAGCCACAGAACCTTCGACAGGGGGACAAGGTCAAGACACGCACCAGCTGAGAACTTCAAGCTAATTTGGAATTGTCCATAAAATGTCATCTGAACACGCTTTCTCTTTATATTAAAGTCCAAACAATACTTGTGGGTATTAAGCATTTTTATTTTTTATTTCTATAGCTTCCAATTTTTAATCAATATTCTTCTTTTAAATTGCATCCAAAATCATCAGCGAAGGCAAAGAACTGCAAAGAGAAGGGAGGGTGGAGGAGGCATTTGACAATTGCAAGACGTGAGCTGGGACATCCTGTTTCTTACCGGAATCATCCGTCAGCACTGCCGTGGGCCGGGCCCCAGGCTCGGGAACTGTGGGGCAGGCAGGGCTGGATCCGACCGTCCCAACCCAGAGGGATCTCTCAGCAGGTATGAGTAGAGGAGACATTTACAGCCAGCACGTGAGAGGAGCCATGTCTGGGGTGAGGCTGCCTGGGGACGATGGTGACCGAGCAGGGAGGTCCAGCCAGGGAAGGCCTAAGTCGAATCCCAGAAACAGTCCATCGTGGCAGAAGGCATCGTCGACTGACAGGCGGTGGAGCTGGGGCAGAGGTGCTCTGAAGTCCAAGCCGGCAGGTCTTCCAGCAGCTAGTGCGGCCACCTTTCTTTCACCAGCGCTACAGGACGGTGGGAGAGGGCTCCACACAAGGGAAGGAGAGAAGGTCAGGAGTTCACACTCCCAGCTACTGCTGAGGGCCAATTATTACAATGCAGTGGGGCATACAATGACTTTAATTTAAAGAGCCCCAGAGCCTGTGTGGCACCAAGGCCTGGTCTGGTCAGAGGCAACGCCCTGGGAAACACACAGCAAAGCTTCCCTTCAAGTATAGCAAAGGCCCATGAGAGTCCCGGGGGCCTCAAAGACCGAAGTGACGACCTGGAGCTGCTGCAGACACACGGAAGATTCTATCCTGCTCACCTTAGATACCGCCATGCCTGAGTCCTCCCGGGTAGATGCACACACTCAGAAAGGCACTCACAAAGGGGACAGCCGCAGAGACACGGACACATGTTCCTGGGCAGTTACAGACACGTACAAGACACAGTGAGGCACAGAGGCGATGGAAAGAACACACACGCTGATACAGATGCACAGCGACGCACAGATGCCAACGGAAAGGCATGGACCCACGTCCACAGATACTGACGCTCACTAACATGGTCACACCTGCGCAGACATTGAAAGAAATGTACAGACACTGGCAGATACAGGCAGAAATGCACAGACACACATACACGAGCAGCGACAGATGTATACATGCAAGAGCACTGAAGCAGAATTCGGTGCTTGGGTCCCACTCCCGCCTCTGACTCTGAGCTGTGTGACCCTGGGCTGGCTTGCCTGAGTCTAAGTGTCTTCCTCTGTGCATTGGAGTTCATTTCTACACAGATGTGCAGGCTCATACTGACTCACAGACACACCTGGACACATAGAAGTGCACAACTACACAGATGTACCTATCTTGTAAAAGGCACACACATGCACATTTAGAAGAATGCACAGGCCCAGACACATCCTCAGACACATGCACACACACGAAGACATGCTCAGCGACACCGGCCGACAGGCTCAGGCACTGCCAGCAGCCAGACACACACACACACACACACACACTGTTGCGCTCTGTTCTGAGCTCAGGCCCGGCCCTCCGCTTCCCTGAGCAGGCTGTCCTCAAGCCAGGCCCTCTCCCACCCCACTCCTGCCAACTGCCCAGCTTTGGCGAGATCCCCTGTGCTCAGACCCGCCCACCAGACCTTCATCTGCCCATTGGCCCTGGCCCAGGCCCAGGCCCCCGGCTCCAGGATAGCAATTGCCCCATTCTCCCAGGTGCCGACTCAGCCAAATTTCACACCCAGAAGTGGAGCCAGGCCAGCGGGACTTGTTACAGCCCGCTTGGGGCATCAGCCTGGGGCTGGCGAGAGAGAGCCAGGATCCTGTAGTGGCAGAGAGCAGAGCAGCCCCAGATGCCGTGCAGGCCTGCCCGGAGAGACTGCCAGCTTCTTGTCCAAGTCATCCACCCTCTCCAGGCCTCAGGCTGCTCACCTGCGAAATGGGACAATACGCTTGCCCCACTGACACATCAATTAAATACACATCCCCTCCCAGATGACAGAGAGATTCTGCCTAACCTTCCCTTGCTTAATCTGTACCATAACCCTGAGACGTAGGTTTTCTTTTCCCTATTTTATGCCAGGAAGGTAAGTAACTTAATCAAGGGAGCAGATGGAACTAGAACCCAGGTTCCTGCTCCAAATTCTGTATCTTTCATGGTCAGTAAATACACAGCACATGAACTGCCAGAGTCCAAACACCAGGCCACAGCAGATATCACTAACAGGCCACAGTCTCTTTTTTGGCAAATCCATACTTGGCCTCTGAATCCTTCTCAACACACCACTCCAAGCAGCCATTCATAATTAGCCAGAGTTGACACAGAGAATGAAACCTACTGCCATCCTGTCACTACACGGAATTCATTAACTCACAGGGCTGATCACATGAGATCAAAGGTAGAAAGTACTTTGTAAGAGTACAAGTGATGTGCCTATCAGAGAAATTTTAGTACCATTTTCAAAGGTTGTTTACGTCCAAGTCCTCCCAAGTCTCCCTATACTGGAGCAGATAGGTCAGGACAAGACAGTCACTGTCATCACTCCATTGCACAGAGGAAGACACATAGACTCAGGCAAGCCAGCCCAGGGTCACACAGCTCAGAGTCAGAGGTGGGAGTGGGACCCAAGCACCGAGTTCTGCTTCAGTGCTCTTGCAGTCAATCAAGGTCCCAGCCAGACAGGACGCAGAGAGTGCGAGCATCGGGGCGCCAGGGCAGGGAGGGCAGCCGGAAGGCCCAGGCTCCTCCCAGCAGAAAGGGATCAACCCTACAACTAATTGGTTCAGAATGCTTCTTTTGACCCTAATTAGCTATTTCTCATGTCTCCATTTGCATACCAGAAAAGATGCAAATTTGCATATTTATAAACGAGGCCGGGCCTGGATGTGGGTTCTGGAAGAGTTTGGCAGTTGCTGGCAGGCAGGGAGGCAGCTGGCTCTTGCCACTTAAGCATGGGCCGCCGAGGAAAGAGGAGATTTGGAAGACAGCTCCTTGGCTCGGGACTGCAAGGTGCTCTCAGAGGGGGTCAGAGAAGAGGGCCCACCCCACTCCCTCCCCCAGGGCTAAGCAGTGGGCAGGGAGAATGGACAGCCTAGCACTGCTATTTTGATTAGATGAAACAAGGAGGGGGGAATATAAAGTAATTTCAGGACGCTCTGTGCTGGAGAACCTTCTGTTCACGTCCTTGGATAGAATCTGTAATACTTGCAAAGAGGGGAACATCCCCCTCCACCTTCCTGGAGAGGAAAAGGTCTGGAAGGGAATGGGGAGGTCACGGGAAATACACCCCAACAAACACTCTCCCTCTCTCTCTGCTTCTCTCCAGACTCTCACTTTTACACACACCTGCAATTCACTTATACACACACACATGCACACACACACGCACACGCACTTGGCTCAGCCGCCCAGGAGCACCCTTGCACGCGACACCCCAGCCCCACAGAGGTACACATGCAACGCTAACTGGAGAGGCACATTCGCACATGCAAACATTCCCAGACTTCCCGAGACATACACATTCACGCCCTTACACATACAGACACACACTCAAACACTTGAACATAGATGTAGGCATACAGACTCCCTTAAGCTGTGCGTAAATATTTACATACACACACACACAAGATGTACTCACGCAAGCACATCCTCGCTAAGACCAAATTTCCTGGCAAATTCTGGAAATTCTGACCCCTCCACCAGAGCTCTTGGTGCCTCGTTAGAAAGAGACAAAGAAAACGAGGTAGCTGACCTTCCTAGAAAGGGAGCAGTGCATCCCCAAGGAATTGGACCCCAATTGGGGACTGGTTCCTTCCCCGGGAAGCCAATGGCTAGCAAATGCCCAGGTGCCTTTCGGGCTTTGACCTAGAGCGTGGAGCAGGGACTGGGTGGGCCCCGACAAGCAGGAGAGAGACGTGTGACACACTGGCGGGCGCTGGCCCATGAACTGAGCAGGACAGCTCCATTGCCTGGGACTTTCTGCGTTGCCCTTGGAGGCCAAGGCGGGACAGGCTGGCAGGAGCTGCAGTACCTTCAGCCCTGGGGGCCCCAAGATGCCACGCTCAGAGGGACCCCCAGGGCCCTGAGGCTTCCCAGGCCCCAGGTGCTGCACACTGGCACCTGGAGGCACAGGGTCAGGACCAAGCACCCCAACCCTGTCCCCTGTCCCCAGCAGCTCCTCCCCAACGCCTGCACCTCAAAAGGCAAGCTAAACGGCTCTGTATTTGTAAATTAAATATAGCTGCACTTCGGCTTTCCAAAGAGCTGGGAAGGAGAGAAGGAGAAAGAAAAAGAGAGAGAGGAAGAGAAGAAAAGCTGCCGCCCTCAGGAAAGTCTGGCTGGTACAGATTGCCTGAGTCATGAATATTCATCTGGCGAATGAGGAGAGGGGAGTTTGCATAACAGCTCCACCCACCCAACTGAAAGAAATGTCACCGCCTTTGCCAATAAAGTGCCAAAGGAAGCCGGTGGAGGCTGCCAGCCAGACGGTGCCAAACTGCTGACTTCCACTCTAAGGCGTGGAGAAAGCACATTGTTTCCGGCCCAAGGAGCCGCCACTTGGGGCTGGGGGAATGGAGCTGGCTGCTGGGAGAGAACCAGGAAGAAAAGTTTCACTTGCCACCCACAGGAAGCCTGGTGGGCAGAGCGCCTGGGCCACAGCCCTCCCCAGAGCCCCTCAGAAGAGAGGCTCAACCCCGACTGCTCCAGGGCACCCACCCTGGCCGGCCACCAAGGATCCGGGTTCCAGGCCGGCTGGCTCCCAGCTGGGAGCCCCATGCTCAGGACTGCCTTGAAGAAACCTCAGCAGGGTCCTAGATGGTTACTAGAGACCAGGAGCAAAGAGAACAAACCAGATGTCACTTTGCAAAGCCCACAGTAACCTTGGCCCCATTTTGCAGGAGGGACCTCCCCAAATGCAGGGTCACACACATTTCTAAGGCCTAATCCTACTGCCTCCTATTCTAAGAAGTCTTCCCAGACCTCCTGTTCCCAAGACAGAGTCAGTCCCTGTGTCCTCTGTGCACCCCAGTCCTGACAGCTACCCTCGATCTCAGCGCTTTCCTGCCCATGACTGTTCCCGCCCGGCCTGTGAGCTCGGAGGGTGGGCTGTCGCTGACTGGTGGCTCTCAGGGCCCTGCCCCAACGGGATAGCCAGAGATGGCATCTTGAGCAGTCTGCTGAATGGAGTCAATTCCTCTCTCCACTCCCATCCCTATGCCCGTACCTGGCCCTGGGTCCTTCCTGCTGCTCTGAATCGTGCTTGTCAAGTCCCTGGGCAGAGAGGCTTCTGTCCTGGCCGCCCCGTCTGGGCCCACCGAGATCAGGACGGGAGCTGGGGGTCCGGCCTCCCATCCTCAGGCCCCTGCTCCCCGTGAAGACTGCAGAGAGGCTCCAGCTCCGTGGCACCCCGTCCTCGCGGCGGCACCCACGGGGTGGTGTTACCAACGTGGCCGCCTGCCGCCAGTCTGCCGCAGCTGGCTCCCTCCAGCAATTACCTAAATGAATGGGAGAAGCAGAGCTGGAGAGAGGACATCCTCTTAGTACAGAAAAGCAATTAGGGCTGTGGGCGTCTCCAGCTGCTGCTCCTGTTATGTAAAGTTTGGGATGCGTATTTGGGACTTAATGAGGATATTTATGTGTTCACATCTTACCTCCACAGCCTGTTCATTTCAAGCATCCCAAGTCCTCTTGGGCACAGAGCACAGCCATACAAGCGAGGCTGCAGGCTCCGAGGAAGGAGTAGCGCCACTGGGCAGCTGAGGAGACTCTCTCCCGGGACTCACAGAACCCCAAAAATCTATGATGACACCCGCCTAGAGCCTGGGTCCCTTCTGCAGCACTCCTGAGAAGTCCACACTCTGAGGCCTCTAGGAACTACAATTCCTTTACTGCCTCTTTCGTGGTTAAAACATCTGCAATTGTTCAAAGTTCTTCCTTAAACTGAGCCAAAATTTGCTTCTGCGACATCCCCAGGTTGGCCCAAACACTACCCTTGGGACTACACAAGATATAACACTCCTACCCCAGGTCAGCCGCTAGTCCTGCAGAAGTGTTAAACTGGAAAACTTTCTGTGGGTGAATAAGTTTGGGGAAATTCTACGTTAAACAAGTTTCTTCCTGCAGGACTTCTCAGAGCCTTTACTGTACTCACATGCACTGAGCCATGGACATTGCGTTTCATGAACATATTCACACACAGAACTCTTTTCTGTGGAAGAATATCAAGAAATTAAGATTCCGGCCGGGCGCAGTGGCTCACGCCTGTAATCCTAGCACTCTGGGAGGCCGAGGTGGGCAGATTGCTCGAGGTCAGGAGTTCAAAACCAGCCTGAGCAAGAGCGAGACCCTGTCTCTACTATAAATAGAAAGAAATTAATTGGCCAACTAATATATATATAGAAAAAAAAATTAGCCGGGCATGGTGGCACATGCCTGTAGTCCCAGCTACTCGGGAGGCTGAGGCAGGAGGATTGCTTGAGCCCAGGAGTTTGAGGTTGCTGTGAGCTAGGCTGACGCCACGGTACTCACTCTAGCCTGGGCAACAAAGTGAGACTCTGTCTCAAAAAAAAAAAAAAAAAAAAAGAAATTAAGATTCCAAGGAGCACGTTTTGGAAAACACTGCTTCAGCAGGGTAAAAGTCCTCGGCCTGGGCTCCTTCAAGCATTTCTCCTAGATGGGCATGATGCCCAGGCCTACCTATACCTCGGTCATTTTATGCAGGTGAGCTCTGCATTCCTCCACTGCTCCAGACAATCTCTGGCCACTGAGAGTCCAGAAGAGCCTTTAGCTCCTATATTCAGGACCCCAGGCTTCCATGGACACAATCAAAACACCACTGCAAGCCCAGCGGCCGCCCACACTGAGCGTCTTCCTCAAGAGTCTTTCCAACAAGCCACCACTAAGTTGCAACTCCTGGTCCTGTCTCGGGCACTGCAGTTGGAACCCGCAGCAGACAATGGGGTGCTCGGTGTTCCAGACAATGGGGTGTCTGCCATGCATTCCTGGACAGCCAGATGGTGGGCTGTCCAGGTGAGCCCCAAGTATCTGCACACCAACTGGTAGTTCACACACAGTCAGGCTTGCTCACAGCATGACCGAAGCACAACTCGTTCTAGCATCTGGTCAGCTCAGACTCATCGCTCATCCTGGGCTCTGGCCCACAAGTCTCCCCAGCCTGAGGCCACAGTCCCTGCCTGCACAGATCAGGGGCCCTGGCCCCGCCAAGCCCCTGGTCCCTAGCTCCTTTGGTCACCCCTTCCATGCATTGCTTCTCACCATCCTTCAAGTATGTGTTCAAGCCCAGGCATGGAAAATGGGTTCATCGCCAGCCAAGTCCAAGAGCTTGGTAGTGGCTCCCTGGGCTGGCCCCTGGGAGAAAGATT